>NW_026542640.1:600000-942522 GCF_028750875.1 Macrosteles quadrilineatus | reverse complement strand
ATAACTGTGCAACAATGAATATCAACTGATTAGCAACAAAGTAAGGAAAAAACGGGGATATCAACATAAGCTTGTTTTGTCGTTAAAATGTGGCTCACAGTACTTTTAATTTTTTGTGTTCTTCTATTGTCTATCTATTATCTATTATTATTGTGTAGCTTAGGTAATCTAGCTGAACTCTATTCCTTTAAAAAAATCCTACATAATATACTGTATATCTTATTGAATTCAAGATGATTCATATTTTGTTTTATTATCTTTCTTTTACTTGTTAACATTTGATTATTGATTAATTATGTAAGGTGTAACAAGCTAAATCTTAGTAAACCTGTCCACAGTTAAGGTGTGAAACATTTTGATTTGTTTACCTTGATGTCAATTAACTTTTATCATTAAGTGTGTGAAATTATGAATATTTATAAGTTTATCAAAAATAGTACATGATTTTGCAAAACTGGTATGTTTTGCCAAGAGAAGTTTTGGATTTTATATTGGAAAGTTAATATTTTTATGAAAAGTTAGTTACTCTATGTTTCTCATTACATTCCAAATATTGCTTAGGATAGTATTTAAGAGTAACATTTAATTTGAGATTTTTATTTTAGATTAGAAGAAATGAGATCTGATTGAATATTTGAAGTTAAACATATTGATTGAATACATTTAATTAAATAACTGTCACAGAGTTTATATAATTGGAATAATTTAATGTAGGCTACGTAGCTTTCCTATTAAGTCATTAAGTAGTATTATACTTAGGAATACATTGTTTTACCCACTGTTTGCACTGTTTTGATCAAATCAAATCAAATCAAATCAAATAATCTTTATTCATTTTTTTGTATTTACATGAATACATTGGATAGAGTCACATTTCTTATAACTATAATGTCCTTAATTAAAATATTTACAAATAAAACTGTTTAATGTTGTTGTATGACAATGACACTAATAATTCTTTTTTCTTATTTTACATTCCTTGAATTAAAAAAATCTTTACTTGAAAAGATAGGATGAGTCAATAGGTATTCTTTAAGGCGGGTTTTGAAACTGGTATATTTTTCTTCACAAAGAATATTCTTAGGTAGATTATAAAGAAATTTAGTACCAATAAAAGTTGTTTTATTTTCAAAAATCTGTAATTTATGCGGTTCTACATATCTGTTATTCCTCAAGTTGTATGTATGTGATTTTTTACTGTATTTTTGTGTGTTTAATTTTTTTACATGTAAAATGGTTTCAAATATATATAGGTCATAAACCGTCATGATTCCTAATTTGGAAAAATATGGTTTTGTGGATTTTCTATTTTTTATATTAAAGATAATTCGTAATGCTTTCTTTTGCTGTTTCAGAATTTTTTTAAGGTTTTTATTACTAGTCCCGCCATATATAGCAATACCATAAGCCATATGCGAGTTGATCAGAGCAAAGTAGATTGATTTGAGAGTGTTATTATTGCATACATGAGACATTTGTCTCAAAGCATGTATGCCAGTTGACATTTTATTTACTACATGATCAACATGCTTATCCCAACTCAAATTCTCGTCTAGAATCAATCCAAGGAATTTTGTATGGTTTACTTGAATAATTTTTGATCCATCTAGCTGAACGTTTGGTTGTAATTTTAATCTAGCCTGTTTTGTATTGAATGATAAAAAATTTGATTTATTTGAATTAATTAAAAGATTTTTACTGTTTGAAAATTCACTGACTGATACAAGATTTAAAAATGTTTTAAGCTCTATTTCTTCCTGGGATTCCCCTGTAACTATGATACTGGTATCATCAGCATACAGGCATACAGAACCTCCTGCATTTATAGCTTTTGGCAATCCTCTCATGTAACAAAGGAATAATAGAGGGCCTAGGATAGATCCCTGAGGAACCCCGTGTTTTATTGTTTTAAAATCAGAATAATAATTTTGAGTATAAGTGTATTTACTATTGGGATAATTGAATTTATGTTGAATTTGGACACATTGTTGCCGATTTATTAAATAAGAAGAAAACCACTTGTGCTCCTTATTATCAATATTCAAACTAGAAAGAACATCAAGCAGCTTATCATGAGTCACACTGTCGAATGCCTTTGAAAAATCAAGGAAGATTCCAACTACTTTTTCATTTTTGTTGATTGAGTTTATAATCGATTCAATAAAGTTTATTCCCGCAGTAATCGTAGATTTACCAGGGCGAAAACCATGTTGTTCATTGTCAAACAACAGATTACTTTCTAAAAAGTTTAGCAGTTGGTTATACACCACTTTTTCTAAAATCTTTGAAAAAACCGGTAATAATGATACTGGTCTATAGCTCGAAGGTTCAAATGCATCCCCCTTTTTATAGACTGGCACAATTTTAGCAATTTTTAATTTACAAGGAAAATAGCCGGAAATTAAAGAAGAATTAATAATATGGGTTAATGGTTTTGAGATAAGTGGGAAAGCCTGTTTAACTACAGCAACTGGAATTTCATCTATACCTGTTGAAAGTTTATTGGTTAAGGACCTTATTATTTTTTCAACATCCCTTTCATCAACCTGCTTGAATTTGAAGTAGCTTGTGGGTTTAGGTGGATCATCAAAGTTCAATTGTTGAAGTTTATTGTTGTTGATGTTTGGAAGAACTAAGTTATCAATTACATTTATAAAATAATCATTTATTACATTTCCAACCAAAACAGGATCCGACTCAGGCTTACCATTTGATCTGATTTGCATGTTACTGTTTGGTTTTGTTTTGTTGTTAATCTCAGAATTGATTATTTTCCAAGTTGAGTTAACTATGTTTGTAGCTTCTGAAATCTTTTTATCAAAATATTTTTTTTTCTCATTTATTAAATCAAACTTTAACTCTTTTTTTAACTGTTTAATTTTGTGTTTAGTGTCATCATTTTTAAATAATCTGTATTGTTTTTCAAGCTCCACAATGTTCAGTTTTTTTCTTTTAATGTCAAGAGATATCCATGGATTGTTGTTGTTAATCTTTCGAGTTTTTAACGTTTTAGGAAAGCTAATTTCAAAGGTGTGTAAAAAAATTTAATGGAAAGTGTCATACTTTGTTTCTACTGTTGCTTGGTAAACTTCATGCCAGTTAACTTTTGCCAATAGTGTAAGGAATACGTTTGTATTAGTATCCGAAAAGCTTCTTGTATAAACTTTGTTTACACAGTTCTTACAACTATTTACATCAACCATTTCAAACAACTGTGCATCATGATCAGAAATGCATGTTATAATACCAGATATTTTTAATTTCTTATCCTTAATATTAGTTATAATGTTGTCTATGGCACTTTCTGTTTCTGAGGTAATTCTAGTGGGAAAATCTACTTTGTATTCCATATTATAAGATTTTAGAACATTCACAAAGGATTTGTAGGTTTTATCTTTGTTTAAAACATTAATATTAATATCTCCAGCTATAACAATATTTTTGAAATTTTTACTCAACAGATTACACATTAAATCCAGTTTATCTAAGAAAGTGCGGCTGAAGCAAGTAATTGGGGATCTATACAAACAAACTAATACAAATTTATAGGTATTTACAATAATTTCAGATATGCAACACTCAAACTCCTTTTCAACAATAAGATCTTGTATAGCAGGAATTTTAATACTTTTACTTTTTATGCTATCTTTGACTAAAATTAAAACTCCTCCTCCCAGAAAATGTTTTCTCGTGAAAAATGAACATTGTTTATAGTTTTGGATATGTAGGGACAAAATTTCGGATTCAATCATCTTGAGTTCTGATATTGCTACTATATCAGGCTGTATTTCTTCCAAATTAATTTTTATTATATTTAAACGAGAGGACAGATGTTGAACATTCTGATGTAGTATTTTTAAAGTTGTTTGAGTGTTGCTATTTTTAGTATTAACTAAAAAGCTTTGTTTACATGCAGAATCTTTTTCTTTGTCATGATTATTTAGTTTAAATCACAACTCAGAACGCTCACTCCACTGACACTATATTGCCCATGATTTTGAACACTTACACTTGACACAGATGTTGGTGGTGAAGGTACAGTTGTTGAAGTCTGAAGCTCGAGAGGGACAGTTGCTGAAGCTTGATTGCAGATAGCACTGCGCCGGATGAGACGCAGACTGTTAATGTGTCTCTTCACCAACCAGATAGACTACGACCAGTCCGACTGGACGGCCGGAGGGCTGACCAGGACCACGAGTCATCAATCCACCTCCAGGAGTCGCACCTTTGTCTACAGGATGAACTCTCTGTAGGACTCTCATGTGAACAACGGTGTGACCAAACTATCTCCCGTTGACCCGTCCATGAGGCGCTGTCGGTCCGCGAACTTCAACAGGACCAAGAGATGCAACACTTCAGTGTAGCACTATATATGGGTTAGGTATTTGTCATATGAAAAGCATGGAGGAGAGGAAAAGGAGGAAGGTTGTTGATTAAGGAAATGAAAAAATGGGAAGGATTATAAGTTGGGAATAAGATGTATTGAGGAAATGGTGAGAAGGCAGGGAGGAATGGGAGGAGAGGGAATAAGAGAAGGTACAACAGTCAAGGTCAACAATTTTCAAATGATGACGTCATGGAAGGTCATTAAGTCGAGCGATAAGTTCGAGAGAGGTAAAGTAAAGCACCCTGTCACCGGGGTACTTTGTCAGATATTCGTATTGATAGACGGAGGAGGAGATCAACAGCGTACCTAGACGAATACCATTATAAATTAACGGTTGATAAGAGGAGAGTAAAGAAATAGATAAAGGTAGGCTGGGAAGTAGAAGATAAGGAAGATGAAATTTATGAAATGATTAAAGGCTTTTGGATAGATGATGAAGAAAAAGGGTAGAAGGAGTTGGAAAATTAACGACGACGAGGAAGAAGAATTAAATAACAATAACTATCAAATGGAAACGATCGTATGAAACGATGGCAAGTGTCACAGTAGCTTAAACTACTGGATAGTAAATATTAAAAAAGAAAATTGATAAGCACCCAGTGAGCATTCATTATTTGCTATCCTTCCCACCCTTATCATTGATGATTAAAAATTTAAAAAATATGGTAACAACGCTGTCATTCTTTAAAGTTGGTACATAACAAATATTGAACGTGCGTGTACTTATATGTACATATATACATATCTGTACATATATGTTTGATATACTTTTACGTTTTACATAATATACACTAATAATATAAAGCAAAATAAAGTTATTTTAATAAATTCCAATAACTTATAAAAAAACTGAAATAATATAATTTTAATATTTGTAACAACGTATTTGAGGCAGACAAGCTTTTGCGTGTTGCTAAGATTATTTTAAGCTGTAAATAAATAATCTTGATTCACATAAAATCATAGTTTTCTAGTTTAAGGTATTTTTTTTTTCTAAAACGTTACCAACAAATTTATTTTATTCTATACTATTAACATAAAAAAAAAACATTTTCTTCTCCCCGTATCAGCAAACCCAAGTACTAGTTGAATTTAATGTTATTTAAATGTTGTAACGTATATGACTTGTTTATAGAAATATTTTAGTTGAAATGAAATCAGATAAATTTAAATTCGCTTTTTCTACAGAATTGCTGAGGTAACTATCCAACATATTCATTTAGGTTTTAATTATTCTTACACTGGAGATGTATCAATTGAGATCATTCCACAGTAACCATTGCCGTTTGAATTTACCTCCAACGATAAATTCTTACACTATAATTATTGATAACGGTTGTGTAAAGTTTTATAAATAGTTAATTATAATTCCGCATGTGTTGCATTTGAAGATAGCATTTCGACTGCTAAGCAGGGTTGAAAGCAAGATCCATACGATCACTGATACAAGAGTATAGATTAACCTAATATTTTCGAACAAAGTTTTTAAAGTGTGAGAGATTGGGGTGCAATTGTCGGGTTTACTAAAGGTTGTATTTTTCTATATGTTTTTGATGGTTCTATGAGAAATTACACTAGGTATTAAGTACTGTATTAGTATTTATCAAATTGTTGTTGAAATATATATTTATTACAATACGTATTTTATTAAAGCCGCAAAACTCCTAAACTTCGGAACATGATTTACGAAACACTTATAATACGTTATTATTACCAACAGTGCCATTGTATTATTATTTGTTTATACTAAGTGAAAAACCATAATATCCACCTTTTCGTAATAAAATATGACAAAGCCTTACTGTGGAAATATTCAATACTTTTTTGTTTATGAAATTGTTAAGGTTTTTTGTCAACCAAAATAGAGAGTATTATACATTCTAATGCAGAACTTAAATATAAACAGTTAAAACTTTTTATTTATTAAGAAATAATCCATAGGAAAGTCTTGTAATCAAATCAGACTAATGGCTTACACTAATATCTCCACTAACTTAGCCATATCTCCACGGTTGACATTGTCTGTTGATTACATAAACAAGGTCAACTGGCCTTAAGGGATACGCAGTTGATTAATTGCAATCTTAGTTGGTTTACTGCTGTTATTATGTGATGATTGTTATTATAAATTGAAATTCCACTGAAACTTAAATGATAAAATCCAAAATTAGCTGAAAATACGCGAGTTTCCTTTACTGCTTTTACAATCGAAATAAACTACACCAAGCCATGGCTCGGTCCCCAGGTACTACTAGATTAAATATTAACACAAATAATTAGATTTAATTATGCTATACCGTTTAAAAACATTTCTCACAACATTAAAATATTTTTCTTACCGCTTATAACGTTGGTTATTATTAAGTGAGTAAGCGGACCAACTTGCATTATTATAGCCATGAATGAGTAACGTTTAAAATGTACACTATTAATCACGACAAAAATATAGTATTGTAAGTTACCTTTTAGAAGAATCGCGACTAAAAATATTATTCTGAAAAGTGTTTTTCTTATATTTAAAGTAAAATATTCGACATTATCGGCATATTGTGTTTGATGTTCAAGAAACAAGCCGAAAGAAGAACAAAGTGTTCCCTTAGAATCGTTTGACAGTGTGAATGATGGTTTAGAGACTGAGGCTAAACTGCTAAATGAACTAGGTTTGAAAATTATGTGAGTATATTTTTGTAGTATGTTTATCGACCGTGAATGCTTCTGAGATTTCAAATCTGTGTGGTGAAACTGGAGTTTTATATGAAGTTGAATTTGGTTTTGATGTATAAAGTTCAGAGTAGAAAATTAGAAATGTTTAATCGAAATGCCCCATTAGTAACAAAAAGAGTTACTAGAAAGAAAGCACCGTGGTGAAACCAAAATATTATGGATCTCACAAAGCAAAATAACTTTTGGAAGAAAAAGCTAATGATTTCTAGAAACGACATGGGCAAAGATCAATACTGTAGAGCTAGAAATGCTCTAAACAGTGCTATTAGAAGAGCCAAACGAAATTATTTCCAGAGAGAATTAGCAAAATGCTCAAATACTAAGGATTTTTGGAAAAATATTAAGATGAGTGGGGCAATTAAGGCAAAAAATGCTGAACTCCCATCATTTCTTAGAAATCCAGATGAAATTAATAAACATTTTTCAATGATGGGGACAGGCTCTCAATTTCACTTTGAAACTCTTGATTATTACTTAAATAACATTTCTCAGAGTGTAGAAAACACATTTTCTTTTAGAGCAGTAACAGTAAGAGAAGTAAAAGATGCCATAAACAAGATCACCTCTATGGCTGTTGGCACTGATGAGATAACGATCAGCATGATAAAGATGGTAAGTCCGTACTGTATTGAGGCCGTCACCCACCTGTTGAATGTTTCGTTGGCTACGGGGGTGTTTCCGGATGACTGGAAGGAAGCCATTGTCATTCCTCTGGCCAAAGTTGGTGCTCCCTCTTCTTTGGCCGATCTTCGCCCCATCTCTGTGTTACCCGCTCTCTCCAAGGTCTTGGAGACTATTGTTGTCTCTCAGTTGGTTGAGTTCATGGAGATGGAGTCAATAATTCCAGCAACACAGTCTGGCTTTCGTAGGGGGTACAATACTTCAACTGCTCTGTTACTGCTTTGTGATGATGTCATAAAAGCTAGAGCTGAGAAGAGGTGTACTTCTCTTGCAATGCTGGATTTTTCGCAAGCCTTCGACTCTATTGATCACGATCTACTGTTGGCCATGATGTATCACTACAGATTTGACCAGCAGGTAGTGTCGTGGTTTCACTCCTACTTGAACGGAAGATGCCAAAAGTCCAAAGTTGGATCTGAGATCTCCGCCCCCTTGCAACAGTCCAAAGGAGTCCCACAGGGCAGCTGTCTTGGACCTGTCCTGTTTACTTTGTTTGCCGCATCTATAGGAAGAGATTTGCGTCATTGTCGGTTGTATTCATACGCTGATGATGCTCAGGTGGCTTTTCAGCATGACGCTGACCCAGCAAATCAGGCAGTCTCTGATTTCAATTCTGATTTGTATTCTGTCTTTGCATGGTATATGTCCCATGGCATCAAACTGAACAGAGACAAATGTTCATTGGTGACTTTTTCTGTCAGCAGGGTTGTTCGGTCCGAGCCCCTGTCTGGTGTATGCCTTGGTGGAATTCCGCTCAAAGAGTGTAAAGCTCCCAAGCTTCTTGGACTTCATTTCGATCCTGAGCTCTCATTTTCTGATCATGTGAGTTACGCATGCCAGAGAGCACTAGGTCGTCTGAGAATGCTGTACAGGCATCGTGACTTGTTCCCCAAACCCACTAAATTTCGGCTTGTGCAGGCACTTGTACTGTCTGTGTTTGATTACTGTCTTCTAGTGTATGGCAATGTTATATCACTGGGAGACATGAGTCGGATGCAGAGGGTGCAAAACATGTGCGTCAGGTACGTCTGCGATCTGCGAAAATTTGATCGAATTTCATCAGACCTCACATCTATTGGCTTATTGCCAACTTGCTGACCTGTGCCTTTTACGCACTTCCTGCATCATCCGGAGGTTACTGTCAGAGGAGAGACCTCAGTACCTGAAGGTAAGACTGAGAGCTCGCTCTGAGATGCGATCCCGATGCACACGGCAGGATGACATGCTGGAGATGCCCCGTGTGCGCTGTGAGTCCGACCGTTGTAAGTTTTCTTATTTTGCCCCTAAAATCTGGAATATATTGTCATCCAGGACTGAGCCAGGAATGTTGGACAGTGAAAAGTCGTTTACAAAATATATAACAAACTAGCAGAGTACCCGTCCTTCGAACGGGGTTGGCGTATAAGTATGCTTAATGCAGTTATACTCGTGCTTTGCGTTTGCAATGGGAGAGGACTCGTTTTAAGAAAAGTTTGTTTACTATAATTCACGGTAAACTATTACAGTATATAGCACATCTCCCATAGCCATAATGTTGTACCACTGCACCTAAACAATAGAAAAAAGAAATAAACGGTATCAGCATTCTGACACATACTTTCTCCCATAAGTTTGTCAACAACCTTTATCATGTGTAAGCGGTGAGAGTAAACGGAAATGGGATTTGTACAATTTTGTTCAGAATTTAAAGGTCTATAACATACTAAATCTTTATCAAAATTGTTCGAGCCAATTTTGGGAAAATCCGATTTTTCCGCCATTTTATGGGGTTTTATGGGAATATCCCAATTAAAAATAAAAATTTCTAAAAAATGAAAAAAAAACTATCAAAATTGTAAGGACCATAACATACTATGTTAAATCAAAACCGGATTTTTGTCTAAAATCCTATTTTTCGTTATTTTATGGGGTTTTTTATGGGAAAATAACATAATTTACTATAACTTTTGAACCGTAATTTTTACAGAAATGGGATTTGTACCATTTTGTTCAGAATTTAAAGGGCTACAACATACTAAATTTTTATCAAAATCGTTCGGGCCATTTTTGAGAATATCTGATTTTTCCGGTTTTTTATGGGTTTTTATGGGAAAATCCCCATTAAAAATCAAAATTTCAAAAAAATGAAAAAATCGCCTGGAGATACCGTGGATAAGATCCTACATACCAAATTTCATCGAAATCGGACCACAGGTGTAGTCTCTAGCTCTGTACACATCCAGACACACACACACAGACACACACACACACACACCAACACACACACACACAGACATCACTTCGAAAACCACTTTTTTGGGTCCAGGGGGACCCAAAACGAATATATCCACTCAAACTCGAAAATTTTGACGAAAACAATACTTTCTCCATATACTATGGTATAGGGGGAGAAAGTAAAAAGTTAAGTTCTCACAGCTTTGTTGCTTTGTTGCTGCTTGGTTCAAATTAGCTGTTGTCATAAATGTAAAAAGAATTAATAGTGCTGCACCCTGTTGGTAAACCTTATAACCTTTTAATGCTATTGAATATCATAGAATAAACTTGTGTAGTAGGAACAGCTGGCAAAATTCCTTAATTCCCTTTAAATATGAATTCTCATAAGGTTAACATGGGAAACTCTAGAGCCACTGGGGCGGAGCAAGAAAGGATTTTTGAGAAAAAAATATGTCTATATGTTAATCGGGAATGTGAGCTATCACACCAAATTTCAGCCCAATCCGACCAGTATTTTTCGCGTTTACTTGTCACAAACATACATACATCCATACATCCAAACTTTCTCATTTATAATATTAGTAGGATGGCTTGAAGAATGGTAAAATAAAAAGGAATAGAGAACATATTTTAATTTGTAATTAGCCTAACTTAAGATTTTAAAGTTGCCATTGTTTTATGTTATTTATGTTGACGTGAGTAGTTCTGAAAAACATATGTTGTAATATGAAAAACGCTTAAGAATAAAGACGATTTTCAATTCATTCATTTCATTTCATTCATTCAGAGTATCATCAACAAATAGTTTTGTCAAGCATTCATATTTTTTGTCAATTCATACAGGTATTCGTTTTTGGGTTGTTCATAGTTTATGAACTCATACTTCACCTTATTATTAGATTTCAATAACTTTTCATCAAAGTGTACGTGGTTCCATTTGAAGACAATTTTAAAATTAATTACAAATGCCAGTTAAGCGTTATGCCAAAGTACACTCTCTTTCAATTTGATTATAATACTTAATACTTTAATACTTTTCATTGAAATGGCGACCATACAAAGAAGGTATTTTAAGCCAAATATGAATGGAGATGAGTGTAGAATGAGTGGCGCGATCTTGTAGTCTTGTTAGTGACTAAGGCCGACATATTCCTTAGACACAGCTGTCAATAGCCTATACAGGTAATGGCAACTAAGGGACCTACAGTTTATAGTGGAATCCGAACCACATTTTTGCCTTGGTAATTAATGAAGTGCATTCCTATAAATATCCACAATTCGTGACCTCCTGGTAGCTGGATTACAGGACGACGGCACCCTCCCAGTCACTATATATTTATATATTTTTAACGTTATAACATGATTGTTTATTTTATAATATCAAATAGATTTTATATTTATAATTTACCAAGGTAAAGTTAGGTTGAAGTATACAAAGAAACCGCAGGAGGAGTTGAACATATTTAGATGTGTTCATGAGGGCTATATCCTAGGTAATCCAGACATTAATTGAAAAACTGATATCCATATTTTCAAATACAAGGCAAAACGCAAAAAAAAAACAGCACAACGCCACTAATTAATACCATAGATTAAACATACTCCCTTAGGGAGTATGTTTAATCTATGTTAATACTGAGGCAAAATGAGCCATTTTGAGTTACATCTGAGGAATCACATGCAACTCAAGATTGCTCGTTTAGCCTCAGTTGGATATCGTAAAAAAAGTAATTACCACTAGAATCGTTAAGGGAAAGTTCTAGAAAGTAAAAAAGTAAGTAATTTGGTTTTATTGAGACTATCGTCTTTGTTATAGGCCTCCGTAACTGCGTTTGTGTCTGAAACTAGGTGGCGTTCGCAGAGGCATCCAAAAAATTGAGCGGAGTCATCAAGGGTTCATATTATATTGTTTTTGTCATACTGCAGTAAAAACAGTAGTTTTTAATGCATGTGTTGCGGGTCTAAAGTAGCATTTTTATTCTCTAGGGAGTAAAAATCGTTTTTAGCCTCTATGGAGTAAAAATCAGTTGCTGTCAACTCAGTTGTAAATTTCGATTGTAAACGATTGCATATATCTAAAATATGTATCGATTCGTGCTTCGTAATAATTTTAACCTACACAGTCTACAGTATCTTCCCATAGCATTTTAGTATTGCAGATACATTAATAAATTCCCACACTCAACATTGCTCACCTTTACTACTTCCTTCACCACCCCCTACGTCGTGGACCTGTTTCCCTCTCTTTCCATTGCATTTTATGATTGCAGATACATTAATGTAATTGCCAAAGACAGTTCCCACACTCTGCACTGCTAGCCTTACTAATAGCTTCACCATTTTCTACGTCTTAGACCTGTTTCCTTCCCTTCTCATAACATTTAAGATTACAGATACATTTATCTAACTGCCACAGACGATTCTCACACTATGCTCATACTTTACTATTTCCTAAGCCACTTCCCACGTCGTAGACCTGTTTTCATCACTTTCCATGTCCTTTTAGTATTTTAGATACGTTAATCTAATTGCCACAAACATTCCCCACACTCTGCACTGCTAGCCTTTACTACTTCTTTCACCATTTCCTATGTCGTGGGCATGCTTCCATCCCTTCTCATGGCATTTCAGCTTTGCAGATACATTAATCTAACTGCTACAAACGGTTTCCAGTTCCCACACTCCACACTGCTCACCTTACTACTTCCTTCACCTCCTCCTACGTCACGGACCTGTTTCCCTCCCTTCCCATAGCAGTTTAAGATAGTAGATACCTTAATCCAATCGTCATAAACAATTCCCACACTCCGGACAGCTCGCCTTGACTACTTCCTTCACCACTTCCTACGTCACGGACCTGTTTCCCTCCCTTCCCATAGCATCATAGGATTGCAAATACCTTAATCTAATGGTCATAAACAGATCCCACGCCCCGAACAGCTCGCCTTTACTACATCCTTCACCATTTCCTACGTCACGGACCTGTTTCCCACCCTTCCCATAGCATTTTAGGATTGCAGATGCCTCAATCTAATCGTCATAAACAGTTCCCACAGTCCGATTTGCTTGCCTTTACTACTTACTTCACCACTTCCTACGTCACGGACCTGTTTCTCTCCCTTTTCATAGCATTTTAGGATTGCAGATGCCTTAATCTAATCGTCATAAACAGTTCCCACACTCCGTACAGCTCACCTTGACTACTTCCTTCACGACTTCCTACAACGCGGACCTGTTTTCCTCCCTTTCCATAGCATTTTAGGATTGTAGATACCTTAATCTAATCGTCATAAACAGTTTCCACACTCCGGACAGCTCGCCTTGACTACTTCCTTCACCACTTCCTACGTCGCGGACCTGTTTCCCTCCCTTCCCATATCATTTTAGGATTGCAGATACCTTAATCTAATCGTCACAAACAGTTTCCACAGTCCGAACTGCTTGCCTTTACTACTTCCTTCACCACTTCCTAGAAAGAAATGAAAAAGAAAGAAATGAAAGAAATGAAAAAACCTAACTGCATCGAAACATCCAAAATTAAAATTTACTGATTGTAAGTGGTATATAGCAAAGAAGGAAAAAAAGTGATTTAGTGATGAATGTAACTGAACAAAATTATGAGTACAACGATTTGAGTAATCCTTCTGATTGCTCCCTGCCGAAATTTAAAAGCCAGCTCATGACTCTACGCTTAAACACAGCGACGCTGTCACTCTCCGCCTCTCGTATATGTGAAGGCAAGTTTCTATACAATGTATGACAAACGTAAAAAGGTATAGTTTTAAGGGTTGAATTGGGAAAGTCTGGGAAAAGAAAAGCCGAAGTTAATGTTACTTCTAGTCAAATAACGATGTTGAACAGGAGAAAAACCCGAACATTTATAAAGTTTTATGAAAATAAGAAGATTTTTTATGAACAATTGGCGAATGTTTAAAACTGGAAAGTCGCAAAACAGTTGCAAGGAAGAAAATCTAGAGTTTTTATTTAAGATAGTTTTTATAACAGATCGTTGAACGACAGAAAGTGGTTCCAGAACAGTGGGAAGGGCACCACCCCAAGCCAGGATACCATACTGCAACACCGACTGCACGTAGGCAAAGTACACGGTCCGTAACTGCTGCTTCGAAAGCACCTCCCGAAGCTGCGTGAATGCGTAAATGAGCTTACGTACATTGTTTTTGACGTATTGAACATGCGGAGCCCAAGTCAATTTACTATCGATCACAACCCCTAAATACTTATACTGCTCCACACGCTCAATCACTCCACATGCGCAGCCAATCGCGAGTGCATCGCCGCAGCAGTGCAGCTTCAAAGATCTCTCACCTAGTCCAAAGTTATTTCTAAGGAAAATAGGAAGACATTTAGTTTTTCCAACATTGACTGTAAGTGTATTATAATCAAACCAAGATTTTAAATTGTGGAGATCTGTCGATGCAGAACCGTACACCTCGTCCCACGTACTGCCGGTGGTCACAACTGCCGTGTCATCAGCGAACAGTATCACCATGCTATTTAATTTAACTTTAACCGTTCCCACACTCCGGACAGCTCGCCTTGACTACTTCCTTCACCACTTCCTACGTCGTGGACCTGTTTTCATCCCTTCCCATAGAATCTTAGGAATGCATATACCTTAATCTAATCGTCATAAACAGTTTCCACACTCCAGACTGCTAACCTTTACTACTTCCTTCACCACTTCCTACGTCACGTACCTCATGCTAGTGTCGTCATTTTATTATTTATGATCCATACCGTTTCTGTTCTAATATCCGTGGAATAATGCTATCTATTCTTTATTTACTGCATTCAAAAACAGCTGATCATATGTCTTTGTTTATGTGTCAAATACTGCTTCCATAAGAAATACATTGAAACTTTGAGACCCAGTGGGGCGGATTCCTGAAAGACTTTTTTAACGCCATATAGATGTTGGCACTCACCGATATGGTCTTTATCACCATGCAAAATTTGAAAACGATTGATTCAGCCGTCTAGGAGGAGTTTGCGTATTACGAAATGCATAAGAGTCGACGTATAAGAGCTTCGCTCGCTCCGCTCAATAAAGAAGGACGCGATTCTCAAACGAGTTGTTTAGAAATGTACCATCACGTCAATGAGTATTTTGTCCCTACAAAGTGTTTAGATTTTTTATTTAATATAATGTGATATAATTGTAGGTTAAAATATTTCAATAAGAATAAACTAAGTGGTGAACAAAATAGGCTTCAAAGGTGATAACTATACATTTTGAAATAAATATTTTTTTTAGACAACCACCAAAAAATCAAGTTTTGGAAAAATAAATGAATTTAATTCAGTTCTCAACGAAAACAAACCCTTTTATTTATGTTATGGATGATGATTTCTCGCAGAATTCTTTAGATGCTTAGCAGGCTACGATCTTATGAAGGAGTTAATTTGCTGCCATCTAATAATAATAAGAATAAGAAATATATTTGAACAACTCTTAGAACGCAGTGCTTTATATGGATATTTATGTAACATGTAACATGTAAATTTACCAATGTTGTAAAAATCAAGAAACCCATCTTAGTTTACAATATTTAAAATGGTTTTCTTGACCTAGCTAAATGCACTTCTCAAGTAATACTTTAGTCCTTGGAGGGTAATTTCTTTGTTTGAAAACTAGAATAGGTATATATTTCTCATGTCTACACCTACCTAGAAAAATTAAATAAAAATCAAGATTTTAATTGTATCAGTATGACACACGACCGCACTTTTTTTCTTCTCTGCTCTAAAATATACATAATCTGAGCTATTATTAGCTATTATTATTGTAAAGGTTTGTTAAACTTGTGACAAATAGGATCCGTTCTCTAGTCTATTCAAACCGAAATGGTCGTAATAAATAATGTAATGTGCATGTCTTACGTTTTTTCCATTGGCCTGCACACATTCATTTTTGTAAACTATTTGAACTATTTTTACCGCAAAGGTACCTGAGGATGGATGATTTCCAATTAAAAGGACGATTTAAGAGATGAATTTATGTTGAGCTTAACCCTTTCTCTGAATAAATAAAGTTAACATTGCCTACTTAATGCTTTCTTTGCATTCTTTTAGTAGGTCAATATAAGGACCTAGAATTTAAACGGATTTATAAGATTGGCTGAGTCTGACTGTATTTTTCAAAGTTATATTTGAATGTTGGTGATCATCTCTTCCCAATCTGGCTGCTTCACTGTACAAGCCACACAGTTTGTGGAAGTTACTTGAAAAGCAATTGTGTTGTCACCTCTCCAGTCTCCTGTCAGTCACTGAGTTTGGTTTGGATTAAAACATTAATTGCTACAGTAAACCAAGGCATTACCACAATAAATTAACCTTCATTTACACTAGACAGTATTAAACATAAAGAAAACGGGGGTTTTCAGGGAGGGCTTTTAAACGTTGATTTATAATGATTTACATAAACGAAGTGTAATAACAATTTCCTTAACCAAAGCTACATATAAGCGTGTATTAATCTTTAATTCATCACTGTTTGGACAGGTCAGGTAATGAAGACATTATTTAATTAACTAATTTATGTTTAAATAGAGTGAATTAATCCACTGTTTACCGTTAACAATTATAATTAATTGAATTTTAAATATATATTTATTATTGTTTACTTCTCTTCTACGTTTTATTTAATTTTATGGATTTTAACACCAATAAATACCAAACGAATTCATTCAATAATATAAATTTAAAAAATAGTGTACCATGACATTGTTTTACTTCATACTAAGATATTTTATATATTTTTACTGAAAAATGTTGGTTGGTATTTTTCTAAAGTAATTTATGGCATAGCCACAAAATAGATATCAAATCAGTGAAATGTTTCAATAGCTTTTTGCTGTTCTTAAAGACAGTCAATACATAAACAAAACTTTTAAGTGCAGTTTTTCCATTCGATTAATTATATAATTTCCACTTTACTTTGTACATTTCCTGTCTAAACTTGTTATAAACTTTGATTTTTGTTTTCTATTGATAGAAGCTTGATAACCTTAATATGGGTTTGCATCAGGCAAATCTATTTTCAATTATTAGTTGAAACAATTAATACCCTTTCGTTTCTATTCGATTTTTATTTCAAATAATTTCATTCTCGAACATAAATAGGTTTACAAACTACATGAATGTGATAAAATTGAGTTATATTTAATTGGCATTGTTGTTAATAATACAGCTTATGTATAATTCTCTATTAAACTATACAGAAATCATTCTAGCTTTAATGATTTGTGTTAACTATTTTTTGTGAACTGAGCCAATGTATTATCTCTTTAATAACCGTGTCTGGAATTTCAGATATTAAAATAACTAGCTGTTACCCACGGGCTTCACCCCGTTTGACTTCATACGTATTAATAAAATTATTGATTGGTTAAGTTAAGCTGAAATAAACTAAACGGATTACTGCATTACAAACAAAAAATCGCACCCGATTTTAATAAGGTAATAAATTGAATAACATACAAATAAGAACAGCTGAGGTATTTTTAACATTAAGTATATGGAAAGTTCCCTTTGGAAAGCAATTATGACCTTAAAGGGCAATTTATGAAAGAATGGATAGTTTTGCGCAAGGTTTCTCGTCATGACGAACATTTTAAGTATATGGTTTATGGGGGTGTGACTTGTAGTTTTCTCAAAAGTTCATGGGTACTTTTGGCTTTATATATAGATTGCCATGAAGCTATACAATAAAAGATTACCGGAACTGTCAACAATAGGCTTTTCGCCTTTTGTTTATAGATTTACGCACGCGATCCACCACGCACACGCTTTTACAAAACAAAGTAGTAGCAGTTGCATGGACTTAAACTAATCATGTACATTTGTTTGTTTTCGTACAGCAAATGCTTTGTCAATGAGGTTATGATTACCTGTTCCGTATATTTCATACACAAAGAGTCCTTTGTTATTGGTTCCCTAGCTACAGTTTGTATTATTCAGACAATTAATGTATAAAGATATTTTGTTTTTGGAAAGCCTTACTGTACGTATTGATTGAATTTTAATTAACTGTCATGCGCCCAGTTTGAACGAATAATTTACAACAAATAAAATCTTCAATAATTAAAATTACGAATAAAAACAAAAAAGTAAAGATTGTTCGTTTCTTTAAATATTGTAATAATACTCAAAAGGTCATGTTGGGACTTGAGGTGGATTCAGATGGACTAGAGTAAAGGTAAGTTATGAAAAATAGAAGAAAGGAAATCATGATTACCAAATTGGCCCAGTCGCACATAGAGCAAGAATAAACTATAATTATTTTACTGTACAGTGCAGTTAAATTGTATTGGGAATATGAATTGAATATTAAAATGATCATAATGAATTATTTGATTTTTTGATGATAACTTTGTGACTCAAATATTTCCGTCTTAAATAATACAATAATTGGATTTTACATGCCTCCGAGTAGTTAGGGCCGGCACTTGAGGCGTAACATGGGCTCTTATGGGAAATAGATTTACTGCCTTAATGTTAATAATCTGTTATTTTTCTTTGAATACTGTAATATGTATAATTGTTTAGCTATCATTTTACTGTTAATGTTTATTGTTTTAACTAATGTATGTTTTAACTAACTAACGTATTTAACTAACTAACTAATGTTTTTAACTATGGGTTGTTTGTTAATATCTATATAACTGTAGTAGGATACCCAGCGATCGTGGACAAACTACCCCTAGAGTGGTAGTTTAATCCTCATAGGTAGTGAATACATATATGTTTGAATGTTAGGGGTTGTTAGGGGTAGTTTCCTGGTTGGAGGTTTATAGGTTCAATCCTGTCTTGGTTGGAGGTTTATGGGTTCAATCCTAACTTATCACTTTTGGTCTGGGTGATATTTATGGTAGTGTTAGGTTCACGGGTTTGATTCTAATATATGCTAAGGGGAATTTAACCTAGTTGGAGAGGTTCATGGGTTCAATCCTGTCTTGGTTGGAGGTTCACGGGTTCAATCCTAACTTATCACTTCTGGTCTGGGTGATATTTATGGTAGTGTTAGGTTCACGGGTTTGATTCTAATATATGCTAAGGGAATTTAACCTAGTTGGAGAGGTTCATGGGTTCAATTCTAACCTAGCAGGTTTGAAAAAAAAAACATTATATTTTTATTTTATTTTATATATATAGTTACTTGCTGTAGTTCATAACAAATGCAAAACAAATGATAATTCATGTATCCACCACTAAAAACAGCTGAAAGAGGGCTTAAGTGGAACGACGACATCTTCACAAGATTAAGATGTTGTTCACTTCCCAGACACTGTACTGAACTAGGTAGATTGTAGGTTTGGAATACTCCTTCTGTGTTCAGTACAGTGTCCATAAGACGACGACATCTTCACAAGATTAAGATGTTGTTCACTTCCCAGACACTGTACTGAACTATATGATCTGTTGTTTGGGTCTCTGCCCAAGCTTGCAGAGGCTATTAAGCTGTTTTAGAGCTGTTTAAGAGCTGTTTGAGGTGTAGAAAGGGTTTTAGAGCCTCCAAGTCAAGTGAAACGGGCTATAGTCCAATCGAACATATGTCAGCAGTTAGTACGTCACCAGTTTGTCAATTCAGCAGTCTTGAGAAATACCACCGTGTTGAATCTTCTCTGACCTATACAACTGTTTAATAGTAGGCTACAGCAGTTTACAATCGTCTTAGAATTATAATAAAATATGATTTATACTGTTGAATAGGTTTTAAAGATAGGTATATACATATAAAAGTGTAAGAGTTTTGGTATGAAATCTTGTCACAGTAATAATTTTACCGTATGTAGTTTATCTTACCCCATACTATGGTACTTGTTTTTAGACTCTTGAAAGCTAAAAAGTTTATTACATACATTCATACTATACTACCAAATCCAACCGAGTGGAATATTTTATTCTATTGTAGTCAACCTGACTCTACAGCTGTTTTGTAGTCAATCTTTTTTCAATTCAAGCAGCTTCAGAACTAGAGTGAGTTTATTGTCTGCTATTGTATAACTAACTGTGTTTAATTTAAATCAAATAAAAATACAAATTTACCTTCACTTTTCCTACCTTTTATTATATTAACTGAGTTTAGATATAATATATACATAATGCTGTGTAATATGTAGGTAGTAGTGATATAATCAAGCTTTAGATATGTGTAGAGTGAATTGATTTTCTTCAATTAAAGTCAACAACCAATAACACCACTCCTAGGGTTGAATTATTTGATCTGTTTAGGCCTTTAATAACTGATTTTTAACTGTAATAATTAGCCTCAAAAGTTGTTAATTAACCTTCTAAAATGAGATTTTCAACGTTTAAAGTTACTCAAGTAGCCTAAAAGTGATGAAATTTGAGCTAACTAAAAACAGAGTTTGTTAGGTTATGTTGTTTATTAGATGCTTATAAGGTTGGAATACTTAAGAAAATAGGTTTAAACAAGGCTAATCAGATATCATAGTACCATTAATGACAGAGAGATGGGAATATTTTTTGATTTTTGATCCACCAAGTAGGTATTTAACCTTACATAGTATTTACCCAAGAATGAGGAAGATTTACAAATATAATAATAACAAACATTATCTCTGGACTCTTTACATTAAATCAAGTAATTATAATGATGAATATAAAAGTTGATATATCCCAAAAGTCAAGAGAGTTATCAGACAAAATTCAGTTGTTACTGTGTAGGATTAGTTCTGTTTAGCAATTCTACTAGCCTAACATTGAGTATTGGTAACAAATTAAGTTATTTTAAGTAATGGGATATATTATACCATAAACCCCAAATAAATACCCAACTTTTAATGCCAAAACCATAACATTCTGTCGATAAATAACTGAGATAGGGCCAAAACAGTATACCTCGGAAAGAATCTACGAGTAACCTAGAATTTTGCACTGTTTTGGCCCTGTACATAGATTTAACATTAAAACCTAAGGGTTTTCACCATGTACTCATACAGTCTTTTGGTTGAAACAGGTATATGCAGTTTGACACTGCAATTTACCATGATATGACTTTAAAGGTGGTTATACTGGCCTGTGAGTGATTAAATATCTGACTCTACCATAAGAAATCTACTCTCAAAGTGGCAAATACTTGCACAGTGAGGTTTTACCTTCACATTTATGTTCTATAGTAGATTTCTGAGCTATACATAACACATTCAAGCCTTTAGAAGTATCTCTCATCTATTAATAGGGGTTTATATGAGTATTTTAGTGAGTTTTAGCTCTCAAATCTGTTGTATGCCTTACCATTCCATATACTCTAACCTATGGTGATAAACTACATCTGATTACATTTACAAAGTCTATACACCACATCAGACTGGTATACATACTTTAAATTTCCAAAAAAATACTCTATACACAATAACTTAAGCGTTAAAAAGTACAATTCTTGTAAGCTACTCTATTGAACCAATACCTGTCAAACTCTTAATCAGACCTGTGTTATCCATCAAAATCTACACAAGAGCTCAAATACTTTGACCTTTAAGCATTAAGAGTTGCATTAAATAGCCATAGACCTATTATACTAGACCTTAAACGCTGTAAGGCATGTTTTAACTGTTTCTCCAGCTGTTTTTACTAAATTTAAGCTATCTCTTCAGCTGTTTTAACCAATTCTTCAGCAGGTTTATCTTCTATCAGCTGTCTAATACATATTAAACAACAGAATACCTATACAAGCCCTTAAATACAGCTTAAATAGCCTCTGCAGGCTTGGGCAGAGACCCAAACAACAATCTACCTAGTTCAGTACAGTGTCTGGGAAGTGAACAACATCTTAATCTTGTGAAGATGTCGTCGTCTTATGGACACTGTACTGAACACAGAAGGAGTATTCTATTTGGTTCCTATTATAAATTCCCCCCCTATAATAGGCTACCCCTATAATTAGGGTAGTTTCTAACCCTTATGAATTAACCCCTATATTAGAGGTCTTAGGGGATAAGAGTTATATACAGAGTGTATTAAGTGTAGGTATCATTCAAGACTGTCAGATTTATAGTTATATCACGTTAGTAGTAAAACGTGAGGTCACTTAAAGACGTGACAGGATGGTAATCAGCTTTAGAGTATATATAAGAACTGAATTGTGTTAAGCACATTAAATGGCTGAGAAGTCGAAGAAAACGTTAGGACTAAAGTTGAGTAAAGAAAGAAACAAAAGGAAGAGAGACAGTGATCAAGATAAAGAAGAAGATAGATTTCGAAGTCGTGCAAGGACAGAAGAGGTTATTAAACCAATTAGACATCGTAGCCTATCTTTAGGTGAACAGAGTAAATCATCAAGACTTCGAAGCAACTCTGTAGGAAATCCAAAAGAACTACCTACTTCAAGTCATACATCTATCTCCAACGAGGAGTTCTTCACTACAACAGATTCTGGCATTGGAACTACTAGAGGATTATTATTTCCTGGACACAACTACCTTGGACCTGGAAATCCCCTAGATAATGGACCACCTACCAACAGAGTTGATGAAGTAGCACAACATCACGATAGAGCTTATCAACAAGCATCAACTTCCTTCCAATCTACAGGTAACAAAGAAGAAGCATTTCAGTTAGTTCAACAAGCTGATGAGACTTTTTTAAACGATTTGAGTGATATAGAACCAAATTCATATACTGAGTTTTTTGGTAAATTAGCAGGTCAAGTAGGAATTGGACTTAAAAAAACAACCGAAGGTTTATTACATAGTACATTATATCCTAAATTTAATACAGATATGGATGTAGTAGATGGTAATGATGAAAATAGTGATGTATTGCATATTGCACCTTCTCAACCAGTTACCTCAGTTATAAATATGGGACAAGGAATAAGACCTAGTTATATAACTAATTGGAAGTTTAATAAGTCATTTGAAATTGGATTAGAAAGTAAATTATTTGAATATAAAAAATCTGATGCAAGTAGCAATGGTAAAGGATTTACAAATATTAAAGCATTTTTCCATTCTTTACCTTGGGAGAAATTATATTTCTATATTACAGAGAGAGAATATAACACTATCCTTAATTCATTTCATACTGCTTATGTGGAGCAAGTAACTGTTAAAATTTTTAATTTAGGTGTTACTAATGAAAGTATTCAGGGAACTAATTCTGTTAGTATGAGAAATATAACTCCAAACCATTATTTGGGTGTTTGGAGAAGCTTTGAGAAGCATGGACCTGTTGAGTTAGGTAGTAATATAACTCCTACATTTCTATATGGTAAACCAATTTGTGATTTATCTGCAAATACTAGTTATACTATTGTAAATAAAGATAATATAGGTGCTATATCAGAATTGAAAGTAGTCGATAACAGAGTTACTTATAAAAAAATTACTAGTCGTTATGACACTACAAGCTCTACATCTGTTACAATCGGAGATGCAAATATATATTTACCTCCAGCCACTGAAATGTCTACCTTGAGGGTTAATGCTGCAACTACTATAGGTCTAATTTATCAAACCACTTACAAACCAAAAGATGGGTTATTTCATAATAGATCTCATGCATTTCACAATAATTCTGTAGTACAACACAAACCATATGATGTTAATATTGATTTAGCTGATTCTGGGAAAATTGATGATGCCACATATATAATTAGTGGCTCTACTGATGAGATAGTTAAATATGAAGATGCCACTATTAACAATATGTTTTTTAGATCAATTAGAACAAACCAACCACTCAGTTTTGTAGATGGTCTAGCTTTAGGGTTATTTCCAAAAAGGTCCAAGGATGGTAAAAATGTAGAAGCATGTGCAGAAATTGGTATAAATACAGAAATAATTATTAAGGGTGAATCTTTTGGAGGTAGTATATTATGCAGTGGAAGTGCTAGTTATCCTCAAAGTAATCCTAATAAAATATATTTCATTCATAAGAATAAGAAGTTTGATAATGCTTATGCATCTGATGGTTTACCTACTCTTGGAAATGTAAGCTAATCTGTATATATTGAATATATGTCTATAAATAAAATAATTATACTGTATCCAATTGTTGTTATTTAACCAGTACTCTCTACACAATAGGAACCTTCTAGAACCTAACCCTTTAGTAACCTAATTTACACGTAGATGCCAATACTCAATAGGAACCTTCTAGAAACTACCCCTCTAGAAGCCTAGGGGTTGAAGCCTATTATAGGGGGGGAGATTTATAATAGGAACCAAATAGAATACTCCTTCTGTGTTCAGTACAGTGTCCATAAGACGACGACATCTTCACAAGATTAAGATGTTGTTCACTTCCCAGACACTGTACTGAACTAGGTAGATTGTTGTTTGGGTCTCTGCCCAAGCCTGTAGAGGCTATTTAAGCTGTATTTAAGGGCTTGTGAGAGTTAATAAGAGGTATTTGGATGTATTAGACATCTGATCAGCTGAAGGATTAGCTAAAACAGCTGAAGAATCAGTTAAAACAGCTTAAATTCAGTTAAAACAGCTGAAGAATAAGTTAAAACAGTTGAAGAATAAGTTAAAACAGCTTAAATTTACTAAAAACAGCTGGAGAACCAGTTAAAACAGCTTAAATTAAGTTAAAACAGTTGAAGAATAAGTTAAAACAGTTGAATAATTAGTTAAACTGCAGATGGTAAGTATAAGTCTGATAGATACAGCATATGTTGCAAATGAGACTGTGTTCAAGAGAGTTTCACTAGACATCAACTTTTAAACGCTTAAATTATTGTGTATAGAGTATTTTTTTGGAAATTTACAGTGTATACACCAGTCTGATGTAGTGTATAGAGTGTGTAATTGTAAACAGATGTGATCTACTGCCATCGGTTAATGTAATATATACAGGTCTAAAATGGACTAGACTGTACACATTTGCAGATAAAACAACACTGTGAAAGTATTTGTCACTTTAAGAGTAGATTTCTTATGTTAGAGTCAGATATTTAATCACTCGCAGGCCAGTATAACAACCTTTAAAATCATTTCATGGTTAATTGCATCGTCTAACCTCGTATAACTATTGTAACCAACATACTGTATGAGTATATGGTGAAAAACCTTTGGTTTCAATGTTAAAACTAAGAACAGGGCCAAAACAGAGCTAAATTCTAGGTTACTCGTAGATTCTTTCCGAGACATACTGTTTTGGCCCTATCTCAGTTATTTATCGACAGAATGTTACGATTTTGCCATTAAAAGTTGGGTATTTATATGGGGTTTTGAGTATAATACATCCCATCAGTTAAAATAACTTCATTTATGGCCTATACTGCCAAATAGGCCTGTAAAAAATGACAATTTCTTACCGAGTACTACTACAGTTGCAAATGTTCAACGATTGTAGATTATTGACTTTAATAACTGTTAATTTATCATGATAATTAGTTGATTTTGTGTTGTATTAACTTTAAATTATGTTAGAACCTCTGGGTTTTCCATTTGTTTGGTATTTATCAATAACAGTTTGAACGCTGGAACTAAGCCTTACGATTGACTACGAGATTGGAAAATTTACATTTATATCTGATTATTACAGATGGTGACAGCTTTTAAAGCTTAGTAAAACTAGTTATTTAATGTATTTAGACAGTACAAAAGCCTAGCTAACCAACATAACCTAACAAACTCTGTTTTTAGTTAGCTCAAATTTCATCACTTGTAGGCTACTTGAGTAACTTTAAACCTTGAAAAACCCATTTTAGGAGGTTAACTAAAAACTTTTTAGGTTAATTACAGTTAAAAATCAGTTATTAAAGGCCTAAACAGATCAAATAATTGAACCCTATCATTGGTGTTTTTGGTAATTCACTTCTATGTGTGAAGATCAAGTCATAACTAAATATTATACTACATTATACTAATAATAACATATACAAGTATTGAACTTTGAAAAATAACTCCTATTTAAATAAAAGGAAAGGATTTTAATGGTTTAAACACTTTATTAAGTAACAAAATACTGTCACGAAAGGTTGCAGACGGTTAACAGTAGCAGACTAATTTCAGACTCCAGTTCTCAAACGAGTTGTTAAAGAATTGAATGCAAAACAGCTGTAGAGTCAGGTTGACCACATTAGAATAAAATATTTTACTCGGTGGGAGGTGGTTGTATAGTGCGAATGTATGTAATAAACTTTTTAGCTTTCAAGAGTCTAGAAACAAGTACCATAGTATGTGGTTAGATAAACTACATACGGTAAAACTATTCCTTTATCATAATTTCATACCAAAACTTGACAGTTTTATATGTATATATCTAGCTTTAAAACCTATTCAACAGTATAAATCATATTTTATTATAATTCTAAGACGAATGAAACTGCTGTAGGCTACTATCAAACAATTGTATACGTCAGAGAAGATTCAACACTCGTGGTATTTCTCAAGACTGCTGAATTGACAAACTGGTGACGTACTAACTGCTGACATACGTTGGATTCATCTATAGCCTGTTTCACTTGACTTGGAGGCTGTAAAACTCTTAATTCTACCTAAAACAGCTCTAAAACAGCTCAAAACAGCTCTAAAACAGCTTAATAGCCTCTGCAAGCTTGGGCAGAGACCCAAACAACAATCTACCTAGTTCAGTACAGTGTCTGGGAAGTGAACAACATCTTAATCTTGTGAAGATGTCGTCGTCTTATGGACACTGTACTGAACACAGAAGGAGTATTCTATTTGGTTCCTATTATAAATCTCCCCCCTATAATAGGCCTCTACTGATAAGGCTTCTAGTGATCAGGGGTAGTTTCTAACCCTTATGAATTAACCCCTATATTAGAGGTCTTCTACACCTAATAGTTTCTAGATGGGTTGGTTCTAGAGATTATCTCCAGAGGTTTCTCTTCTTAGGTTTATCTTGGTGTATAACTGGTCAAGTAATTTAGAACTTAAGGCTTTAGGGTTGGTATCTAGTTCAATTGTATTAGCCATAAAAGAAAGAGTATTAGATGATTGTGTATATATTAAACTTTGAATGACCAACTAGTTAAATGTGACATGAATCAGTCAATTCTTTTGTATTGCCAAAGAATGAGATACATTTATATAAAGATGACAGCTTACAAATATCAACAAGAGTCTACTATTCCATTGATCAGCAAATATTTCTCAAGTGAGCATTTTACTGTTGTACACTGTCACCATATACCTCAATGTTTTGATTTGGTTGATAACCAATAGGATAACTTGATAAGTTGATCTATTTTAAGATATTTGCATAGATAAAGAATGTTTAATTGTTATGCTATTGTAGTTTTACACTATAGAAAACATTTGAATTACTAGTCTAACAACTGAGAGAATTAACATCATAAATTAGAATCAATTAATGGTATTCTGTCAGCAAATATCTGTGGAATCATTGTTGTTAAATCATAAAAACATATCTCAATCTTTTGAGTGTTTTAAACCAATTATATAGAAAATATACTATGATAGTTGTAGGGTTAATAAAAAGAATGGTTATAAATATACAAAAATTTTATTATGTAAAAATATTTTTTCAACATTAAGAAAAAATGTTTACACAATTGAACAAATTATACAAATTCAGTTTGTTTTGTATGAAATCCTGGTTCACAATACTTCAAATTATTTTTATACTTCCAGAATTTACTATTCAATACTGAACAACAACAACACAGTTTAAAAAATCCATATGAGCTATCTGTATAATCTTTCACACAATTTGAATTTTTCTTGCAGGAATCACACGTCTTCATTCTTCTTCTTATCCCATAATCTATCCAGGTAGGTAGATGTGAAGATGTATGAGGTGTAGAATTTTCCATTTCAATTAAACGATTATATGTAACTTGTGCATTTCCTGTTAATGAATTTGTATTTTCTGAAAGTACTTGGAAAATGCAAGTGACTAATTTATTTCTATTTGATATCAAACATTTTCCATTGATTATATCATGAATTTGCTTTTCAATTAATGGTATTTTCTTCTTAAATTTTTGAAACATTATTTTAATTTCTTCTTTGCTATGTGGACTTAATTTTCCAAATCCAAAATTCATTATTAAATAATCTCTAATAAGAAACTTTAAAAATTCTTCATAAGAAACCATGTTAGGCTATAGAATATTAATAACTGTAATCTCACCTGTAACACTGTTATAGAGTGACTAACTCTAAAGATTATTCTATCAGGTTATATAGTAAAGTAGAATACAAACAGTTTGTAAACCAAAGTGGTAGGCCCAATGTCATACGTGACTACACATGGACATAATGTTATCAAGGTTAATGTCAACTAAAATTTTAGATATATTCTTAACAAATCTACTTTTGACATAATCAATATAGAATATTTTAATTAATTAAATTATTTGGAGGAATAAATCTCCTTTTGATTTTAAACTATTCACATTATATTAAAATTTACTGTAAGGTTTCACAATAGTAGAATGTTGACCTTTAGTTGCTTACCTGTCACTAATATACTTGGTTTGTTTGGAATACATGTCATGTTGTGAACACATCTATTGCTAACACATGTGACCTCTTAATCCTTGAAGTAGCAAGCTTTTTTTAAAAGAAAGTGATAACTAATAGCTCATAAGTAATTGGATAATAGAGTATTTAATTTCCATTAAGGTAAAGACCCTAATTCCCTATAATAAAAAATCTAAAAAATTCAATAGCTTTAGACAACTACATGAATACTACCTTTCACAGTTCAAAAATCAAAAGAGTTTACCATAGGGGCTTAAGCCCCACCCCTATAAATACCTAATTTAGGTGTAGAAGCCTAATTTACAGGTTGATGACAAATGAAGCTACCTAGGTGTGTTCAAACCTAAGCCTAGGGGTAGAGACCAGTACTCAATAGGAACCTTCTACCCCTATAGGAGCTAGGGGTAGAACCCTAGGGGTTGAAGCCTAGGGGTTGAAGCCTAGGGGTTGAAGCCTATTATAGGGGGGAGATTTATAATAGGAACCAAATAGAATACTCCTTCTGTGTTCAGTACAGTGTCCATAAGACGACGACATCTTCACAAGATTAAGATGACGTTCACTTCCCAGACACTGTACTGAACTAGGTAGATTGTTGTTTGGGTCTCTGCCCAAGCCTGCAGAGGCTATTTAAGCTGTATTTAAGGGTTGTAGAGGTATTCTGTGGTGTCCAAGACATCTTATAAAGGTTAAACCAGCTTAAGGATTAGCTAAAACAGCTGAAGAATCAGTTAAAACAGCTTAAATTTACTAAAAACAGCTGGAGAATCAGTTAAAACAGCTTAAATTAAGTTAAAACAGCTGAACAATAAGTTAAAACAGTTGAATAATTAGTTAAACATCAGATGGTTAAGTATAAGTCTGATTGATACAGCATATGTTGCAAATGAGACTGTGTTCAAGAGAGTTTCACTACACATCAACTTTTTAACGCTTAAATTATTGTGTATAGAGTATTTTTTTGTAAATTTACAGTGTATATACCACTCTGATGTAGTATATAGAGTGTGTAGTTGTAAACAGATGTGATCTACTGCCATCGGTTACAGAATTTGAGACGGTCAAGCGTATAACAAATTTGAGAGCTAAAATTGACTAAAATACTCATATAAACCTCAAATAATAGATGAGAGGGACTTGTAGAGATTAAAATGTAATATATACAGGTCTAAAATGGACTAGACTGTAGACATTTGCAGATAAAACAACACTGTGAAAGTATTTGTCACTTTAAGAGTAGATTTCTTATGTTAGAGTCAGATATTTAATCACTCGCAGGCCAGTATAACAACCTTTAAAATCATTTCATGGTTAATTGCATCGTCTAACCTCGTATAACTATTGTAACCAACATACTGTATGAGTATATGGTGAAAAACCTTTGGTTTCAATGTTAAAACTAAGAACAGGGCCAAAACAGAGCTAAATTCTAGGTTACTCGTAGATTCTTTCCGAGACATACTGTTTTGGCCCTATCTCAGTTATTTATCGACAGAATGTTACGATTTTGCCATTAAAAGTTGGGTATTTATATGGGGTTTTGAGTATAATACATCCCATCAGTTAAAATAACTTCATTTATGGCCTATACTGCCAAATAGGCCTGTAAAAAATGACAATTTTTTTTAGTTAACCTCCTAAAATGGGTTTTTCAAGGTTTAAAGTTACTCAAGTAGCCTACAAGTGATGAAATTTGAGCTAACTAAAAACAGAGTTTGTTAGGTTATGTTGGTTAGCTAGGCTTTTGTACTGTCTAAATACATTAAATAACTAGTTTTACTAAGCTTTAAAAGCTGTCACCATCTGTAATAATCAGATATAAATGTAAATTTTCCAATCTCGTAGTCAATCGTAAGGCTTAGTTCCAGCGTTCAAACTGTTATTGATAAATACCAAACAAATGGAAAACCCAGAGGTTCTAACATAATTTGAAGTTAATACAACACAAAATCAACTAATTATCATGATAAATTAACAGTTATTACAGACAATAGTCTACAATCGTTGAACATTTGCAACTGTAGTAGTACTCGGTAAGAAATTGTCATTTTTTACAGGCCTAACTTAGAGTGTAGACCATCAATGAAGTTATTTTAAGTCAAGGGATGTATTATACTCAAAACCCCATATAAATACCCAACTTTTAAAGCCAAAACGGTTACATTCGGTCAATAAATAACTGAGATAGGGCCAAAACAGTATACCTCGGAAAGAATCTACGAGTAACCCAGAATTTAGCTCTGTTTTCGCCCTGTTCATAGGTTTAACATTCAAACCTAAGGCTTTTCACCATATACTCATACAGTATGTTGGTTACAGTAGTTATATGAGGTTAGACGATGCAAACTCTCATCAAATGACTTTAAACATGCATTACAGGCCTGAAAATCAATAAAATTAACACTATACCATGAGAAATTTACTCTCAAAGTGGCAAATACTTGCACAGTGAGGTTTTACCTCCACATTTATGTTCTATAGTAGATTTCTGAGCTATACATATCACATGCAAGCCTTTAGAAGTATCTCAAATCTGATAATAGGGGTTTATACAAGTATTTCAGTGAGTTTTAGCTCTCAAATCTGTTATACGCTTGAGTATCTCAAATTCTGTAACCTATGGCAGTAGATCACATCTGTTTACAATTACATACTCTATACACTACATCAGACTAGTGTACACACTTTAAATTCCATAGAGTTAGTCATTAAGAGAATATTTAAACGTTAAAAAGTGGAATTTTTGTAACTTACTCTTTTGAGCCAATACCTGTAAAAACTCTGAATTAGACCTGTGTTATTCATCAAAATCTACTCAAAAGCTCAAATACTTTGACCTTTTAGCCTTAAGAGTTGCATTAAATAGCCATAGACCTATTATACTAGACTTTAAACGCTGTAAGGCCTGTTTTAACTGTTTCTCCAGCTGTTTTTACTAAATTTAAGCTATCTCTTCAGCTGTTTTAACTGATTCTTCAGCTGATTTAACTTCAATCAGTTGTCTGGTAAATATAAATACCTTTATTAACTTTTACAAGCCCTTAAATACAGCTTAAATAGCCTCTACAGGCTTGGGCAGAGACCCAAACAACAATCTACCTAGTTCAGTACAGTGTCTGGGAAGTGAACAACATCTTAATCTTGTGAAGATGTCGTCGTCTTATGGACACTGTACTGAACACAGAAGGAGTATTCTATTGGTGCGAGAGAGAGATACCAAGCTGTGGGATTGAGACAGACTATGACTCTTCCCCCACTCCGCTGCCGAATCACCCTTTCCGAACACATGCCCCCTTAAATTGCAACTAAAATATTAACAGAAATTAAATTATACAGCTGATCAAAATGTAAACAAATACGCGGAGAGGGGGAACATACCCTCCCTCGCCGTTACCTCCCCTACATGCGCTAAAAACTTCGCGCAGGTCGCTTTCTAACTGGCCGACCTTTGGCAAGCTAGAAGCATTGACTATACACCTCTACTACTATACACTGTAGAGGTGTATAGTCAATGCTAGAAGCCTCTTCACGAATTACGAATACGACGACACGACACTACGATTTTACTACGAAGGTTAGCTAGAGGTTATAAAGGTTACCTCATGCCTTTCTGTGTATCTCAACTTGCTCCGACGCCGCCGGATCCAGTGTCCGGCGGTTTCGCCGATAAGTGTGTCCCTGGCGGTTAATTAACTAAAATGGAGGAGATGTTTGTACGGGGAGACGGACAGCGGACCAGATCATTGTTTGGGTTAATCCCCTGATTTATGGCCTGAGGGTAGTGGTCACCGGAGGAGGGGTAGGGAATCGAGAATTCTGAATCCCACCAGAGGTGTTAACTTTTTGTCAAAGATTTCGCTTATAATGCGATTACTTCTTAACTGTAAATTTTTTGTTCGAATTTAAGGCATTTATGATCAGAACTGTTTTTCGATTAGTAAACCTTTATTCGATTTTTTCATTATCAGCAAGCTTGGTTGGTTTGGTTAGGTTATGATAGTTTAATTTTATAATAAACAATTATAAAATAGAATTTTAGGCATTTGTAATTTTATTTTATGAACACAACTATTTTTTTTATTAGTAAATCTTAATTCGATTTTTCATTATCAGCAAGTTTGGTTAGTTTGGTTAGGTTATGACAGTTAAATTAAAATTTAACCTACAAACGATACGTTTTGACAGCGACGGCGATAGAGCTAACAATTTGCCGCGAACAGTTCGGCTATGCACGGTATGATGCGGAAGCGTTCGACACCACGACACCAACCTAGAATAGAACTGACAGGTCAACCGACCGTGATTAAGAGGATTACAGCCTGGTTCATGTGCCTACACCCATCATTTCCAGTTTTGTTATCACGGTTATATAAGTTAGTTAGGTTAGTTTTGTTGCAAACTTCGAAATCTGGTCACTATTGTGTTAATAATTCTTTCGTTATAATTTGTTTTGTTGTAACGGGTTTGTACGGAAACTGTGATGTAGATAACAAAACTAGAAATGATAACCACCAGTCCGCTGATACCGTGACGTCACTCTCCCGTATGGAGGGTAACAATCCATTGGTCATTCCATTGGTGTAACAATCAGCTATTTGAAATCACGAAATTAGACTTAGCAACCGTTTAGTTTTGCACAATTCTTTTTGAATAACCCTGTATTTTTTATATATAATTATGATAAAATATAATAATAAATAAATATAAATAATTATGTTTTAACTAAACTATAATGATATTTATTTAGACTCATCAAAATATAAGTATCTTACAACAAACCCCACTTATTCGTTTAGGTTGGTAAATAGTTTGACGAATCCGAAAGGTATTGGACTGTTGTAGGCTTTAGAGAAAATCCATACAAATCATTCAGTAATTTTTAAGAATTAATGGTAGCATAGTAACAGACAATGGTATTACTGTATCAATAATTTGTGTGTCATATACTCATATATTATACAATCCAACACCTTACACGACTGTCTCGAATAACCGTATAACCGGAAGAACGCAATCGTTGCTTTTAACAATTTTAATATTCTAAAGATATTCTAAAAATGTTTTTGAGCTGTTCGGTGGCGGTTGGATATAAAGTAAAAATACTCACACAACTGTAGGGACAGACAACTATGACAAAGGTGATTGTATTTGATAATTTGTTGTCAATGTGATTCAAGAGAAATCGTTTATTTGAAAGTGAAATGTAACTTCCTGTACTGCACAACTGTGGGTTTCGAGCACCGACAAACCACCAAGTCAACAGCCGCGGTGCTTGTCTGTTTTGATCTGCCTGGTAAGTGAACCAAAGTTAATACATACTTTATATTTCAAGGGAGGAATCAACATTAGTAAATTATATATTTGTTTGGTTGTGCGAAACTTATATTACTTGTTCTAAGCTAAATATAATTAAAAGTATAACGTACAATATAATCTTGCAGCAAAATTAAGTATTAGACTTGTATTAAATAAAACTATAACTAATTGAATATAAATAAAATGTAGAACGTAACGAGTCTGTGTTTATAATAGCATACCTGCTGCGTGAAATGTGTAACAATGTAATTTACTTCACATGACTATATTTTTGGTACACAAAATCTTCTGTATACACTTGAGTAAATAGATAAAACATAAAGTTTTGATGATTCATTGGTCATAGAGCTGGAAAAAATTATCTAAGGGATTACCATCAAGGAATTATTAATTTATCTCCTGGTTGTAGGCCTCTACTATTGTTTGTATATCCTTGTGTGTTCCGGTGGGTTGCCTATTAGTTACTAACGAATGGTACCTTCAACACAAAAACCATATTTTATAACAATTTGCTTCAATTGTCGTTTAAACTACACCAGACAGTTGTAGTCTTAGTTTTTTAACCAAAATTGGCGTAGTTGATGTGAGCCACCGACAGATTGTACTGAGCTAAATTACTGATATCTATCGAATACACAATCTTGTTTACCAATTAAAACTAATGGAATGACTTATTGTGAGCTATAACAACTGTTATGACCCATCAACTTGGCCAGCAACAAAAAAATATGGTAGAAAATAGAGTTTTAGTCACTAGCGCATTCTGTGACTGGCTCACACAACTACGATCATTTTTTATAAGCAATTGGCTACAGCTGGTCCATATAGATGGTATGTCTACTTCAGTATCCAATAGACAATGATATTACATATTACGATTAATTTTGTTACTGAACAAATGTAATATATTGCATCGTATATGTTTGGGGAGCTTGATGCGTCAAAGTTTAGGAAATGAAAGTACAGTTATAATGAAACCCCACTGCAGCAAACCTACAGCAACTCAAGACTAATGAGTACGTAGGTTTACTGCTAGAGCACAGGGGAGATAATAAAGTGTATTTTTAGTAGAATGTTAATAGCTTAGGATCAAATAAATAAATTTGCCTAATTCGGTCAACAAATTTCGAAATCTGGTCACTATTGTGTTAATAATTCTTTCGTTACAGTTATCCTACTATATGATAGCCTTTTATTTCGTTAATCTTCTATTATTTTTGTTATTTGTAATATATTGGATCGTTAAGCTTTGGTATCATTGTGTGCATTCGACTTGTTGTTGTAAAGCATGTAAAAATTATTTTTTTCTTCCACGTTCTATTTTCCTCTATTTTTTCTATTTCGAAGATGATTTTCTTCATTATTATTATATTTGTGTTTTGAATATAGAAGATATGCTGCAAAATTTGATTTCAAATTTCATTTTCGAAATCTGGTCACTATTGTATTAATAATTCAAAAGTTTAAAAGGGTACTCTGTTCACTAATGTTCAAACTCACTTCATACTCGTATATTATAGGACCCATATTTCTGTGTTTTTTGTTTCATATACACAGGGTTTTTTTTTAAATTTGCTTCTCTATTTATATAAAAACTGCAATAGATAGAAATATGCAGTTTGCGGGAATAATCTATTGACACAGAGGCCACAATTATTGTGAATTCAACGTTAAGTTCCCATTCACCCCCTTTATCCCCCTTCCCATAACTTAAAATTTTTTAATTGCAAGGTACCCCTTGACATATCACATGAAAGATCATGAAAAAATAAAAATAATTGTACAAACTAGAGGTCTCTCCGTCAATGCTATCAAAGGTTATGGCAGTTTAAAAAGATTAATTTTTCTCCCTTTTTTTGAGAAAAACACGTTTTTTGAAACGGCTATAGCTCGAAAACGGTAAGAGCTAGCAAAGATTTGAAAGTATTTTCATGGTCAGGAATTAAATTTCCTACATAACACTCTTAAGTGTTTTCCGAAAATCGCATTTCTTCCCCTTCAAAAAACGACCTACTTCTAAAATTTGTAAAATTTCTCGGATGTTTGACGTGTTTTTTTAACAAGCATTTTTCATAGGTGTGACTAGCTGGTATGCTAATTTAGTTACCAGTTAGTTTGCGCCATTCTTTTTTCTTTTTTCATGCCCTTTAATTTTTTTGATATGTATCAAGGGGTACCTAGCAATTTAAAAATTTTGAGTTAAGGGTAGGGGGAGAAAGAGGGTGAATTTGAACTTAACGTTGAATTCATAACAATTGTGGCCTCTATGTCAATAGATGATTTCCACAAACTACATACTTCTATCTATTGCAGTTTTTATATAAATAGAGAAGCAAGTTTTAAAAAAATACCCCCGCCGCAGCAAACCTGCCGTCCAAGCGAATTTCCATTTGGCTAAATTGATTTTTAATTGTTCTATTTAAATAACATTAGGTTTAACGAGTACGTAGGTTTGCTGCCACAAGGAAACGAATAAAGTGTCTATTTAAGTAAAATAATTATAGCTTAGTGTAAAATAAATATATTTGCAAAGTTTGATCAAATCTAAATATATCCATAAACAGGCGAACTAAAACATTTTACAATATTCTCCATAAGAATAACATGGAAATTTAAAATTTAAATTTTTTTAGTTTTCTCCGTAACCAATAACTGTACAAAAACACTTTGATATACTGAATTGTTTGCTTTTTTAAGCTTCTTTAGTTTAGAGAAAAATTGGGAAATTTTATGTTTTGAGGGTCAAAAATGAGAAAAGGCAATTTTTACCCTATAAAACCCTGTTCCCATGGTCCGATCATGCTGGATCGCGAACTCATTCAAGTTTATCCCGCCTTACACCTTCAAACCAAATTTCATAAAAATCGAATAAAAATTACTCAAGTTATCGTGTTCACGGACACACATATATGTATATAAATCTATTCATAAATAAATATATGTATATATATATAAATACTTTTGTGCCCACCCGGTTTGGCAGTCAGTGCGCTGGTAATTTACTCGGTGTGGCAGTCACCCGCCCGAAAGCCAGTCAGCTCTCCCATAAGCCAGTCAGGTATGGCTTCCCGTGCACTTTATACGTATGAAAACAGCAAACCGGTGCTGCTGCCTGTGTCGATAAGCGTAACTGCAATACCAATGCGGAGACTGTCTCATCGTGTGTTCTATCGTGGAGTAGTGTAGCCAGTACGGCACCCTACCCTACTTTGTAGCGGTAAAACCCAGCGGTCTGTAACCTTCGTTTACTCCTTGTTACTATTTGTGTTGGGATAGTGATTAACTACGTGTTAATGTTTAAACATGTTCATACTCCAAATAAATATGATGCACCTCTAATAAGGATCGTCGAATATTAATTAATTATAATTGGTTGAATCTTGATCCTACCCGTTCATCATCTCATATTTTAAGTTATTTTGATTTTTTTTACCTTCAGTTGAAATTTGAGTCAACTTCTCCTTTATACAATATTTTTTATCCTAGTATTTACAGTGTTTCCACGGACCGGGAACTATACGGATTTTCTTTATCTCGAGAAATATACGTGAATCTTGTCCGAGATACTGGAACTGTTTTTTACGCAATTGCGTAACGCGAAGGAGTAACTATTACATATGACAACGATATTATTCTATCTGATAAGAATAACCATGAAACTACACTCGAAAGATAAAATATTTTTATAATAATTTCAATTTTACAAACAAACTATTACAGGAATTATATTTTGGGACGGATGAATGATAAGGAAGCAACAAAAAGTGGTCAAGAGTGCAAATACGGTGGGGGGAGGGGGGTACAATATCACGAACGCCAGAAACGATTATTTGTTTACTTTTCAGATTCCTTATCAAATCTCTCTCTCTCTCTCTCTCTCTCTCTCTCTCTCTCTCTCGCTCTCTAACAATGTACAGATTGTGGAATTTACGATTTAAGTTTTCCTGCAATTATTTCAGTTCAATCCCATACCTATCCTTATGGTTTCCTATCTATTATTTTTCAAAATAAATAGTAAAGCAGGTTAAACTATTTTTTATTTTATTTTCTTGAAACCAAACACTCTTTACCATCCGGTATTCTGCAGAGTCAAATGTTTAACACTGTGTTTATAAAAATTGAATGGCCACACAATTTTGTGTTTTATTTTTTTTTACTAATAGTAACTGGGATATTTATATATACCAATAAGTGCTGCAAGCTGTAATAAATGCTGTTGATTAATATCAAAAAAAGTTATAATTTATTTTGTATAATACATCGGTCATTGAATAAAAACCATAATGGGTTATCTATTTGTAACTTTAACGTTTTTCAGTCTAATATTTCGATATGAACGATATATTTTACTATTTACGGTAATTTTTATGTGCAGTAGGTTCCCAATTATTGAAATATTACAGTTCATTTAACAAAAATAAGATGGAAGCAAAACGGAGAAATATCGATCAGTATCGTCAAGGTCAACCTATACGCTCGCACCTACAGACTGACAATCGTGCACTGACACTGACATACTGACAATCGTCTGCTTCTGTCTGCTGTCACAACACTACAATATTTTGTGGTTGGGTCGTTGGGTGATTAGTAACCATGACAACTTGTGGATGTAGAGAAACCAATGAAAGAATAGAACAAAGAGAAATAATAAGAGGTGTTTTACATCGTTTTTATCTTTATCTTATTTTTATCATTGTTATTATTACCAGAAAGACTTAAGTACAGTACTATGATTTTATGGTGTTTTATGAGTTATTTAATATTTTTATCCCCATACTTCTGTTCTGAAACATCATGTAGTAGTAGCCTAGGATGACTACGGTATCAGTAGTCTTCTAGTCTACATTTTCATTTTGTTTTGTTCTTTACGTGATTTACTACTGTACAGTAAGCAAGTTTTGTTTTGTTTGAGTAAGCATACGGTGTAGTTTTTATTAGTAAACCAAGGTTAATGACTTAACATATCACGGTTGCGCAATACCTATTGTATTTTGACTATGTAAAATGCAAATTTATAATCACGTTAACGTCCATTTATATAGTGTCCCGGAACGGCATTGTTCCTGAGTAAGAAACATATAAATATCATATTTAAATTATCCAGAAGTCCTTAGTTACTCACACGGGGAAAAAAAGTTTTAGGCCTAAATCATTTGAAACCTGTACATTAAATTTTTTTTGGTCGAGTTTTCGACCACTGGACGACCACTAGTTAAAGTTAATTGTATTACAACAATCTTTATAGTAAGCAATATAAGCTTGAATTGGACTTATCTGCCTTCAGCTAATCAATCATATGATAGTACGTTAGAGAGTAGGCCCATGCTGAAGTTTTACTTATACTTGAAGAATGACTTAATTTAGTACCAAGAAATAAATCACACCCCTTACATACACTGTGCTGTTTTAATGCTGTGTAGTTGATTGCTACTGTATTAACCTGTGATCGCATATTAATTCATTCATTAGGAACGTATTTAAAAAAATACTACTTTTATTTTTTTAAATTTCTATGATTTATTTACAATAACAGAAATGTGTAAGATTAAAATAAATTAATGTTTTGCATTGTCCATTTAAAGTTACATCATAGTAAATTAAAATTCCACTCAAACTTAAACAATAAAAGCCGAAATTAGTTATACAGAAAACACGAGTTTCCTTTATATTGCTTTTACAATCGAAATATACATACTGAGCCACGGCTCGGTCCCCCGGTACTTTTCATTTTAAATATTCAAATAAAGTCGATTAATTTTCATGTTTTATGAAACGTGACATAGCAAATTTCCACGGAACTTTTTTTGTCGGCTACTACTTTATTTAATTTTTTGGTCAGGTTAGTTTAAAAACAGTGGATTCTGTATACAAAAAGCGAAATGTTCTAAATCATATTTTTTATTTTTGGCTTATGTACGTAATTTAAATTGTACGAGAGGGGCTTCCCACCGTGCCGGATTGCGCCGTGCGGGCATATTTTGATCCAGTGGCGGGTGTTTGGTGTTTTGAATAAGAATACTGAATTGCTCGTTTTAAGATCGTATTATTACAAATTCTATCATTTTAAGATTCGCTTACACTTACGAGAAATGCATTTTCCATTTGTACATTTCTCAGGTACAAATTTTATGAAATAACGTACATTATTGCTTTGTTTGACAAGTAGCTGGGGACCGAGCTTTGTTCGGGAAACTTTACACTTTGAGAGTATTCCTTGGTCAATGTAATGCTATCCCAAAAATAATAATTTGCGGTATTTTTTTTCTTGACATTTAACTTCTATTCAAATAATAATATCATAGTGTACTGAAATGATGAGATAGAAGAGTTTTTAAAAATTTGTTTGGTTCCCCAAAATGGCCGAAACTATAGAAATTACCCAGTATTTTTCACGCTGAATTCAAAGAAGGCTATTAGTAGTATGAAAATCTTCCCACCTTCCTTCCTGAAGTATTAGTCACTGCAAGAACTTGGACTCGCTCCAAAACCAGAACCGAAACGTTTAATTTACCCTCAATTTTTAAAATGTAATAAGTTACAATTTTCTGGAAACTCAGGACACTTTCTGACTGAAAATAATTACGGTTGATCCTTGTTGGTGAGTACCAAAAAGGAACCTTAGGTATAAACATGGTTGTATATCCAAGTTTGGTTGTCCTTGATATTGCACTATTTCATTGACACTGACAAATTAGGGCTAGGCTGCACTATAAGTTAATTGGGAGTTTATTTGATATCTAGTCCTAAGCTTATAGCCATCTTAAGGCAAACATAACCAAAACCTAACCACAGATATATAAATATAAGTGATATAAATATAAACACTCATCCTCTGTAGGCCTAAAGCTACCTATCTATATTTTTTTGGGTTAGGATTAGTACTTTTTTGAGAGAGTGTCATTATGTACTGAGCACACTTAGATGATATAGGGTATCAGTGATTTATGAAATTATTTATTTATAAAAAGCAACCTAACGGAGTTACCTTAATGATGCACCCAGTATTTAATACAAAAAATAAAGCTTATGCCTATGTATATTAGTTTTAAAACAGAGTAGGCCTAGAATAAGGCACCTATAATCTAGATTAGGCATTGATTAGTGTTTATAAACTAAACATGGATGAACCACTAAGTCAAGCTACTAATCCAGTTGTTCAGGCTAGGCTAAACTGAACTGTGAAAGCATCCATCTCAAAACGGCCACAACTTAAGAACAGATCCTAGAATTTGATTTATTTTAAACTTTATTTTTCTGAAATAGATAGCTAAACTGTCCAGTGCAATCATCCCACACTGCAAATAGCAACACTCAAACTTAGTTAGGTAAGCTAGTGGTAGGTTACAACTAATTATTATCCCTGTGACCGATTCAGTGTAACATCTGACATCAGTCAGAATCAGACGACATTATTGACAACGACACTCGTCGTGTCGTTTCTTTAATTTACGGTATAATATAGTATAAAACATCTACCATATCCATAATAATGTTCTACCACTGCACCTAAACAGCAGAAAAAAGCAAATCACCAAATTGAAATCACCAAGATTCGCACAATATGACAAATCTATATATTAATTTGAAACTGTTTTTCTTTGTCATAGCTATTTTGAGAGAACGGCTGGGTGTAGAAACTCGGTAGAGGTGTCTAAAGAAAGGTCTTGGTCTGTAGATGAGCCATCAAAAGAAAAACATGGTGAATTCCCTTGGGGCTCTGCCCCAGTGGCCTTTAAATTCCCATCCCTTGTTATTCTTATGGAGGAAAACGGGGTTTTGTCATAGCTAATTTGAGAGAACGGCTGGGCGTAGAAACTTGGTAGGGGTCTCTAAAGAAAGGTCTTGGTCTGTAGATGAGCCATCAAAAGAGGAACGAGGTAAATTCCCTTGGGGCTCTGCCCCAGAAGCCTTTAAAGTTGCCTCTTCAGATTTGTTTACATTACGACCTTATGCATACATTTGCACTACTTTTGAATGAAACAGCTGTTAATATTTAAATTGTGATTTACTAAATTTGTCAAAGTGAAGTACAGTAATTGCAATGGGGTTTTCTGATTTTAAATTGGATTTTCTTCTGCATCGTGTCATGTTTTGCAATATAATGTCCAATTACCAAATCAGTGGAAAATCCTAATATCACAGTAACTCTTAAAATTATTTCTTTTGGAGTTAACTTATTTCTATTGTATGGGTTGGTTTCTGCCTTTTTCAACACTTCTTGGAGATTGTACGTAGGTGATATTTGTTGGCATATTGCATCTGTGGACGAAACTTGGGTTGGTGTAATTATTACAATGGAAAAGAGCAAAAAATGCTGGACAATTAGATATAGGTTAAATATAAAACTGAATTAACAATTTTCTACATTTCTTGAGCAATCATTGAAATAATCAATTTGCAAACAATGGAAACATAGAAAAAGTCATAGAACACAACTAAGTAGAAGAAATAGAAATATATTTTTTTTATTTATAAACGTTGTCATAGACAACCTAATGCGGCTATGAGAGGGAAAAATTTGTAGAAAACACTAAAAAAACAAGATAAGCTTTTTGAAAAAAGAAAAGATATTTACAAAAGATGTTGATTATATCTAACTGTTGTTGTAGATCGTGAGTATTTCCATAATCTTTGAGTTGCCTGTAATGCTTCGCAATTGCTCGAATTCGAGCAACAGGTACACTAGTTATTTATAAATTAAAAACAGTATATCTTTTGTGCCAGTAGTTAATGCGTGATTGAACTTCAAACAAACAAACAAACATACAAACTTTCACATTTATAATATTAGTAAGATAAAATGTATTAATTAAATATTAATTACTATTGTGTGCCCGTTCTACGCACGGGGATCCTCTAGTGGTCAGTTGAAACCTTCCTAAATAAAGAAAAACTATTGGTTTGCATATTTTCAGATATGCTAGCCAAACTATTATATACAAACAAATACAGTATCTGACAGTTTCAAGTAAAAAAAAATGCGTAATAGATCTATGAGGGGTACACTTCCATATCTGTTGGCACAAACAACTAAATTAGTAATATTGATTATTCGATTGTTTAATTCCATATATCGTTTGGTTAGTTAGGTTAGGTTAACCTTACCTAACTTACCAAACGATATATAGTTAAAATACTATACCTCAACCTCGCCATTAAACATTCAGGTTGGAAATTTCACTATCAAAGGTGCTCTTGGCCTGTCCGTACGGAACACTGAGTTATATGCGCTACCAACTTATGAATAATTGTTTAAGCCTACGAACCCAAGAGATTGATAATTGGTCTGTTGGACGTATGGTCCAGCGAGCAGCACATAGCGTTGAGAAGACACATTAGAAATACGATTTGAGCATAATCCGTGACAATCACCCACTGTAGTTGTCTCTAAACACTTTACACAACCACCATTGAAGTGCCGTCAACGAGTTGAAACCTTATATGTAAGCTATTGGTAACGCTTATGTAAAAAATGTAAGTTTCCCAGGCATATAGAACACTGAGTCAAAGTCTTTTCCCCGGTTATAAACCCAAAACTCGATAGAAATTCTATACACAAAGAAGCTCTATTTTCATTTACGGTTACCCTACACATTATTGCACTTGCGATTAATTAAATCCGTCATGTAAGGAAAAACGGTTTTAATCCAACTTGGTTTGGATTTGCTTTTGAAACTTGATCTGAAATGATTGCGGTATTTGTAAACAATATTCAATGTAAACATATCAGTGACAGCTAGAGAAAAATAATCTTGATCCGAACAGCTGTTCGCTATTTCATATGATGATTATGTGATAAACATTGTGAGAAAACTTGACAAAAATCGCACAAAATTGGGTTTTAAACGTCCGTAAGTTTTTTTTACAAAGTAGCGAGGCCATATTTTAATAGCTAAAGACACTTTCGCCAATTCAGTGGATACATTAAAATGATTCGAGGATCTTGATAGGTACTCTCGTTTTCAGGAGAAGGCCGCGTAAAATGGCCTTTGGACCGTGACAGACGGAAGATAGACAACAACGGAATTGAGATAATAATTGATGATTGAGATAATAACGGAATTGAGATGAAACTTTTTTCGGATTCTTGAATGTTTAAAACGTAAAAATAATCTAAAAGTTGATGATTCTGAGCAATGTACAGACAAAACGGGAGCGTTTCATAAACTCCAAATTTCACAAACTCCAACGCTTAAAATATTAAATGAACAGCGCGTTTCATAATGTCCAAATTTCATAAGCTCCAAAACTATAACATTCAAATAATCACTAGTTCACAATGTCCAAGTTTCACAAACTCCAACGTTTAAATATTAAATAAACAGAGCGGTTCATAACCTCCAAATTTCATAAGCTCCAAATCTATAACATTCAAGTAACATTGTGAAACTTTGGAATCCCATGGGGCGTAACTCAAAGAAAACACGTTAAATGTAATCGGTATATTTGTTAACCAGGTACAGGGCTACCTCTTGAATTGATATAGATAATAAATCGAAAAATAAAGAAATATAAGTTGATTGATTATTGGTTCTAACAAAAGGGTAAACAATCAAGGAACATGATTTAATTAAGTAACCACACATCACTGAGTCTATATCTTCATTCTTTCTTGTAAAAATTGCTTTGATTGTGGCTATATAAAATAGGGAAGTAATATTTCACTGTACAACGAGCTCAAAAAGCTCGAGAACCAGCAATAAGATGGAAATAACCGGCAGAACCTTTAACCATCCACTGGCTCGCTAGTCGCTACCCCAGGTCGGTCGGTAGCCGGGTAGCCCATCAATGGAACCCGTTAGGCTCGCCCCTACCTCTCGCCACAAAAGAGACAAGAATTTTGCCTTGTTCCACACGCCTTTGATTGTTTGAGGCGGGAAAACTATTTGTGTGCTACGGCCCGCGCAACACAGGATATTGTTTTCGTATTAGTTGGCCTTTTCTCCAAGATGACCGTGACCGTTAACTTATTTTATGGACTCCCTTGGAGAATAATTCAAAACTACAAAGAACATTTCTAATCCCACAGTATACTAGCTATTTAAATTATAAACACTTGAAAAATATTTTTGGACGGTAAATTTTACAGCTTTTTGAAATCATCCAAGATGGCCGCTTGCCTCCAAGGACTCAACAATAGGCCTAATTGTGCGACTATAAAGGAATAACTTCCCACCTTACGCTTGCGAATTAGTACGGTACATATTTGTATCCACAGTTGCCAGGACGACTATTAAGACGACCAAAGATTACATTGACATTTAGGTATTTAATCTGTAGAATAGTAATTGTTAAGTAATCTGGAAGACAACTAATTAAAATGAAGTGCGAAAGATGGGTTATGAGAGTGCTCAATGCCTGAAGCATAATCCATTTGTTTGAGGTGCGGATTTTCAAGCTTGTAGAACAAATAAATATCACAAAGTAGAAGGGCAGGGGTGAAAGTGACTGAAGTGACGGGATACCCGGGTGTATTTTCAGTGACTGGATTCCAGTGGTATGCGGTAAAATATATAGTGACTGGCTTAGCAGCACAAATTTTACGTGACTGGCTTTCCAATGCAAATGCGGTGGTGACTGCATTAGCATAGCATTTTTTACGTAATTATATTTTAGTATTTTTAAGAAAAAAAGAGATATATACGTTCAGATATGTCTAGGCTTAAGATATTTACCAACATATATTATATATATATCATAGTCTTGAAATATATTGGGGGGTGCAACTGACTGACTTCCAGTGTATATTTTATGTGACTGGCTTCCCGGGCGCGGCCGTGTATATATATATATATATATATATATATATATATCTATATATATATCTTCTCTTAGTAGCAACTAAACTGTTTTGTGTTTGAATGTAACTAGAGTCGTATTTTAACGAGCGTCTATGGACAGCGCAGTCTGCGGGTATTTCTATATTCAATGTTCAGTTGAACTGGACTGGATCGAGAAACGGAATCAAACTGTTAATGTTCCTGTTTGCACTAGCACTTGTAAACACAACTTTGTCTGATGATACTACCACTGTCTATTTTATTGTATTAATACGTGGAACTGTAAGTTTGCTAACTAAGAGCCTTTTAGGGATGTGTTTCTGAAGTAATATTGATTGATTTGGTTTCTAGTTTGAGGAAATTAGGCCGGCAAAGTTAAAAGTTATAGGCCGTTGAAAATTCGAGATGGAAGTTTTTTTATCAGAACTATGGCTAAGTTAAGCCTGCGCACTGATTTGAGTATTTTGTAGTGAGAATATTTCCCCCGGAGGTTTCTATTATTTTTAAAAATAGAAATTTACTTGAAGATTGTTCTAAAGGTAGAATAACAAAAAATGCAAAATGATATAAAAATCTTATAGTTTAAACTTAGCTGCTACAGAGGGTGATGTTATCTAGTAGACCCACTCCACTCCCATATAATATCAATTAAAAATAATAACTAGAGATAAACCTCCTATATGATTCAAATTCTTTATTGAAAAACATCATCAAAAGCAAACAAAGACACTGTTTTAGTTTCACAAAAGATGTGGTGTACAGGGATATATCTCGACGAAGAGAAAAATTTGATTCTGAATCTGTTACAATAATTTGTTTTACATTTGAGTTTTTAGGGACGTCCATACAAGCCACTAGTGTATTTATATTTATATGTCCAATAGCACGATAACTCGAGCAAAAACGAGGTATTTTAACGAGTTCACGGACCAGCATGATCGGACTATGGGGACGGGGATTTATGGGGTTTTGTGGGGTTTTCCCATTTTTACCCTAAAAACATTTAATTTTACAATTTATTTCAAAACCGTTTTGTACAGCTCAAAAAATAATTAATTTAGTATATTGAAGCGTTGTCATGTGCCTAGTTGTTATGGAGATAATTCTATAAAACTGTAAATTTATCTTTATTTCTATTAAAATGAAGATCGTTTTGGCAGAATGATGTTTGGTACAGCGTATAACTAGTCCTACATGGGCAACATTCAAAATTTGAGAGTATTCAAAATTTACTTTTTTGCTTGCGGTTTAATAAGCCATATTCTAGTAAAGGGATCTCTTTATGACGTTTACAGAATATTATTTATTCATGGTACATTTGGCACAGTGAAGGAAATTAACTAAGAAAACTTTATTTATATTTAAAAGATAAAGATATTAGACCGGTTTTTTTTTAATTAGACTGTAATATTGAAAACAGTAGAATAAAACATTTGTAAAAATAACTGTTTGTTAACAGGAAAATGGAGCCACAATTGGAGGGAGGAGACATATATATTGAGCATTTTCTCCAGGATCAGCAGGAATTACCCTTTAGTAGTCTACAGGAAGTGATTCAAGATGGGCATGTCTTGCTGACAGGTAGCACCGGCCTTGTAGGCTCCTTGGTACTCGAGAAATTACTTAGGTAGGTGTGATACGTTTTGCAGTTACGTTTTGAGTAGCAACTTTACCAGTAGCATTCCTGAGCTATGGTTGAATTTTAAGCAAAATATAGAATTATCGTGGTATTTATTTATCTAAATTCAAAAATTCCTATCAGCTCATCTACAATTGCTTTGGATGTTTGTCTGAATTCCAACCCATTTAATCTTTTTATGGAATTTCTTTACAATTAAATATTTAAATGGAATATTTGGGCCTGGAAATAGTGTACATATTTCTATCTCAGAGTTTCGTTTTTAATGTTTTTTTCAATTCTAATCAATAGGTTATCGTACTGGGTATCTGCTAAAGATTACTTTAAGGATAAACTAATATCTAGATTTGTGTTTTACTTAAAACATTTTTTTTCTATAAATAGGATTGTGTGTCCTCCGTTAGTGATATGTATCATTCACTTTAATTTCTGTTCATTGTTAAGGAATTTCAATTATTATTTTTTTTTATCAACTTTTAATTTTAGCCATTAAATATAGTTACTGTCAACATCATTACTCTGGTAATGGTTACATTCTTATAGTATATGTTGCTTAGCATAGTTATTCGCAAAAATATGTTTGGTAATTTCTATAATCTATTTTACAATATAAAAACGTTGTTTTCTCAATGTGGGCCGGCCGGATATACTCGGCAATGGACGATCTATTGGTCGAAGTTGAAAAATATAGGTGTGTAAGTCCGAAGATTTATACTGATGTTAGTTTATTTGACTTTTTTCGTGAAGATGATGTTAGAATAGGTAATCAACTTGGTCTCCGTATTTTGCACGCCAATATACGGAGCTACAGCAGGCATATCGATGAACTTTTTGTAATTCTCAATAGTTATAGTCAAAGATTTGACGTCATTGTTTTAACTGAAACCTGGCAGTGTGACTGTTCTACGATAGTCGACCTGGGAGGGTATGTATCTTTTTCGAACTCCGTCAGTAGGAATCAGAATGATGGTGTGATTGTGTACGTGAATGAACGTTTAGGTGCGAGTTGTGAAGAAGTAAGTTTATTTGGCGCTACAAGTTTAAAGATAGGTCTAACTTTTGAGAAGGAGATATTTACGATACTCGCTGTGTATCGTAGTCCTAGGTATGGACGTGACCTAGAACAGTTTATCTCTGACCTTGCATTGTAGACCCTTTATCTCAACGTTATTTAAATACTTTATACGAGGCAGGATTTGTTGATTGTATTGATGCCCCCACTAGAGTCACTGCTTTTTCCAAAAGTTGTGTTGATCACATATTTATTGATATAAATGATACCAGTCGGGTTAAGTCGGGTATTATTCAATCGGAAATGACAGATCATTATTTCGTTGCTGCAGAAATTAAAGTTCAATCAAACCTAAATCCAGTTTCCAAAAAGAAAAATACCAAATCAGTGTCTTATATTGATAAAAAACAAGTCTCACTTTATGTCCAGGCTCATGATTGGGCGGACGTTATGAGTAGTAATGATGTCAATGAGTCCTGTGATCTGTTTATTAGGGATCTAAAAAATATTATTTCTCTTTCTTCCAAAGTAAAGTCCTGTTCAGCTAAATGCTTTAAAATTAAGCCATGGATCACGGATGGTCTACTTCGTTCCATCAGGTACAGAGACAAACTTAATAAATTACTAAAGAAACAGCCTTTCAACATAAACTTATTGAACCGATATAAAGCTTACAGGAATACCCTATGTGTTTCAATCCGGCTCGCTAAAGAACACTATTACCGAGATAAAATTGAAAATGCGAGGGGGAACTCTAAAGTCCTTTGGGAAAATATTAATGAATTGACTGGGGTTAAGAGTAATAAAGCCAAGTTTCCTATCAATAGTTTTCTTGACGTTTACAATGCGGAAATTGAGAATGAGATAATTAAAGTTGCAGACTCTTTTAATGAATATTTTGTATCTGTTGGTGCCAACCTAGCCAATGCTATCCCAGCTGTCAATGAGAATATAATGAATGACGAGCGTTATAGTGTCGATTCCTCCTTCCAGCTTCAACCCGTCTCTGAGTTAGAAATAACTGCAGTTGTCCAAAGCCTTAGAGGTGGCTCCGCCCCCGGTGTGGATGGTATCCCCGTCTCTATAGTTAAAGACAATATTTCCTGTCTGAAATTTCCATTACTACACATTTTTAACAACAGTATTCTTCAAGGTATCTATCCAGACATTTTCAAAACCGGGAAAGTTGTTCCGATATACAAAAGTGGTCCAAAGAATATTTCTGCTAACTTTAGACCAATTACTCTTGCTAGTACGCTCGCTAAAATCTTAGATAAATGTGTTAACATTCAGTTTGAAAAATACCTCGTGGAGACTAATGTTTTAGCCCAACAACAATTTGGATTCAGAAGAGACATGTCTATTAACTAAAAATAGTCATGAAGCTGTCGGAAGTAACAAGAAAAATTTACAGATTTTTATTGACTTAGCCAATAAAGTCGCTGTCACAGGTCTCAACATTGCCCACAGAAGTGGTTGTCACAATTTATAAAACATATTAACACAACCGTACAGTTCACGAAACACATATGTATATACAGTTTTACGACCATGTATATACATATATATATATATCTGTATCCACGTATATATCTGTATATACATATGTATTTCGTGAACTGTACGGTTGTGTTAATATGTTTTATAAATTGTGACAACCACTTCTGTGGGCAATGTTGAGACCTGTGACAGCGACTGAAGATGCATTGTAATTAATGCGAAACGCGTCTCGCAGGAGATAAGTAATCTTGGACACCTTAGGCTACCAAAAAGGTAAAAATATTTATAATAAATAGGTGTCTAGGCTAATATCTACAAACATATATTAAATATATATGTATTGCAATAAGAATGTTGTTAAAATTGTTTTTCACATGTCTTCTTTTGTAGATCTTGTAATAGAGTTTCCAAGATCTATGTCACAGTACGTGGGAAAGATGGGAAGACATCGCAGCAAAGAATTAAGGAACTCTTTTCTTCTAAAGTGAGTTTGGAACATATTTTCGATCATATGTTAAAAAGAATTAAAGCTCACAACCAATTTAGAACTGAGTTTCGCAAACCATAATCATGAATTATTTTGGTTGTTGGTTGAGGTGTGATATTTTCTAGTTTCCCTTCCCTTAAATTAAAAATGAAATGAGTATCTATTGGGATAATCTCTTAGTGGCAACAAGCCCAATCATTTATATTTCTAATGTTATTTTCCTCATGAAAAAAGTTCATATTAAACGGTATAAAATATCTTATGGCTACTTTCAATTTATCCAAGGTAAGAAATTGTTTATATAACTAAAGTTCTCGCAAAGTTTTTTATATACATCTAGAACTTTTCGTACCATTGGAGACAACTTCAAGCATGGGCGTCTCTTTGAGGTCACTGCTGGCTTCAAAAGCAGGTTCTAACTGAGGTTCTACTTTTGAGACTTGTAACAAATTATTGCTTACTTCAAAGTGATATTACACAGTCATATATACTAAGAATAGTTTGAGTTATAATAACAGTGTTAAATGGTTATTGGTTTTATTTAATTTTTAGTAGAATGCATGATGTAACACTCTCTTACACCATTGCTGTTAGAAAAATCTGTTAGAAAGATTCAATAATGAAATATGCTACTGAACATTTATCTTTCTATAATATTTATTATTATTATGTGGGGAATATAAGTAAAAAGGGATGTCATATCTGGAATACTTCTAAGGTTTATTTTCATTACTTTGTAAATAAAAATATCGGATGCATTTATTAGTTTCTTTTATGGGGTATTCATAGTACTTATAACAAATCATATAACTATTATCTTAATTCCGTTATATATACATACGCTACTCCCAATGTTGGATCTTGCCTCAGTTTGACTTCCCTTACCTCGGTGATGTATTTTACCTCACGTTGGCTCTACCATTCATCGTTGGTGTATCTTGTCTCAAATAGTTCCAGACATCGAAAATCAGTATCAGGAGTAATGGTAAATTTAAGAATTTCTTAAATTACGTTACGGGTAGTTTCGATCATAAAATTGTATTTTATATAACAAAAAATCCTAAAAAGCTGTTAAATTGATAATTTGAGATGAATTTACTTTTTTTCAATAAAGACGATAGTTTGGCGGAAACTGCACTTGAATTCTACACATTAATAACTTGTTGATTTTACCATGTTTATGAAATTTTTTATGAGGAGTGATAGTATTTTATGTAAAGTAGACTCCCTCTAGTTCGGTCACCTCGGGACCGGACCACTGGCCGGACTACAAAACGGCCGGACTAACCGGATGTATTAGAACCTCAATTATTTGATGTAATGGGGGAGGGGGCAGAATAACTGAAAACCACGGTTAATCCAACATGGCATAAACATATATTACATACCGGTACCCATAAAACACCTAATACTGTATAAGATGGACGTTAAATGTGATAATTAATTTACACGTTACATAATCAAAATACAAATAATAGTATTAAGTACACATACTGCATTACATCGGCTGAATCTTGCAGGACCTCCATAAAAGTAAGTACCATTATACATCATTTTAAAGCTTATGATAGCAGATACAACTTTTGTTCGAAACATATTCTCATAAAATGTCAGCGAAAAAAGTTAAGGCGGCAAAAATAAAATGTTGTGTCCAAAAAATATAAATCTTAACATCTTTATACAAATAACGAACAAACTGTAATAGCTACAACGAAAGTTAAGCAAACATGATTGAAGGAAATGTTATGACAAAGACAATAAAACAAATTGCAATTCAATATCTTGTTTAACAATCGAGAAAAACGTGATTTACGAAACCCTTACACTTCATATGTTTAGGGGGGCACAGGAGAAGGAAGCAAGGGGGGTAGGGGCGGGGACTTTTGGCTGAATACTTGTCTAAATGGTAGTAGTCGATGGGCAAAAAATCTGCTTTTTACTATTTTCCCTGGTTGACTGGACATTGGCCTTAACCTCAGAACAGTAGCCGTCGCTCGAGGACTGACAACTGAAATAACCAAGTTCTTCTGCTCCGACCAGGAGGTTAAAAGTGGTTTGCTGTAGAATACTGCTCGTTCTTAGATTACCTAAATATTTGCATCTAAGGAACAAAGAGCATTACGTAAGAGACATGCTCGTACAATTAAGTATTAAGGAATGCTTAAAATAAAACTACAACAAAAGAGGTAGTAGATAATATACAACAAATAAAATACTCACAATGGTTAATAAACAAAGTATAAGTTGATTGGACTAGGTATCTAAAACTGTTAAGAAAGTTTACAGACTTAAAAATTTAAAAACTACAAAACACAAAGAAAAACAAACGTTGGAGAATATTTTCTATATTTTGTTTATGTTTCAAGAAACACCCTTATTTTGTATGGTAATATAAACTGATACTATAAGGAATTTAGGTCTTAAAAGATATTCATCATGAAAATGAATTGTTTATATTGCAATACAAAATCCAAAATATTTGTGGAAAATATTTCTGAGCTATTGTAGTATTTGTTCGTTTAGTCTATCACATGACTTTACTGTGTGAAATAAACTTTTTTACAGAATAAAACACAATCGAAAACAGGTTTCAACTAAATGAAGTATTTAAAATGTAATTTCAATTCAAGAAAAATATTCAAAACTACTCTAGGATATTTAAAAAATATGCAATATTTATTAGTGATCGGTAAAATGTGATTTTGATGAAACACGCATATGGCCAGCTCTTGCTTTTAAATCGGTAGCTTTGTTGAATTTTCCTAAAAATCAACTCTTTTTAAGAAATATGTGCTAAAACAGGTCTTGTAACATAAGTAACAGAATCTGCAATAACGATTGTCGCCTTGTTATCAATTTTTTCGGCCTACTGGAAATTCTGTCCATTACACAGCAACAGCCCCACGTTTAAAGGTACACTTATGTGAGGATATTGTCAGGAGAATATTTGGTGGTCTGTTTTTAAACAGTAATTTACTGTCGATTCTAGTCCCTTTAGTATTTCGTGTTTATCATAGAAAATCTAATACGAATGAAATATTATTACTTGCCTACAGGGTGGCAGAATATCTAAAAGGTAAAAACAACTGGTGTTTTTAAAAAGGTCTCACAAATTGTCTATATTGTGTTTCTGTGTCTTTTAATGCGCACAAAATACTATGGTTAGATTAGTTACTCTACCAGCTAACTTATAAAATAAAAGTGTAATGTTTAATAAAACACATTCTATGTTTTCTAATATAATGTATTATACTGTATGTATAATGTATTATTTAATATAGTGTATTCAAGCATCACAAAATAGTTAATATCACATGTCGGCCCTTTCCAATACTGCTTTTATATTTTTAGTAACATATTATTTGATAAATACATACAGTATTGTCTAATGGTGCAGTAAATAAAGAAATAAATGTGATACCAATCAATAAATATCGTTAAATCACAAACCGATTTTTGACCGCTTATTTGGAAAATCAGTATTGTACCTGTGAGATTTTTAACAATCATTGTCTCTGCAGGTGTTTGACCTCGTGAGATTGGAACACTGTGAGGCGCTGGAGAAGGTGCAGGTAGTGGACCTGTGAGATTTTTAACAATCATTGTCTCTGCAGGTGTTTGACCTCGTGAGATTGGAACACTGTGAGGCGCTGGAGAAGGTGCAGGTAGTGGACCTGTGAGATTTTTAACAATCATTGTCTCTGCAGGTGTTTGACCTCGTGAGGTTGGAACACTGTGAGGCGCTGGAGAAGGTGCAGGCAGTGGACCTGTGAGATTTTTAACAATCATTGTCTCTGCAGGTGTTTGACCTCGTGAGGTTGGAACACTGTGAGGCGCTGGAGAAGGTGCAGGTAGTGGACCTGTGAGATTTTTAACAATCATTGTCTCTGCAGGTGTTTGACCTCGTGAGGTTGGAACACTGTGAGGCACTGGAGAAGGTGCAGGTAGTGGACCTGTGAGATTTTTAACAATCATTGTCTCTGCAGGTGTTTGACCTCGTGAGGTTGGAACACTGTGAGGCGCTGGAGAAGGTGCAGGTAGTGGACCTGTGAGATTTTTAACAATCATTGTCTCTGCAGGTGTTTGACCTCGTGAGATTGGAACACTGTGAGGCGCTGGAGAAGGTGCAGGTAGTGGACCTAGATCGAGGGTTCGAGACCCAGATTGCTCCGGCAGTAACTAAAGTAACTATGATAATCCACTGCGCTCTTCTGGTAGACCACTACCACACAATTAAGGAGGCTGTTGAAACCAACTTACGATTTACATCTACACTCATTCAACTTGCCTACCGATGCCGCCAACTTGAAGTTAGTACAGTTGTGTGAAATGGTAGTGGGATTTAGCCAGTTCATTACTTTAAATGATGTTTGACCATATTATAAGCATCATATTATTCATATTCCCAATAAACAAAAATGCTATGGAGCTATAATAATTACGAGACGAATTAAAAAAAATGTAAGAGCATTCTAACTACGTCGTAGAGTACGCCATTACCCACAACAAACAAGTTTCTCTTTTATAGTCAAATGTTTGGTGTCCGGATGATTAAGGATCCAAAAACATTCTAAAGTCAATGTCTGTTTCTCGTAAATGAGATGTATACTTTCAGTATCCAATGTCAATAGTATATTTGGCTCTCACAAATAGAATGTCTATTTGCAGTATCCTAAATCAATGGTCCATTTGGTTCACATAAATAAGATGCATATTTGCAGTAACCAAAAACAATGGTAGGCTTGCTTCTGGTTCACTTAAATGGAATGTCTTTTTGCAGTATTCAAAGTCAATGATACATCGGGTTAAGTAAAAGAACTGTTTACTTACAGTATCCAAACTCAATGGATTGGGTTAACGTAAATTACCGTAATTGTCTACTTGCAGTTAAAGTCAATGGTTCATTTGATTCACATAAATGGAGTGCCTATTTGCAGAATCCAAAGTCAACGGTACGTCTAGTTCACGTCAATGGAATGTCCTGGCTCGTTGTTATCTTTTAATCGCGCGAGGACTAATTTTTACTCTAACATACTAAAATCCCTATCCAATATCGCTGGTTATCATTGGTTTCAACATAGCATATTCCAGTTGATAGCTGTGGTAAGTTTAATAATCCAATAAAATGGATAATGCGGCGCAATGTCACCCACGAACCTTCACACCCGTATTAAATACTGTTTAAAACTCCCAAAAATGATTGGCAATTGAATGGCAATCATATGATCCAAGTGCATTTTTTGTTTATATTTAGCTTGGCCTACAATTTTGAACACCTTACATGCCTGTATGAACCTGAATATGTACATGAATGTACTCCGATTTGTCAACTGCCAAGTTTGCCCGACGATTTATTTTTAAAAACTTAAATGTTCGCTCTCTTAACGCCAAACATTCGGAACCAATCCATTTTTCTATGTGCTGATGTTTTAAGGAGCCGATACTAGTTTGCTTTAAATACGCGGAATCTGTCATAATATGTACAACTTTATTTACATCATCTTGGTCACCCTACGACATATGATACCTCGAAATATTCCGAGTAACCTTTTTCTGATACAAAATATTATCAAGTAGTGCTCATTTTAATTTTGGTAGTTGAGGTCAAATGTTTTCTTATTCCCTCTGTGGAATCTGGACGGTATGTCACTTGGACAAGATAAAACGACATCGTTCTGGGGTGTAATTTTTTATTTCAAGATTTCATAGCAGTTTGGTACTATCCTCAAACACGTATCCTATTGTATTTGTTTTATTTTGCTATTTCATAAGCTCTACGATGCGTACCTTCAACTTCGTATATTTTTGAAGTTATAATTTATAAAATGCAAGGGAACTTAAAAGTCTAGATGAAATATCAGTTCATCAATCTCTTAAAACCAGTAATGAACCATAAAGTGCAAGTCAACGGTTATCAAAAACTATAAATCAAGACTAAGTGAATATTCCAGCCTAAAATCTGGAATTAAAAATTATATTTTGTTCTATACACTAGAAATAATTTATAAAAAATAAACTATCCTAACAATTAGAAATTATTTGACCTAAAAGTAGGGCCTAAAGTGTCTAATGAATCAATAGAGTCAATTCAAAATATATTTTAAGGCTTACTAAGTTTATAAGACATCCACAGTATATGGATGCCTACGATAACTGAAGTGCTCTTGCTTCTAGTTTGTGTTCATTCAGAAAAAATCTTTTAGTTTATATGTTGTGATTCGTAAGAATAATTATTAACCACCAAAAACTTATTTTTTGAGATTTAAATTATTTTTGCATGCATTGGTAAACTAAATGACTATAAATGGTACTTGATATAAATCAGAATTAGAGTATAAACTTTAAAGTTTTGAGATTTAATGCATTTAAATGAGCTTTGATATGTTTCAACATCATCATTGTGATAGGTGTGGGAAATAAGCGAATGTCTTATTCCCGTTTCTCCCTAACGTAACATCCCCTACTTGATTAATCCGCTGTGACTATTTGACCACTGTATTCCTGTCCTACTCCAAAACGCTTACTGAATTGCCATGGCATTTTGGAAAATTAATTATGATCATAAGAATTCGTGTTTTTCACTCCCCCATGGGGTTTACAGATCTCCACAAATATTTGAAGACCGGAATATTTCGACATATGCTTAATAGTATTTTAATATGTCTATGACGGGGACAAGGGTGTAAGAGCCACTGGCATTTTAACAGAATGAGAATTTAAAAAAAAATTAGCAAACAATGTTTTAGATAAGTGAGACATAAACATGTTTTAAACTGATTATATGCATCGTTTGATGAGCTATGTAGGGAAACGGTAATCTGAAGTTTGAAAAAATCAACTAACGCTATTAAGTGCCAGTAGCTGAGATTCCAAGTCAATAGGATTAAAACAGAAACATTGTTTTCAAAATACATTTCCACTTATAATTTTTTTATGTCGACATTTTGGTAATGCTGAAGTGGGTAGGAACAGTGGGTAGGTGTCAGCAATTAAGAAACCCACTTGTGCAAATATTGATTTACAACTATAAAATCATGCAAAACCCAAGTTTTATTTCGGTTTCTTTATTTTGTGATTAACATGATTAGAATCAGGATTCTGGTATAAACTACATTGATACTACTTTTCTTACCATATTTTATTTTTAAAGATAACATATTGACCATTACAATGATCTTGAATATCTTTTCTAACGAATTTCAGTCCTTCGTTGTGGTTACCTCAACCTTATGCCACAACGGACAAAGGATAGTTGACGAACAGTTTTACCCTCCGCCTGTCACAGCCCCTGCAATGTGTATAATGGCCGACTCTCTTTCCCAAGACGTATTTACCAACAGCACAGCTGGGTATGTTCTCCTAAATAATAAGAAATAAGATATTTATTTTCCCATTTTTTTTTACATTAAATTGTTTACAAAAAACTGTTACACTACTATAGTCATGGCATGACCTATAATATACTAAGGATGAGAAACATACTTAAAAAAGAATAACTGTCAAGTTATATGAAACCGAATTTGATTTTAAGGTTAATTACAGTAGCCACATATCTACATGGTCAAACTAAATTATATTACTTAAGGGAAAATTTAGGACCTCCAAGGCCTAGCCTGAATGGAGGTTCCATTTATACATAAATTTTAAAACTAAAAACAGCTCTAAGACGCTAACTTAAATTAATTGATAACTTAAAATATCTACTCCTGCTTTAAAAATAAATAGATGCACTTTCTAAAACATATACTTCTTGCTGTAGGCCTACTATTTTCAATTGTTGAAGTATAAACACTTTTTAAAAATATTATAATATTGAAATGTGTTAAACCTGTATGTTAGTAAGAAAATGTATGTGTGTTTGCGTAAAAAGCCATTTCTGTAATCGTTTTGAAAAAACTGTAGAATTAAAGGCACTTTTTATATAATCTGGTACCAAATTATACATCCTTGGTGCCATAAAAATAAAACTTTTAGTAAAGAAAGTGTTCAGTGGTTTAGGGACGGAAAATTGTTTCCAGTTCTTAGTTTTGTTCGGTAAGAAGTTCCAAAAAAATACGATTGCCACTTTTACCATAAAAATATTTTAAAACCTTATATACATATAGATACTCTAGCGGAAAAATCTTTAAAGAGAAAAACAATGGTTTTGAAGTTTCAGTTTTTACTTTTCTTAAAATTTAGCGGACAAAATGTTTTTGTTGTAACAAAAGAGAATTTCTATTTGACTTGTACGTTCCACCCCATCAAGTCAAACCATATTCTAAACGACTTTGGATTAAAGAAAAATAAAGTCTTTTCAAGATGTCCTTATTACACAATTCCCTTAAAAAGTAAAAAATTCTTAACACATTATATAATTTCTTTTTCAAATTAAAAACATGCTTTCTCCAATTTAATTCACTACGGTACCTAATGTTAGGATTTTTATTTCCACAGCTTCTCCTACTAGAGCACAAAATCATTACACTTGGTTTGCTGTCATAGACATTTAATACATTTGTAAATAACTAGCTCTTCATCTTTTGAAGACTTTCTTAAACTGAAATTGATATATTTGTTTTTTTCCGTACTGAGAACCATATGATTTTGGGTGAACCACCATTTTAGAGAAATTAAATCAGTATCCATTGCCATTTTAACTTCTTCCCATGATTCTCCGGCATAGCACAGAGCTGTGTCGTCAGCAAATGAAGTTAGTTTTCCATGGAAAGATGCATCACAAAGGTCATTAATATAAATTAGGAAGAGGATTGCCCCTAAAACCGAACCTTATGGAACAACATATAAAATTTTCTCCCAGATCGCTAAATTTACCATTCATTTTGACACATTGTTTTCGTCCAATTAAGAAGCTCTCAAACCAATTATAGCAACCCCTCTTATTCCACAATTGTATAATTTTGAAAGCAGAATATTAAAATCAACTGTGTCAAATGCTTTTTTGATATCTAGAAAAAGACCACTTACTTTTAGTGAAGAGTTTAGCCCATTGTATATAGAACCGATGAATATTTGTAAAGCCATTTCAGTATTTAAACCCTCCCTGAAACCAAACTGATTGTTGCTAAAAAAGTTATTTTTCTCTAAGAAACTAACAAGTTTGAATTTCATTATTTTCTCAAATATTTTTGAAAAAGAAGACAACAAAGAAATCGGACGATAATTTCCACAGACATATATATTAAAATACCATCTAAAATATTGTTGGGTACTTGCGGTAAATGAATGTATAACGAATTAAAAAATTAATACTCTTACAGTAAAATTATTTCAATGGTTATTTTTATTTGAAATTTGAATTAATGCAAAATTAAGTTGCTCAGTTTGCAAGCTAGACCTAGAAAACAATAATTTGGTGTAAAATTAGGTGATGCTAAAACCTGAACATTAAAAAGGAACTGTTAAAATTAGTAGAGCTGGAAAACGGGAAGTAGCTTTTTGAGCAAGGGTGTGGTGGTAGAAGCTGAACAAAGAAACTGTTACCACTAGGCCTAACCGAGGTCCTTCAGCCCTTCCACTGTTGTATTTTGTTTTTACATAAGTATTGTTTGTAGGTTATAGTTGGTAAATGCAAGTTATACTAATTATATTTGAGAGGAGGATTGGTATATATACATTTTGGTATTAAGGTACGAACACTTAATTATACTAAGATACACATACAGATAAATCAATGGGACCATGCAATTATTGGGTGTTCTCCCATTGCTGCCCGGCGGTGGTAATGGGTGGGTCACGTACTCGCATACAGATATCGGCGCAATTCGATTACTTCTTAATATTCTGAGTGGCGGAGAGTGTTTTGCCGTATCGTAGGGTGACTCCCAGGTGGACAAGGGTGTTCCATGTTCCCAGGGCCACGACCGACAATGTCGACCGTCAACTCGTACCACTATGCTTCTGTGTTTGAGCTAGTGGTGGGAATACTGAGGTCTTCATCTCAATTGCTCTTACGTTGGGAAGGGTTCATTGAAGATTTCAATAGCTTTTTCGTTCGTCACTAAAAAGTCCGGACAGCATCTCACAATCTTCTTGGGGGACGGCTCATTTTTTTCCGGAGAGCACGTGAACGGTAGTTTTAAACTAGTGATTGCACTGTCTACATTTTCTTTCCCCACCTGTTTCACCCGTTCAGATGGGATTGAAGGAAGAGCTAGTCAGCAAATTTGATGAAACGCTCTCCCTGTAACATGTGGTTTTCATATATAATTTTTTTCTTTTCTGTCCATATTCACATCAAGTTCCTCTCTTACGATAAACCTTGGCTATCACCCTTTGACTTTGGTGTATGTTCTTACCTGTTTATCTATTTCTTTAAGTCCTCTTTGATAATTTTCATGCTTTTTTATCCTTTCTCGTATCATGCATCTGCCCGTTCTTTCCCATTTCTAGCGAAGTTGCTTCAGGCCGGGGGCCCACGGGTCTAAAGTCAACTGTGAGTAGTTTGTGATCTAAGGTGCTGCTGTCGTCAATCAGGTGATCTTGTTGTTTCCAGGGTGTCGTCCCGTTTGCGAACAGTCCCATTTGCGAACAGTCCCGTTTGCGAACAAATTTTTGGCTCTGGGGTGAGGTACTTGGGGAGGAGTCCCGTTTGCGAACAAGTTTTGTTCTACCCTTAGTCAGGTGGTCTTCCGCGCGTTAATTATTGTCTTTCTGCTTGTAGAATGCAAAGCTAATATTTAAAGACATTTTATTCAGAATATCTGCTTTTTAGGCCTACTTTTGAATATTGATTGTATAAATATTAGTTGTTTCATCGGCAGTAAACAAGTACAATGAATCAATACGAGCAGGGATTATTCTTTTGATTAGATTCATTAACCGTCTGTAACGAATATAAATAAAAAAGCCAAACCCCCGTATTCCCTTCATTCATATTTCCATAGTCCGAAATTGTTGATTTAAGAGCTCAATAAAAAATGTAGGATTTTACAAAAGTTATTTACCAACTTTGACTGAAATATATTCGTTAATGCTTATGTTATCAAGTATACAGACTTGCGAAAAAAACACATTTTTGATCTCTGCATGATTACTATAAAAATACCGGTATGGATCATAAACTTAAACAAATGACGTTTTTGGCCCGAAAATAAATATGATTTAATATTGCTTAAATAGAACTGCCAAAACATATGTTCAAATGCTATTAGTATAGGATTCGGGCCAACAACGTCATTTGTTTATGTTTATGATCCATACCGGTATTTTTATAGTATTCGTGGATCTCTGCTACAACTTATAGAGCACATGTTTAACATTTTAAAATATTTATAGGGTTTTCAACTGTTTGACTCAAACAGCAATCAATATTGTCATAAATGTATATTCTAATCATATAGGATAAAATTAAATAGGCTATTTAAATTTAAAAGTGCTACGTTATGCACGACCCTTTTATATTACGAAACTCTAACCACCGATTAACGTCTTCCTATTATATTTACAGATAAAGTATACAACTAGCATATAAGTTATTATATGCTATATTAAATTACTATATTGGTATAGATGACGTAATTTGTCTTTTGAAAGGGAAGGAAACTACATGTAATCAGGTCTTAAATTACTTAAACACAATATCCAACCAAATCAAATTTATTAATAAATTATTTTTTCCTGACAGTGAATTCATGTACCATATTTGATCAGTATTGTGTTAACATTTTCACATATCATTATATTAATTTAGCTGCTTGTAAATAAAGTTACACTATGGTATTGTTTAAGTATGAGGTTGGTTTCTAAGTACTATACCAAAAATTATCCATGCATTTTTTGTCAAAAGATTATACGAAATGCAATGATATCCATACGTATGGGATTGGAGTTTGAACACATAACCAAATTATGCAAAACATGTTATTTGTTATATATTTTACTTTGATTTAAATACATCTTGTTGACAAATTGGCTAACAATTCTTCGTTTAAACCAATAGAGTAAATGATCAAACACAAAAGCGGTTGAAAAACTACCCAACTTCAAAAGTTTCAAATATGTGTTCGCAAAACGGACAGGTGACGTATGACATCTTAAAGTTGTTCGCAAAACGGACAGATTTTACCCTGTACGCAAATGGGACTGTTCGCAAACGGGACACAACCGTTTCCAGGCGGTGTCTTCAGATTGCGGCTTCTGAGGATTCTTTTATGTTGTATGGAGCAAAATCTTGTTGCACCTTTTGATGTCGTCCTGGAATTGTGGAAGTATCCTGAGACTATTAGTAGTGGACATTTTAACGTGTTTGTCTTCGTGACCACAAAATTGTCTGTGCAGTATTCTACAATTTTATTATTTATCATAGATTATTTTGCAGACAATTGCCGCATACTGTCTTTGTCTTTTATGGTTACCTCCGATTACTCTATTTGCACTGGCGAAAACTAAACCCTTCACATCTCCTCTGTAACATTAAGGCTCCTGGATCTGTAGGAAGTCAATGACCAGTTTGGTCAATATTTGCCTGGCATCCTGTGAGGCCTTAGCCGATTCCGGCAGATTAAGTTGCCCAAGTACGAGTGTTCGAGTGATTCTCTCAGCTCCTATGATCTGTGGTTGGTTTGATATAAAGTTAGTCATATTTGTTTAGTGTCTAATGTCTCCTCCCTCTTTCTTGTATCATGGGCGGATGGTGGAATTTACACTGCGTCCAGAGTTTTTCTGAGCTTTTGCACAGTTTGCGCACTTAAATTTCCATTCCTTTTTTTGACAGTTTTTAAAAATTTGTTCTTTCTTTGCAAAATGTCTAGAGGAGTCAGTGGTTACTCTACAAGAGGCTGCCAGGTGTCAGTATCGTTGACATTTGAAACACCGTGTTACGATGGAGTATTCAGAGAACTTACAGGGGTGCCAGCATGTAACCATTTGCCAAAACCCCTCTTCTAATGTTACTTTCCACTTCGAGAACCACAACCACATTGTTCTATGTGCTGCCTTTTGGGCCACTCATAAAAACCATTTTCACTTTAACCACAGAACCTTCACTGTCACTCTCAGGGAGGCTTTGAACTCTCGAGCTGACCCTTATTTTTGCCCGGGCTCTTGGACTTCAAGGTCATTCCCTATTTTTCCCTTTGGCAATATCGATTTTTTATTTTGTGCTTCTATGACAACTCCTCCATATCTGATCTTGGAGAGCCTTTTGATTCTTAATTAATTTTGTTCAGGATTCAAGAACGTACAGCAACATTCTCCTTTATTTCGTATCTAGTGCCCCACATTTGTTTGCTTAACATTTGTCGTAGAATTCTGCAGCGAGGTGCTTAATTTTGTGACCTATACATTTTCTTTTGGCAATGCTGTTTTGGCAACGGCTTCCACCTTTCCTTTGGTAAGGGTGATATTTACCGCCCTTTCAATCTTCTTAATAACGTCTTCTGATGGGAGTCTCTTGGTTTGCCTTTAGCGAAGTCCTATTTATTTATTTGTTATTTATTGATTGATTCCAAACGGCAATTGCCAATAAAATATTATGCTCTTCTGTTCCTGATAGGCTCCCTGAAGCTCTATGTATTCGTGATGCACTTTTAGGATCGCCCCCGACAGGTTCTTCGTGTGCGTGGTTAGCTTTTCTTCCTCCCCTTTAGTCACTGCTTTGTTCACTATAATTACAGATTTGATTTGGTCGGTCTATAACAATCATAAGAGCTAACATGATTTTCTAGTACTCCGTGGACATGTTACTGATCTTGACTATGTCTTCCAACATGTCTGTACTCTCAGCATGTCAACTCAACATGTCTGTACTTCACATTTTGCATGTGGTTAGTAAGGGCAATAGGACAAAGAGAAGCCACTTAAGGCGTTTTCCCCATAAGAATAACATAGGGATCATTTTTAGCCACTTTTTCAAAAACCCTGATCTTTGCCTATACAACCCTATATAAATGTTCAATACCATTGTACAACTCCATTAACATTTCAAATCCATATCCATTCGCATGTATATCTTCAAAATCGTGCGAGGTTTGTACGTGAACTCGGGCGCGCTCCCGGCTCATGGCGTGCTCGGTCTTCTTGCCTCTAGTATTGACGTGATGAAATGGCATCCTTTGAAGAAATCCATGAGTTCTGGCTACTTGGGAACCCAAGCCATTTGACATACAACAAATCAATCCTTCCTCCGAATTGCCTTATCTACATAATACATCTCTTTATACTTGGTCTTTAGCAACTCCTTTGTATAGAATCCTCCCCTGATTATATTGTCATTTTCATCTTTCAAGATATAAGTCACAGGCTTTGTATTCTTAACTTCTGCTATTGTAAATAGCTCCCCTGTTCCAATTTGGGGTATAACCTTTACTAAACACATGTTTATACTTATAAATCCTCACGCTATCACCCACCTTATATCTTGGCTTTTTAACTTGCACTACTTTAGAATTCAACCTCTCAAGCACATATTTACTATTCTTAACACTCACTTGGTCAGTCTTCATTCCTATAGATCTATGCGCTTTATTATTATATTTCCTAATAAACTTTTTGAAGTAAATCCAACCCTTTATAACTTCCCTGAGCACTAAATTCCCTATATAACCAATTCTTTAAAGTTCTCTGAAACCTCTCCACAATTGCAGCCTTAGTTGTAGAAAAAGTGTGATAGTGATTAATATTTATGTTTTTCATTAGTTTGCTAAAATATTGATTAAAAAATTCTTTTCCATTGTCAGATTGAATGTTTTTAACCCCCTTTGGTAGAATGGTTTTAATGGCTTCTGTAACCACCAACCCTGTCTTATTCTTTACTGGAACAGCATAAGCTTTTTCATAAAATGTATCTATTAAAGTTAAGATATATTTAATGCCGGACTCTTAACCATTTTGCCATATCTCAAATAGTTTTCGAGATATAAGTATTTTAAAACAATATTATGGACTTAAAAAATTTAAAGATGTGCAAAAATGTCACTAAAATTCAAACTCTGAAAATTTTTGTGATAACTGTTATTTGTGCCCATATAAAATAATGTTAAATTTTTATATTTTTTTATATTTTATGTTGTATTATTGCTTATAATCAAAAGTTGATACCCACGTAGTGTGCTAGAATTTTAACCGTTTTGCCGTATCTCAAGCTGTTTTCGAGATATATAAGCACTTTAAAACCATATTATGGACTTAATCAATTTTAGGTGTGCAAAAATGTAAAAAAAAACTATGAACAATTTAGTGATCTCTTCCTCTAAAGTTGGGATAAAACTAAATATGGCTTTTTCATAATAGACATGGAAAGGCAAAATAATAATGGCAAATATAGATTTATGTTTGGCCAATTTTATAATGACTAAGAGCAAGAGTATTGATGTCATCTTTCAGAATAGGCCTCTTGTCATCATCAAAAGATAGTACTTTCTTATTCATAGTTTTTTTTTTGACATTTTTGAACACCTAAAATTGTTTAAGTCCATAATATGGTTTTAAAATGCTTATATCTCGAAAACGGCTTGAGATACGGCGAAACGGTTACAATTCTGGCACACTACGTCGATATCAACTTTTGATTATAAACAATAATACAACATACAAATATTAAAAAATAAAAACAATTTTAACATTATTTTATGTGGGCAGAAATAACAGTTATCACGAAAATTTTCAATGTCTAGACTTTTTTGACATTTTTGCACACCTTGAAATTTTTTAAGTCTATAATATTGTTTTAAAATACTTATATTTCGAAAACTATTTGAGATATGGCGAAATGGTTCAAAGTCCGGCATTAAATATATCTTAACTTTAATAGATAAATTTTCTAAAAAAAGCTTATGCTGCTCCACCAAAGAATAAGACAGGGTTAGTAGTTACAGAAGCCATTAAAACCATTCTACCAAAGGGGGTTAAAAACATTCAATCTGACAATTGAAAATAATTTTTTAATCAATATTTTAGCAAACTAAATATTAATCGCTATCACACTTTTTCCACAACTAAGGCTGCAATTAATTGTGGAGAGGTTCCAGAGAACTTTAAAGAATTGTTTATAGGGAATTTAGTGCTCAGGGAAGTTATAAATAAATGGTTGGATTTACTTCCAATGTTAATTAGGAAATATAATATTAAAGTGCATAGATCTATAGGAATGAAGCCTAACCAAGTGAGTGTTAAGAATAGTAAAATATGTGCATGAGAGGTTGACTTCTAAAGTAGTGCAAGTTAAAAAGCCAAGATATAAGGTGGGTGATAGCGTGAGGATTTCTAAGTATAAACATGTGTTTAGTAAAGGTTATACCCCAAATTGGAACAGGGGAGCTGTTTACAATAGCAGAAGTTAAGAATACACAGCCTGTGACTTATATCTTGAAAGATGAAAATGGCAATATAATCAGGGGACGATTCTATACAGAGGAGTTGCTAAAGACCAAGTATAAAGACATGTATTTGTAGAGAAGGTAATTCGGAGGAAGGGTGATTTGTTGTATGTCAAATGGCTTGGGTTCCCAAGTAGCCAGAACTCATGGATTTCCACAAAGACATTTATATAGGCTTGTATAGGCAAAGATCAGGGTTTTTGGAAAAGTGGCTAAAAAATTATCCCTATGTTATTCTTATAGGAAAAAACCCCTAAACTAGCTTCTCCTTGTCCTATTGCCCCTACTAACCACATGCAAAATGTGAAGTACAGACATGTTGAGTTGACATGCTGAGAGTACAGACATGTTGGGAGACATAGTCAAGATCAGTAACATGTCCACGGAGCACTAGCAAATCATGTTAGCTCTTATGATTGTTATAGACCAAATCAAATCTATAATTATAGTAAACAAAGCAGTGGTTTTGTACAAACAGTATTGTGGTTTGCTTTGAAAGAAGGTATGTCGTGGTCACCCTGAATACTCTAAAGCCTGGTCAGGTTTAGCAAATAGTGTCCTCCCGTGCTGAAGTGCCAGCCATAAGACAGGTATCTGCAAGCTTATTTGTCTACTATCTACATTTGCTTTGAGACAGGGACATGTAGTTGGAGGATGTCACTGGTAGCTGCTGATTTTTTCTTATCTGCGGGGCAATATTTCGCCGACCAGATCTTAATCCACTTCATTAATAAGCTACTACAGTGACATTTCGAGTAAGTTATGAGGCAGTACAGGGTAACTGATTCACAGTGGTACTTAGGAAATACTAGCTGTGAGGTCCACAACCATCCTGAGAGGATTACATACCCACTTTCACCATCAAGAGTGGTACGTGCTTTACTCCTTGGCGCTACAGCCTAACGAAGACCTTGGCCTCATTAACAACGTGCCTTAATTTTTCCCCTTTCTTTCTCTTCTCCTCCCCTTATATTCAATTTTCTTAAATTCTTCTCTACGCCTTGCTGCCATCTTTCAATAGACCTTCTTCTCTCTTTTGCTCCAATTATATTACTATACAAACTCCCTTTTGGATCCTATTTTATAATTCTCTCAACGTCACCATATCAACTTTATCGTTAAAGTTTTTTTTAGTTATTTATTGTTTCAACCTAACCAGTTTTTCTTTTATTTCATGATAATGTCTAACTCTTATCTCATCTTCATCTTCCACCTAAGTCGCATACTTATCCGTATATTTTCCTTAAAATGTATGGCCTTGTATATATTTTATCTTTTGCCAAGGACCGAGGGTATTGTTGGAACACAGGAAAAAACCGTTGCTAATAAATAAATGGAATTATGATATCTACAACGTACTATCTTAATAATGTCAGAATGATTTTCTCCTTCACTATGCTAAGTCTTGTATACTAAAATAGCAGTCAATCAACGGAGGTAGATATATTTATTAAGACTCATTGTTGCCTTCATAATAAACGGAATGCGTACATTGAAGAAAGTAGCTGATTTATTTTAGAATTATTTAACACCAAACCATCACATATTTAAAGTTTGATTCCTAAAGATACTAAAGGCGACTTTGGAAACATTAAACAAATGTTTTTACATTACAAGATGCTTTTACAAATGTGTGATTGCTGTGGTGTAATCTAAGAACTTGTGACATTTTTCATGTAATTTTATCGATTCATGTATTTAATAGAATTATGTGAATACAGGTTAATAGCTGGAGACCAATCTGCCAGTCTAACAACTATGTGCATTGCTGAAGATCTCGTTCGTCAGAGTCGGAGATCTTTGCCGCTGGCCATTGTAAGGCCTTCAATGCGTAAGTCTATGCTATACAGTTGACCACCCTTCATACAAAAATAGTCTTGATAGTTAATTGAAAGAAAGATAAATTATTTTTGGAATAAGAAGAATGATATTTATCCTGTAACCTATAGTATTTTACTTCTATTTTTAACGCCTGCTACTGTATACCACTAAAGTGACTTACACTATTGTAGTCATGTGTGGTTTGCTAAACTTTTTTATAGTGCTGGTTATTTCTTTATATTAGTGGTGGCTACATACAAGGAGCCATTGGCTGGCTGGTTGCCACGTGAGTCTCCTTCAGGTCTCACGAAGCTACTTACTGAGGCGATGCGAGGTAGACTCTGCACATTGCGATGTGACGATTCTATTTGCGCAGAGCTGATGCCGGCTGACTTTGCTGCTTCCTTCATACTTGCAGTTGCCATTCACACAGCATCAGCAAGGTATAATTATTAATTATACCGTATTTGTCAAACCAAATCTTGAACGATAGATTTGTCTATATACGGTATGATAAAAGCCGTCTTGGATATATCCTAATATAAGCAATAGCTGCTTATAAATAATTTTCGATGACTGTTGTATTATTATAAAAATGTGTATTTTAAGGTGTTATCATAAGAATTTTCATGAAAATGGCTCCTTTGATATATTATCAAACATTATTGTGATTGCCTGCATAAACTTTAAAATCCGCTAAATGTTTTCATAAATATCCATTTATTTCAGGAGGAACTGGAAGAACAAGGAAGTAGACGAAGTAGAAATTCCTGGACAAATTATTCCTGACTCAGACATACCGATATTTAACTTGGTTTCTTCCAATCAAAACCCGCTTTCGTGGAGAGAGTTTTTTGTATGCAGCCTAAGACACACGAGAAGTGTGCCATTTCTTGACATGGTAATTAAAAATTTAAGGGAAATCTCAATTATTTAATTTAGAATTGAAACAAAAAATTTAATTTTCAATACTACTTATTATGATTCTTAAATAAAACAAGAATATAATCTTAAATACTATCTATTTTTATATGTATTACTTATGTATGACTTTAGGCCTTGAGGGTTTAAATGCTTATTTGTACCTATTGAAAGTTTATCGACCTGTTTTATCTAAAAGATTTGCCGTTTTTTTTTATTTTATCGTCTACAAAAAACTTGAAAAACTCATTACCGTAACTAAAGTGACTTACATCTTTGATGTGGTGCTTCTTTTTCAGGCTTGGTATCCTTACCTTTTATTGACCAAATCAAGATTTTGGTTCACATTGTGGTTCTACATCTTCCATCTGTTTCCAGCCACTGTAATTGACAGATTCCATGCTTTCACTGACAATCCAAACATACTCAATGCGAAAAAGTCAAGGTAAGTGGCCTTGTAAGTGGAAATTAAACAACACTATACATTCGAAAAACGTAATCGCCATTTTAAATTCAGAACCTTAGCCTCACTAGTTTAGTTTTGTTAGCACTTTACGACTTATCGTATTTCATTTAATAGTTTTTTCTCAAGAAAGATTTGAGTTATTTTTCCATTCCTGTGTTAAAATCGTGTATACTTTTTAAGTCCTTAAATGAAAAATTAAGTATCAGAATGACTTTTTAGTAAATAGTTGTGTACAAGAGTGTACCCTAGTATACCTAGTTGTTTTTTATTTTTTTTCTCTAGAAATTTATTTTTGAGTACACTAAACATATTTAATTCTAGATGGTTAGCCAAAGTATTTTTATAAAGAACCAATAAACTTTATACATATTTTCAAAATAATTGCAGTACTACACAGTTTATGCAGTTTGAGTTTCCATGTAATTTGGACGGACATCTCCTAAAAAAAATAGTAATTAAAATAGGGTACAATTTTTTAAATCTGTTATCATGTACCTTTTTCTATTTTCACAAGTTAACCGTAGTAGTAAAAAAGAGGGACTGCCAACCCGAAACAAGAATTGACTTATTGACGGGGGATGCGAGTGCCATAAAGGACGGAAGTGGCGTGATTGGAGGAATTTGTGACGTGATTTAGCTGAATGGCTGTAAGTGATGTCAGTTAATGAATTGGGTGATGTCCTTGTTGGTTGATGCCATGGTTATTTGTATGTATTTAAAAGGTAATCAGCACCGGGATTTTATAATCTAGGTTGGGATGGCTTTCTTTTTCCCAATTTCATATCCTCTTGGAATTCCTTTGTCCCCTTTAGTCAAAATCTATTGATGATGATGAGTACGTGTCTAAGTTGGTAATACCTACGACTTTGGACCCAGAGCAGCGATGTCAAGGATTCAGATCTTGGTACCTGCCACTACCTTTTATCAGTATAGTTCAACTCTTGTGCTGTACTACTTACCCCTTGCTTTGTCGTATACGTTCCAAGCACAGGCATGAAGCCTTTCAGGACAGGGAAAGACAAGGTTAAGAGAGGCCGTCAACCTCTTTTTAATACCTAATAGTCTGTACAGGATCACAACAAAGGCGATTTTGGATTTTGATATTTTGAACGTTCTTTGTTTTTCTTGATGCTCCTCTTGACGTTGGAAAATCTTTTATAATTAAATTTTCCTTCATATCATCTAAGGTTAATGTTGTGCATATTAAATCATGTATATCCAAATGTTAGGTAGTGTCATGTTGCAATCATAGTAAAACATCATTTGGAAGACAGCTTGACCCTTAGATTAATTCACGGCGTCATTTATGCTAAGCTGGACCAAACTTAAATTATAATCCCAATTCTAAAGAAAGAGGTTAAATTCAAATGGAATAGAAAATGCGAACACGCTTTCAATCAATTAAAAGAAGAAATCACAAGTGATAGAGTGTTAACTCCATTCAATCTGGACTATCCTGTTACGTTAGCTACGGATTCAGGACCTACTGGTCTTTCAGCAGTACTGTCCAATGGCATAAATGGTCAAGCAAAACCTATTGCATTTGCTTCCAGATCCTATAATAAGAGTGAATCGGCTTACAGCCAACTTGACACAAAAAAGCCACTGCTGTGTATTGGTATTGGTTAGAGATTTTATTTATTTATTCCAACGGGAAACCCATTACATTGATACAGTACAAAAAAATTACAATAATAAATAATAATTTTACAAAAATTTAACAATAAATTGTTTTTACAATATTTTTACCAGTATATTTACGGCAGAAAACTTCTATTGATTACAGATAACAAACCACTTCAACAAATATTAAATCCAAGGAAAGCTATGCTAGTCAACTCAGCACATAAATTATTAAGGTAGAATACGCTCTATTCTTAAGTGCATTCGATTATGAAATCAAACAGAGACCATCAAAAGAACATACGAATGCAGACTACTTTTCTCGAAATCCAATTCCTCTGGATGTAAAGTTGGTGAACTTCCTTGAAGACCCGTAAAAGGTAAATCGCTTCTTGATCAGCATTGTACGTGTTATAAAATTTACGGAAAGTGAGTAAAAGTAACGTCTGATGACACTTAAAACATATATTTACGCTTATACTGTTACTCACAAGTCGGTAAATATACTTAAAAGATGGTAAATGGTGATCGATTTCAATTGGACACTCCAATCATAACAAGGCACAATAGGCTAATGACAAGAATCTTGAATCCCTACCCCCTACTTATATCCTATTGGCTGCCGGAAGTACCGGAAAAAACATTTCTATAAGAATAACTGGAGTCAAAATTTACCTGTTCATTAATTAGCTTATTTATTATATTTTTACATTTTTCATTATAAATATATAATTCTTATCAAGCATTCATTACATATCTTTTTGTTACAATTCTTTAAAATACATGGACTATCCTCGATTTTTCCTATTGAAAGGCCATTTTAACAGGTGTGCGACATTTGATCCTTCCGGTTTCTTGTTCCTCCCCACAGATATGTGTTTTTAGGAGTGGTTGACGAATTTCACAGTCTGTCCAATGTAGAAGCTATCGCAGTCGTTACAATTGATTTTAAAGATGCCCGAAGTGTCGAATTTGTTACAAGCTTCTATTTTAGGATGCAGTATTTTACTCACGGTGTTCTGAGCCTTGAAGGCTATTGAAACTGTGTATTTCTTGAATCTGTTAGCATACCTTTGTGTTGTAGTCCCCTTGTAGATAAAAGTGATGTATCTGTGGTTTTCCTCTTTAATCTCTTCTAATGTTGTTCTGCTGTGTAGTTTATTCTGGCTATTGATTTTCCTCCTTGTCTTTCTTGCGATGTCCTCTATGTTATTGGTTTGAAATCCATTAACTTGTACAATGTTCTGAATGGTGTTCAGTTCTTTCTTCCTATTGGCTTGTTAAGTGGGATCTTCTACAATCGGTACAACATATAGATCGAAAGGCTGCGGTCTTGTTAATTGTCGGATGGATAGATTTACTGTTGGTTGTAGTGTCCGTTAGCGTGGGTTTCCTGTAGATGTGAAATTCGATCTTGTTTTTTTCTCTCTAATGTGAGGTCCAGGAAGTTGATCTTTTGGTTTTCTTTAAACTCGTTCGTAAAAGTGAGGTTCGGTTGGTGGCTTCGGATGGCGGAAGGTGGTGGTGGGATCAGTGTATTCATCATTGTTTCGTGCTCTTGCTCCTGGGTTTGTATGAAGATAACAAGAATTTCGTCTACATATCTCACTTACAGTTTTACAAAATGATTCTTTCTTAAATGGTATAACATTTCTTTTTCCTGATGTTGTAAAGATATTTCCGACAAAATTGCCTAAAGAGGACTTCCGAGTGGCAGTGGCAATGACGGATAAAGTGGACTTGCTAGTGCGCCTGGTGTGTAAGATTTTATGTACGGACGAGGACAAAAGCCTATTATGTGACGGGTATTGTGGTTCATGGCACTACGCCAAGTGCCTGAACATTAATAGCCTACTAAAAAGTGTAATGATATTAGCAAAATAGAAGACTAGATGGTTTTGTCCGAGGTGTGATGTGAAGTTGAAGAGCCATATCGCACAGGAAAAACTGGTCTGATGGAAGAACTGAACGAAATGAAAAACTGCGTACGCTCATTTCAAAAATTAGGTGACCTACAAGTACAAAATCAGGTACACCAATTCAAAGATTTGAGTTAAAAAAAACTAGTAAACAATGACTTCACTTCACATCGGCATAAGCATGTTATTACATTTGTCTCTAAACTCTCAAACCCTAATAATACTCAAATTGTTTGTTGGCCAACAGACAAAATTATATTTGAGACAAAGCTAACCAAGGATCTTACACAACTATACACCCATTATCAGTACCAAAACAAGATACGTTGGAACCCCTAAACATGAAACATAAATAACCACAAATAAATATCTCTATAAATAAATAACAGGGGCCTCTCTTTTTTCATTCTATATGAAGTTCCGAAAGCGCTTGGTCGAGAAGTCACACAGTCAAAGTTCAACACAACATCTGCGGAGTTGAAAGAACAGCGTATCCACAAGATCCGTCAATATCCGACACACTAGCTCAAATTGGCAAAGTCTTTTGGCAGTAAAGACCACCAAAATCAATTAAATGTTTGGCCGGAGGTGATGTCACTTAATTTTGAATTTTAAACGAACTGTCCGAATAAGAAGAGCTTATCTGATCACTTAACATCATTAAACATACACAATGCACTGTCCTCGGTCAGGTTGAATACAGTTAAGCTAAATAATGAAAGTCTTGATTGAGAAGGGCTTATCAATAACTGGAGCAGGTCACTCACCGAGTGCCTCTGTTGGTTACCCTACCACATAGGGGGGTGGGGGAGTAGGGGTTAGCTTAGGTTTGTCTAGCATACAACATTTGGCCACAGCGTCCCAACAGCGGATATGTGAACATATTTAATTTCTTTTAACTAAAGACCCATGCCGATGTTCTTAAATTATAACACCATTAAACAGTTATTTTATTTTATTTTATTTCAACGGACATTCCATTTTTTGATGTGGTGCTATTTGTTTACAAACCTATCTATATCAATATAATATGTAGTGCAATGTACGGTTGAAGATAGCTAATATTAATTAACAACTATAACATTTGACACTTAGACTTAAACAACAAAAACAAATTACAATAATATAATTAAGATAGTTAAGAGTGTTAAATATTTACTCTCAGAAAAGGCTATTAGCAATTTATTCAGACTCTACGGTAAAACTGAACAGGATTTAAATGGGGAGACTTGAAAATTACAAAGTTTCAAAAGATACTTGATCCACTTAATTTACATTCAAAACTCAAATTAGCTCTTTGGTAACTTGTTGCGTTGGCCCTCTTACAGTGTGCTCTCTGTAGGGTTTTATACTTATCATGGGGTGATCAATCCCATCTCGACTGTGTTTAAGCAAACGAAAGCTACATTAAGATCGTCAAATGATAAAGTTATTAATAAAGCACTTACTGATGCTACCGAAGTTAATTTTAATTAAATATTGGATAAGGTTATCTGGAGAGCCACATATATGATTCAATGATTAATTTTGAATCACATTATCCAATTACAAAAAGATTTAAGTCAGGTCGAGATGTATTAATACCATTCAGGACTTAGGATTTTAACGAATATCCTGTTTTATTAAAATAAACAAATATTCTTGGAGGCTAAAACATGTAATCATTTGGAAAAAGTACATATATTTGACATAAAAACAAAATAACATACCTACACAGGCATGCTGGAGACTTTGATTATTGTAATTTACAGAGGTTTAGGTGATGCTAAGATCTCATTTTCACTCTTATGACAACTTTAATATATCCCCAAAGAAAATAAAAACAGTGTTGTATACATATGTATGCTTGATTCCAGAATTCATATTTATAGACTGTTGTATAAATGCTCTACTTTCATCTCTCTTCGCAATTTTATATGACTTATGAAACATTAATTTACACTATAATTATTGAAACTAGTTTTAATTGTAGAGAGTAAAGTTACCCCCCAGAATTTTCCCTACAATGTTACCAAGAATTACATGTGTACATTATGTTACTGTAAACTTGTCAACACAATCGTATATCAAACTATTGGCTCAGGAGGTAAAAAACGAATAGCAAATGGATTATATCAACAATTATTGGATGTATTTACAAAAATCAAATATCCATATACATTTGCCAACTAAAAGGTTGGTAGAGGAACTTTTGAGTCATCAACAGCGAAAAAACTGAAGAAACTAATTTCTACACTCAGTGATAAGGAATAGATGGAAATCAGAAATAAACCTGTAATATTTTTAAATATTGTATTGTAAGTAGTTTTGTATGGTGATATCAAAAGAACCTTCCCGGCGTTTTAAAAAATACACTAGAACGATTTTGACATTTAACAATAACATCAGGCAACGACTTTTCGAACAAATTCGTTTCATGACGTAATTCAGACCGAACCATCCCAACCTCAACACAAATCCTTCCCCATAACACAACTTCTGTCCTTCATTTCACTTACCCCATCCCCCAATAATGTAACTTCTGACTTTGGCCTGAAAGCCCCTTTTTCATACTACTAACAATGTATTTTTACAACTAGGGTGTATAGGAAGTATATGGTTCTACGTGGCTTCTGCGAGGCTCTCAGTCACCACACTATGACATCACAACGGTACCGAGAAAATAACACACTCGCTCTATGGCGTACTCTGGGGGTTCATGATAGGTCAACTTTCAACTTTGACATTCTACAGTTAGACTGGGACCAGTTTCTGCACACCCTGGCCCGAGGTGTACGACTATACTGTTTGGGAGACAGTTTGGACACCATTCCTCGAGCTTCTAACAGGCTAAAGCGGTAAACTTATGTATAAATAATACGCATGTTTAGTTATGGAAAATGCAAATTAATAATTTTCATCTTATTACTTTAAGTATGGTTACGTGTTTAAATGTATATGTTGTTTAATAACAGAGAATGAAACAGATTCAGATTTTTTATTGATTATTTAACACATACATTACAATAGATCTTGCCATGCAACATGCAATAAAATACAATGTCCAAAAACAATACTTCGATGGAAATACAGATCGCTGTTATAAGCAAAATAGAAACTAGCCTATGCAAAAGCATTATAAATAATAAAGTAATAACAATAAACAAGAAATAAGGTGTTGAGTAAAATAAAAAAGACTATGAGCAAAACATAGCAATCATAACAGTATGCCTGAGCAAGCATTAGCAACATGCAAAGTAGCAACTTATATAAACCTCTTAATACAGTTAATAAACAAAAATCACAGAACAGTTAAATCTATGACAGGTACAAGGTGTTATTAAAACCAAAACCTAATATATAAACCAATTTCTACATTCAGATTTTTCAAATTGGATAACACTAAATCATACAAAATTAAATAAATAACATGCATAATAAAAGCAGTTAAGCCTAATCTAACATTAACCAAACACTCATTACTTTCTTAAACACAGTACAACAGAGTAGTTTATAATTGATTGTATACAGGATGTCTAGGTAAGTAAACAGACGAACTCCGGGTCAAGTCAAAAAACTTCCTTAAACAGATATTCGCAACTTTCTTTTTTTACATAGACATTTTTTACATGGTCTTGACCTAGTGTTAAACATTTTTGGGGTGGTACGACAACCCAAATGTGACTCAAATACACAATTTAAAAAATTCTTAATCACACACTCACTCGAGAGAAAGTTTATATTATTTAAAAAAAACCCGTTCATTTAGGAAAAACTCCAAATTTGGGTTTGGTTTTTTTTTACTTCAACACTACTATTGCATTCTACGTTAAATTTTTAGTGAGATAGGTTTATATGAACCTGAATCATCAAAAACATTATTTAAATGGATTAGAACTGAAAAATTAAATTTAAAAAAGGACCAACGAGCTTACATAAAATTGTTTAAAGAAAATTTCTAGAAAGTATAAAATGCTATAAAAACTGCTCCAAACTGTAAGCTTTCAAAAGATGTAATACATTGCTTTATTTGTTGTATTTTAATTACAGTTTGTTTTTTATTTGAATAATGTAAAGCATGGTTTAAAAACATCAAAAAAACAATTATAAACGAAAAAAGCACACATCCTCATTTTAATTACAGGTGCAACTTGAAGCTGCAAACAATATTTTGCACACATAAAGAAGTAAAAGGGAAAGTCATAAGTATTGTGAATCATCATGGATATCACTCACCACTCTCACAATTCACAGCTGTTTTATTTCATTTTATTTTCAAAATGTCCTTCATTCTGTCTTATGCACGCTTTTGTTCTTTTCCTCATTGTCCCAACAGTCACTTTATGGCTTGGATTTTTCCCTACTGTCTGTGCTGCGATTTGGGTATAAAAAGTTCTCCTTCACTATTTATTGGAGTTGTATTGTCTTCAGCCTTAATTAATCCCTACAAAGAAATCCATGGGGTCAGATCAGAAGATCTTGCAGGCCAGGGTACAAGGCCTTCATAGCATATCCATGTGGGGTAGTTGGTATACTCAGACAGTCTCGGACGACATTAGTAAAGTGAGAAGGTGTTCCATTCTGCTGGTAAATTATAATATTTTGGCGGTGCTCAGGTTCAATAACGTCCAAAATTTGAAGCAAATCGTGCTGTAAAAAGTCAAGATATTTCTCTTCATTCTAACTTCCTTGAAAAATACGAGGATCCAAGAAACAATCGCCATTCACATCTGCCCAAACGCTTATGCAATATCTTTTTTGAATAGACATTTCTTTCTGTGCTTGTGGGTTTTCAGTACTCCACATGTGCATGTTGTGGAAGGTAAAAACACATTGTCTTGTAGAAAGAGCTTCGTCTGTTGATAAGATATTTTTGAAAAGTTATATTGTTAAATAACAGAATTTAGAAGATTCTGAAATTTACTCTAGCAGCATGATCCTGATTGAAAACAATCTTGATATAAATGATCTCAGAGCTAAGATGGATTAAATCTGTCATAGAGACATTTTAGGTATCGACAAGAACTTGCTATAATTTAGTGAAATTTTATTTAATCGTGGTTTTACATTACTTGACCAGGACAACAAATAAAAAATTGATGTACTTAAAGGACAACAAATAAAAATTTATTATATCTTTTGAAAACTTACAGTTTGAAACAGTTTATAGCATTTGCTACTTTCTAGAATTGTTATTAATAAATTTGTATGTAAGCTTGTGTTTTCCCCATTTAAAAAAAATATACAGTAATTGTTTAGTTTTAATCCATTTAAATCATCTTTCTGATACTTCAGGTTCATCTAAACACTACTATTCTAACTATTCTTAATCAAAATTTTACTTAGAATGCAATAGTAGTATTGAAGTCAAAAAATAATGTTCAAGAAACCCCCAAATTTGGAGTGTTTTGCTAAATGAACGGTTTTGTTGATAATCCAAATAATTTGTCTTTGAGTAAGTGTAATTTATAATTAATTGTTTAAATCGTATTTTTGAGTCACATTTGGGTTGGTGTTCCATCCCAAACAATTTTAACCACTAAGTCAAGACCACCCTGTATTTTAATTGTTCCAACTGATGTGAATCTTGGTATGTATTTTAATATAGAAGTGACCTATGATAGAAAAAAGGATATTTTTGTCTAATATGAAAATGTTAAAATTGCAGCCATTTTAGAATTGTTATTACATAAATGTTTATAACTACCAAAACATTGCTGATTTTATGAAAAAAATGTTAAAATACTTTTATTTGTCATTTATAATTTCCTATCAAACTACACAGGGTCCAAAGGGATCAAAATAACAAGTAATTGTTTAAATATAATGGCTATTAGTTACAAATTTAGACAAAGTGAGGCACTTTGACTATCTTGGCCTGATTTGCCTTGTTTTACTACTAAAATGGTGATATTTCTGCTATTTGTTTTTCGATCTGTTTTAACTTATGGGGAAATTCTAAATGCCAAGTAAAAAAGCGCCCTTGACATTTTTCATAAAATAAAAAAAATTTTAAATTTGAAAAAGAAAATGGCAAACATTTTAAAATTCTAATTCGAAACGTTTCTCTTATACGTTAAAATACATACCGAGTTTCATAAAGATCGGTTGGAAAAATTTAGAGATAAAGTGTTTATGTAAAAAAATACAAAATAATGGATATCTTATACTGAAGGGTTTTTTTCTTTATTTGACTATAGGACTATTCCCCAGAGTCTGGATGTTTACTTACTGGATATCCTGTATATCCATGGTAACATAATGGTAACATTCGACCTAATTTTACTACATCTAATGTATGTACGTAGGCAGAAACTATACGTTATGGTTCATTTAATTTATAAGTTACTATGTTTTACTATTTTACATTGATTATACACACCACTAGTCTTATTTACTTATTGTTTCAATGTTTCAGGTTAAAGCTGTTGCACTATAGCTGCGTGGTCATGTCTTCGTTTTTTATTCTTATATTATTCCGAGCTGTTTTAAAAACATTACTTTTTTGATTTTTTTATGTATCAATAAATTATTATCCTTAATCACCACAATATTTGTGTACATTTATTCACGTTTAACATAGAACCATTTTAATGATGAAGTATCCATTTTCCATATTTCGAAAATCTGATTACAGGATTTTAAAGTTTCTCAGAGGATGTAATTTCGACGTTCCACTGAATGAGTTCAATCAATCAATCAATGTATCTTTATTTTACATCATGTAAACATGATTAGGCGTCATAAGAAAGGTATTTCATTCAAAAGGTAAAGGTACTGACATGGAATACTTGATTTCTTCATCCTTGATTAAAAAAAAGTTGGATAGATTATGCTACACTAATAAATACTTTAAATAAACCTGAAGACTTCGTGAATTTACATTTCCCTGGCTGAAATTCCTCTAAAATCTATTATATTATTTAAGTTATACAGTTATCAATTTGTGACAATCGTTTAAGGCTATCAACCAAATCAATACCTCAACCGAAGCAAACCTGCAGACTAATGATATTTCCATTTGCCTGATTAGATTTTCTCTAAAGCATTTCCTTAAAATGTCATATTTATCCTCTATTTAAATAACATTAGTTTCCAGAGAATGTAGTGTTGTTGTTACTTCTTACCGAAATGATTGAGAATCCCATTATCCTACAGTTTAATCTAGAATAATTTATTATAATAGATACTTTTTTAGTAATAGAAAACAATTTATGATTCATTTCGGTGCTATTTACAATGGTCGAACAAAATGAAAATTACCAAATATATATTAAACTATAGCCTTATATTAATATAGTCTCAATAATAGCGGTTATAAGATATTTTACGGATTGTTACATATAAAATGTAATTGAGGTTAATACAGTTTTATAATATGTTACAATATTGGTTGTTAAATAACTAATTTTGTAATTTGTTTGACATTTTTTGTAAACATTACTTTAGGCCAGCGTTTTAAGGTATTTTTATGGACAAATTCAACAGCAGGCTTACCCCTTAGTGACAAAAACAGAAGACAATACACAATTCAACTGAATTATCAGGTCTACCTTCCTTTTTCGGTAAAAAACGGTTATTCGTGCATTTTCTTCTATTTTGCCACCAAGGTAGGCCTTCTGTTAAATTTATCATCCATTAAAAAAATCCTTAGTTCTTGTTAAGGTTTATCCATAAATAAAAAAACCTACTATACAATTTTTAGGACTTAATCAATATACATCATTATACTCCAATATGTATGTATTTTAAAATATCACATTAGATCGTTGTACTTATAACTAATGAATTTCAAAAACACAAAGATTATCTAAAGATTGGGCCCATGAGCTATTCATAAGAAGCAGTCATCGCCCTCCTCAGTCGATACTCTCCTAAATAAAATAACATTAAACTAGGAGTACGCTCCGAAGTCGCGTATGAGAATGAACGAAGATAATTCCATGCATACAAATAATATTTCTTAATGGCAATAATTCTATTCTTTCTACAGAATCAGTTGCCAGCAAGCAGTTTTGATTTCACTAAAGCCCTAAGTTAGATCAAATTAATAATTTTCAGTAAAAGGGGTTCCGACTGTACTTTGGGACATTGAGGCTGGACCAAAAATGCGGGAATTCGCTTTATCATGATAACAATTATCATGGACAACAGTTAAAAGGTAAGGAAACTTTAAACTAAAGTTCACAATCATGTGACAGAGAGTAGGATTACAAATCATGGTCTGAGTGTCACTTCTTCAAATTAAGGATTATGAACATAATATTTAAACCTAATGGATTCTATGATGCACAACCAAACTGATACATGGCCAAATAACATAGGAGCTGCCGGGAAAATGTTTGGAACACAAATGGTTTGTCCGTTATGAAAGGATGGACAAAACGATTTCGGTTTACATTTGGTTCCAGCTCACCACACGCTTCTAATGCACAAACTAACATAAGTGTTTCGTCCATAACTACAACGAGTGAATTGACCCATGTTCATAATATTCTAATACAGTACGTAGGATGGGAAACCTGGAAGCGGTTCATCCGCTCGTGTGGCCCCGGGCGCACCGCAACTCCCCCGCAAAATCCAGGTAGACACCGAAACTCCGCCGCGACCCATAATCCCGCCCGAATAACACATACTTCATCACACAAATTTCACACTATTTTTGTCATAAATTTAAGGGTAAAACTCCTAAATGGTCTTCTTTGGTTAGTATCTGTATTTATTTAAGTGGCATTATTGAAAAAAAATAATAGTTTATAAATGCCCGTAAATAACAACAAATCCAAATAGACCAAATTTTCCGACGAGGGGAATTTTCCTATTTTAAAAGTTCCTTCACACTGAGAATATCATCGGCCTACCCTACTAGATGAGCTGGAGGGGGGGGCTAACATTTGGGGTGCGTGTCGCGATCGATTCCTTCATTCAGTAGACATCACCCTTGCGACCTACTTCCCTTGTCTTCCGGCTACTAACCTTTAACAATTTGAGTATGCATAAGTATTCTATCGTTTATGCCTGAACACTGTTTTGGCATGGGTTCAATGGACGTTCGATACTCAAACTACTAAGTTTTGTTATCTCATTTAAATGTAAGATTGATTAAACCGTGTAATTAGTGTAAATGTAAATTGCCTATATTAAAAAACTCCTGGCAGGGAAATCTGTAAGGCATGTAGGCTATCTCAAATAATATACAGATAAATACACCCGCCGCAGCAAACCTGTAGACTAAGTGAATTGTTATTTACCGACTGGATTGTTATTAAAATATTTCCTAATATAATGTCTGATTTATCCCCTAGTTGAAAAATATTAGGTTTACTGAGTACTTAGGTTTGCTGCGCTGCTACAGGGAGCATAATAAGGTGTGTTCTAGTGAAATGTTACTGTATAGCTCATTATGGAATCAATAAATTTAATAGAAATTCATCCGCAACACAGGCAATACTACATGTCTATATTTATCAGTAAGAATAACGTGAGCATTTTAAATTTAAAGTTGGTTGAAAATCTCTTCGCAACCATTAAGCGTGCAACAATGCCTCAGCCAACTATAGTATTAATTTTCTTAAGCTCTATGAAATGGTTTGGAAAGAAATTCCAATATTTTATGTTTCGGAGGTCAAAATGGGAAAATTCAATTTTTAACCCTAAAAACCTCCAATCGAACACCGTTACCATAGTACGACCATTCTAATTCGCGAACTCTTTCGAATAAATGTCGGTTCAAATATTTGTAGCAAATTTAATTAAAATCTGAGGATTTTAGCTAATTTATCTTATAGGGGTGAAGATATTAGTTGGTAGCATGATAAGACCAAAACCAGGGACACATTTTATTTTTTAATTTGATGTCCACAGAGGCAAAAAAGTTAGTTATTAACGAGAAATAATAACGAGGTTAATTTAATCGTTAGAAAGTGCATACATTTTTTTAACCTAAAAATAACATTTCGCAGCATCCTTTCAAATCATTTTGTAGAGCTTAAAATACGCTTAAATTTAGAATGAAAGTTCGCGAAGAAAATTCAAACAAAACTTTCAAGTTATTCTTATTGAGGACAAGTAAACTGTTGTAGATTGAATCGGTGTTTGAAAAGGGCGTATGCCAACAATTTATAGCTTCTCAACTTTATATAAAAAATACCACCAGACAAGATTTTATTAGCAAAACAAAAACTGTAAATATCACCCTTTAAAAATCTACTTTTTTAGGTTATAAAAACAAGAAAACTGTATTGAATAAACGGTATCAGCATTCTGACACATTATTTCTACCATATGTTTGTCAACAACCTTTATTATGTGTAAGGGGTGAGAGAAAATATACGGAAATGAGATTTGTACAATTTAGTTCAGATTTTAAAGGACTATAACATACACAATTTTTATGAAAATCGTTCGGGGAATTTTCGGGGAAATCCGATTTTTTCGTTATTATATGGGGTTTTTATGGGAAAATAACTTAATTTACAATTACTTTTGAACCGTAATTTTTACAGAAATGGGATTTGTACAATGTTGTTCAGAATATAAAGGACTATAACATACAACATTTTTAACAAAATCGTTCGGGCCATTTTTGGGAAAATCCAATTTTCCGTTATTTTATGGGGTTTTATGGGAAAATAACATAATTTACAATAACTTTCGAACCGTAATTTTTACAGAATAGGGATTTGTACCATTTTGTTTAGAATTTAAAGGGCTACAACATACACAATTTTTATCAAAATCATATTTGAGAAAATCCGATTTTTCCGGTTTTTATGGGCTTTTATGGGAAAATCCCCATTAAAAAATCAAAATAAAAAAAAAAATAAAAAAACGCCTGGATATACCATGGATGAGAACTTACATACCAAATTTCATCGAAATCGGACCACAGGTGTAGTCCCTAGCTAGACAGACACACACACACACACACACCCCGACATCACTTCGAAAACCACTTTTTTGGGTCTAGGGGGACCCAAAACGAGTATATCCACTCAAAACTCGAACTCGAAAATTTTGACGAAAACAATACTTTCTCCATATACTATGGTATAGGGGGAGAAAGTAAAAAAACTCACTCAAACTTTGAAAAAAAAATCACTTTAAATATTAATATTAATGAAATGGTAATTTTTCAATTTTTAGTTTAGTCGTTATTCTGCACATCTCTTCTTCCATGTCACTATTAGCATTGAATATATACCCTATAGGGTATATATTCAATGCTATTAGAGTATCAGCTTCGGCATAGGCCAGCTGCAGATTTCTTCATAAGGTGCGTTCACACTTGACGAACAATGTTCGCCAGCGAACGTTCGATGTCCGATATGTGTGGACGCGTCGACGAACGACCAAAGAACGTTCCGAGAGTGAGGTGGTGGTAGCCTGTCGCAATTTTTGTTCAGCCTAAATGTTCGCTATATGAGGGAACTTTTGTCCAGTTCGGAGGCAGCAGCCTTTTGTGCTGCCCTTGCAGCGTGTCTTTGCGTTAACAGTATCCAACGATGGTGACTGCAACACAACGTGTTGCGTCTTGATCTGCGGTCAGAGGGTAGTTTTGGATCATACAAACTGACCTGGGGGTCTGGCAGGTAGATAATAGGGTAGATTAAAACGTATGATCTGATCCGCGAGTCGTTGAGGGAGGGAGGGAAATTCTCCAGGCCTCTACGGGAAAAATAAGTTGGGTAATAGACTAAGTATTTTCTTATACACCCACTAATATGATTTAGCCTATTAGCTAATTTTAGCAATTTAGTTGATTTGACATTATAGCTAGCCTAGTTTGGGTGTTTTATCTATAATATACTAGGTGTACAATGCAGTTGGCTGCTTGCAATATTGAGCGGAGCTAGCATATCGAATACAAAAAGTCAATGATACATCTGAACGTAAATGGGACGTCTCCTTACAGTATCTAAAGTCAATTTATTGTACACCTGGTTAACATGAACTGGATATTCTGGCTAATTTCAGTATCCTAAGCCAATGCCTCATCTGTTTATCATAAATGAGATCTCTCTACTTGCAGTGTGTAAAATCAATGGGAATCTGGTTCACATAAATGAGAAATCTTCTTACAGTTTCCAATGTCAACGGTATATTTGGTTCACTTAAATAGATTGTCAATTTGCAGTATCCAAAGACAATGGTCATTTGGTTCACATGGAATACCTATTTGCAGAATCTAAAGTCAATGGTGCATTAGCCTAATTCCGGCAACCCTAATTGATTATTCATTTTGTAGTCAATTAACTCAACTATATTAATCCAAATCCGATTGTTCTTTCTTTTTATTCTGTATTTGTAATGTGCTAGGTGCTAGTTTAGGTGATTTATTGACTAACATATGTTACGACTCTTTTAAGGTAACCTTTGTTTGTTTTCTTGCAAATACTGTCATGGGAACCAATAAACCCATAACATACATGTTAAATTTCTAAATATTTTAAATTCATGTAAAAAAAAGCCCTTTAGTCTGATTAGTACCATTTCAGATCCATACCTTCCCAGGCCGTTCAGGAGGAGTATTTGTAAAACAAAAGCAGGAGTAATAGTATAAGAGATCTTCGCAGTTGTCTGCTTGCAGTATTGAGTGGAGCTAGCGTATTATTCAAATACTTTTCTAAAGTCAATGCTACATCTGTTTCTGGTAAATGAGATACTTGCGGGATCCAATTTTAATGGTATTTTTTGTTCACATTAATGGAATTCCTAATTGCATTTCCTATTCAAAGTCTGCATTAATGGTACGTCTAGCTCACATAAATGGAAAGTCTACTTGCAGTATCCAACCAAACTCAATGGTAGGCCTATATTTGTTTGACATAAATTGAATGGCTATTTGGAGTATTTACAGTCAATAAAAGTCAAGTAAAAGCCGACGCCTACGCAGATTCATCTTCACTGGGAAACCCTGAAAACTGAGTTAGGGAGAACACCATATTTTGTCCGTCGAACAGCTTGCTCAGCGAACGTTTTTTCCTCGTTCAGCATACAAACGTAGGCTACATGTTCGTCGCAAACGTTTGCCAAGTGTGGGCGCAACTATAGAAGTCCACAAATTCATGTGTTATACAGGCTCTCAAATTTTTTATGTCATCAACCCATACTTTTTGACAAACCACTTTCCAGTTTTGCATGCCAGTTCAGTAGGTGGAGAAACTGGAGTATTACTTTTACTCATGAACAAGTTGTGAGAAAGTAAGCCATTGATATTTTTATATGCTTTCACGTAGCCTTTCAGTAATAGTATATTACGTTACTAGTCCTGAAAAAAATGTTTACCAGACGAGTGTGATCGATCCTGTGTGAGACGAAGTCGAGTCAGGTAAACACATTTTGGACGAGTAACGTACGATATTTTACGCCATACTACTCTAAGCTAACTTAACGATAACAAATCTGTTAAAATCATTACCTACTAAAGGACTAACAATCACTACTCATAACCTCCAAGAGAGGTTATGTTTTGGTTTTTAATCACTCAATGTCAAATATGATGAGTTTTGTCCATATAACTTGAGATTTAATTAATAGTATATTACGTTACTACTAGAAAATAAGTGTTTACTGGACGAGTGTGGTCGTTCCCGTGTGAGACGAAGTCGAGTACAGGATTACCATACGAGTCCGGTACACATATTTTGGACGAGTTACGTACGATAGTTTACGCCATACTACTAAATCTGTACAAATCCTTACATATCCAACTAAAGGACTAAAAATCACTAGTCATAACCTCTAAGAGAGGTTATATTTTTGTTTATAACCATTCATTGCCACCTAAATACAGTATAATCAGCTGATTGGTGTCCAGTAAAACTCATTACAGTACAGTAGTACATTTAATGGTGATTTTAGGGGTTTTCCCGTGGACCGGTTTTTGGCAACTTTTAGTATGTCACTCTGCACACCCAACACTACAAAATAAAACCATAAAACATTTTCTTGCCATTTTTTTTTAGATCATATTCTATATTTCTCTGACTACTAAACAACTTTTCAGAAACGTTCAGAGTCTGTCAAATATAAACAAAACCGAGAAAGAGTTTGGTTTTTGTTTTGCCCCCCGCAGTTTTCCAATAGGGACTTAACTCTGCGTAATTTTGAGAGACTGGTTTGAGGTATTCATTTAGGAATGAACACACTTCATTATTTTTGTCCTTTTGCGCTGTTTGTTCATGAAAAAGGAGTTTTCTTATTTTCAAATTTGTTGCCATTTTGGAAAATGATGGCAATTTTTTAAACAATGGAATTAATATTTTTTATTTAATGATCTTTTTAGAATGTAAATGCAGTTTTAAGGCTTATACTTTACTCTTGGCATTTCCTCTCTAAACTTACTCGGTTATGAGCTACATGACGCAGAATGTATAACGCAAAAAAAAGTTCTTAGTTTTAACATGCTGTAACTCCTACATGAGTAGCTTTAGAGAAAAAATTACATGAATAAAAACGTGTTTAAATTACATTTACTTTCTTAGCAAACTCATAAAGGATATAGGGTCTTCCGTAAGTAAAATCAAGTTGGCGGCCATATTGGAAAAATGTGGCTAAAATTATCTTTTTAACTTGACCAAACCTTAAAAAAAAATATCCAAGTCAGTTACAATTTAACATTTTTTGATATTTCTTATAACTTTCGAATAAAACAGCAGGCACACTTATATCAATCACCCTGTATATTAGGGAAAATATAAAAGTATTCTATGAAATAAAATTACTGCATTAAATATCACGTAATAAGGCGTTACAATTTTAAAATTTGAATACAGGCCTACTTGTAATTGTGTACTATAAACTTTATGAAAAAATTGTATTTTTGTTTCCACATTGCGTCGGATTATGGTGTGTCTGGTTATTTGTATATCTGATGGACTCGAATTTTGTCTCAATTTCAGATTCGCTGTCATTTTTGTCGTAAACTCTAAGAAGACAATTTACGCGGCCTAGTCAGGAAAAACTACAGCACGAATCATGATTGAATATTTTGCCATATCAAAGAAAATTTATTGAATTGTTAAGGGATAAGCCTTTATTAATGTCGGTTGTGGTTTCATAGGCTGTAAAAAAAACCAAAATATGTTGTATAATATTACCCGATAGTTGAAAATTTTTTGCCAAGGACCCCTGGCTGGATCCGCCACTGGATTGAACTTTTTTATTCACTAAATTGTGGTAAATGGCCTAGGCTATTTTTAAACGGCCTAACGTATTTGTTTGAATGTAATAACGTACGTTCGTTACATTTGTTTACAGGGTGTTTAGTTTACACTACAACTTTATTTTGTATTTTTATAAAAGTTATAATATTGTAAATGAGAAAGTTTGGATGTATGGATGGATGGATGTTTGTGACAAGTAAACGCGAAAAACACTGGTCGGATTGGTCTGAAATGTGGTGTGATGATAGCTCACATTCCCGATTAACATATAGACGCATTTTTATCTCAAAAATCCTTTCGGGCTCCGCTCCAGTGGCTCTGGAGCTCCCCATGTTACTCCTTATGAGTATTATTATTTAAAAGGAATAAAAAAATTTTTTTGACCTGTTTCAACTACACACGTTGGTTCTATGATATTAAAAAGCATTAAAAAGTTATTAGGTTTTTGCTGCCCAGTGAAAAATGCTGTCGATGTCTTGATTCATTGTGTTAAGAGTTTCATTCGTATGGCTAACTTAAACGTTATGAATGATGTAACCACAAAGTAAATGAAAGAGAACACATGGGTCTCTTTTTCGCCATCTTTTGAATTATCATGCTGTAAAACTGAATAAATTAGACAGTCTTGGCTCTTCTTTATGTACAAGGAGTTTAGCCACGGCTGTTCTCTTCACTACCTCGTTAAGATGAGATTTGATTTTCACTCCTAGTTCCTCACACAAGCACGCATCAACTTGAGGATGCCCAAAGTTATAGTTGCAATTTTTCCGAAATATTCTTTAATAGGGGGTCTGGCTTTCTTTAAACTGAGAATGTCCATCCTTAAACAGTTTCCAAAGTTTCTTCGTGTAAGATCTGTATGCAAGTAATATATTTTTTGCCACAATATTGGGACTATTTCAAAGGACACGTTTTAATATGCTCACGTACAGCATAGTGAGCTTTGGTAGACAAATTTTGGCTGATGCTTTTACTTTTACCTCTTTTGTCCTCAAGGGTTTATCCTGGGTGTTTAAGATTACGTATCCTTCGGATTCTTTTCTTACTTAGAGAAAGAAAAAAACAGAAATAAAGGCTTTGAAACACACCTCTTTACGTGTTGCCCCATCAATTACGTGATATGAGAATGAAGGTGTTTTTGGCCCTTTGTGAACAACCTCATCTTTTTTACTTGGGCACCTATGTTGCACATTTACAGCATCAACACTTGGATGAATGAGTCCTTGGCGTTACACATCTTGTTCATTCTTCGATGGGATGTTGTACTTCTTTTTAACTATCAAGAGAGTTGCCAAATATTTCAATGTATTTAAATTTTAGGGATGTATTTTGACAATATTTCGAATTTTCTTTTCTAATCAATTAACATTTCACTAGAAACACACTTTATTAGCATTATAATAGCAGCAAACCTAGATACCTTTTTATCGTGAATAACTCTGACATTTTGAAGGAAATATTTTAGTAATAATCCAATCAGGCAAATAGAAATTAGCGTATCTGTACTTTGGTTTTATGCTTGTTATCGTTCGAGAAACCAATTCACGTTGACATCACGTGATTACAACGTCATCACGTCATCACGTCAATATCACGTGATTGACATCACGTCCAAGTGACCAAAACTGTGAAGATATTTTAGTTCTCTGGTCTTGGTATATAGTCGAAGCATTTTAATCTACAACTCTCACTACAAGGAGGTTTGACACATTTAGGTAGAATTTCTTTTTGCTTTTGGATGATTATACCTATTGCTATATAGAATTACGTAACACTTTTGCCTCACCTTTTCTCTACTTTGAAGGTTGGGCTTTATGTTTTCAAGTTTTACCAGGAAGTCTGTACTTCAATATCAACGGCTTTATCATAACTAACATTAGGGACATTGGTTTGTTGAGCAACAGAACAGTTTTCTGTGCAGGCTTTAGGTAAGAAATTGTCATCTCTCGATGACGAACAAGAGGCTTGATATATGATAGTCTTTGTTTTGATGCATTGTGGATCTGATTTTTTTTCTTTTAAAGTTAAAAAGGAAACTTCGTTTATTCCTTTTTTGTTCATTTTTATGTCAAAATCTGGATCGGAGTCCGTGCCACTGATGACATCTGAGTCAGATGACCAAGCAATTGGTTTTGGTCGCTCAACATTAAAAAGCTTCAACCTTAATATTTTACCCGACCAAGCCAAAAACACCATCCCTGCCAATTAATTTTCGGTGTGTTTTTGGCTTCTATGGAGACATCAGAACGAAGCAAATAAATTGCTCCTGGGTCTTACCATGAGACATACGGTTATAGCTTATTTCCTAAGGAAGATCCGTAAAGAAAATAGCACGTTTTATACGCATAGATGCGACCGTGAAGCTAAATGTGGGGCTGAGCTCCGTGCTGATATGGTCGATGCAAAGACCCAGGTCTAACTCTCCCACCCACTTCCACCTTCCCCCACTCAACCACCCACTACCATATAACACCCGGTAGCTACGCAGGGAAATTTGTCTTCCCCTCAACTGCAATGTCACCCTCTAGTACACACACAGCCGAATAGCCACGAGGATAGTTAATTTGGTTAAGGTATACGTTCAGGTATACGTAATACGTCCAGTGTGAAAATTTTCAAAATATTTCAGAATAGTTTGTTCTGGAATGGTTTGCTACCGACTATAGAACTCGGCCAACGAGTGATAACCAAATCGGATGGATATTCGGTAGTGAATAACAAACAAAAACATATGCCTCGCTTGCCTAACGATCGTGGCCGTCACATCTGTTTAATCAAGACACTGCAATTGTGTAAAGTTTCTCCATGTAAAGTACAATTCTTACAATCTAAAAGTCAGTTTAGAAAACAAAGTTGACTCAAGTTTATTCCACGTCAGTAAATCTTAACTTATGATAGCTATCGATCTAGGTAAAGGTTTTTTTTTTCAAAAGTAGTCTGGGAATAGATCTCATCCCCTCTTTGCAATACAATTGATCAGAAAATCAAATTATTTTTCGATAACAGTTCTTTAAAACGATTATCGTAAGGTAATCCCATGGATGTCATTACCTTATTTGGTATTTATTAGTATTTCCTGTAATGGTTTCCCTTAAGTGATAGAGGTGTGATACATACTCCTTTCCATGATGAAATCTGAGAGAGTATTATTTCGCGATAAAACATCACTCAGAACCAGATGTGCTTGCTACAAGTTAAAGTTGCTACAAATTATGTAAAGGTTTTAACTCGGTAGAAAATGCTCTAAGTGATAACGAGCAAATTCTTGTTATAAATGTGTAGGGCATTAAAATATGCACGTTGTGTTATGCACGTTAAAATACTGAATACTGAAATTAAGGTTTGTTATTTTATTTAAGAGTAATGGAGTATTGAAGGTGATTAGGGTAGTGTCTTTGGCATGAAGGGGAACTCAAAAGTTCTAGGTATTAATATTTTAATTTAATTCAAACATCCCATTCAATTTGAGGAAATATTTACAATCCTAACTTTGAGGGGCCAGTAGGTGGGTCAAGGAGTGTATGTTGTATGCTAGTTTTAGGCGTTAACCTTCAAACATGATATGCAAAGAACATATTTGCAAAATAAAAATCTTGATTAAATTGACGGATAAACTGTTAATAGGAAATTGAAATTTGTTGCATGTTTTAACTCGGATGTAGTTCGTTCAATAACAACCGGACTATTAGTTCTAGATAAATAGACTATTTATACCTTCAAAAGTTTAGTTAGTTTCAATAAGTTTTGTTTATTTAATGTTCTTGGCTAATGTTTTTGCAATATCTCAATAATTGTTATTTTGATACTTAACTTCTTCAGTGCTAATTTCAGTCCTCTAATTGATCGAATCATAAATTGATTACTTAAAACTTATTTCACTTATTAAAAAAAAAATTAAATATCATAGTTTCATTTTTTATCAAAGCGATGTTTTATATTTGGTTATAATAATGTTCGGATTGTCATGCAGAATACATATAGATCAATTATCGAACAACATGAAAGTAGTCGTGGGTAGCTCGCAGGGAGAAGGAGGGTCTTTCATTTCCCCGTCCCGGGACAACAACACTGCGCGAAGTGCACGGATCTGTGTTGGCAGTCGATAGATTCTAGTCGCCACTTTAGAATTTAGAGTAGATCAAGTATTTTTTTGTTTTATGAAAATCGAGAAACTATCAATTTTCACCGATAACCATTTATATTGGCGGATGTGTCTTGTGCTTTAGTGTGGATAACTCTGTACCAGGTAGGTGAAATCTTTATTGATTCTACTCTACTAACCAAACCCCTTCCATATAAACCCTTGCCAAAGAATATCACCGAAAACCCTCACCATTCACCAATCAAGATTTTATTATCTTGTTTACAGGTCACCTAATGTACGTTTTAGTGATATTTCATTCATGATTCCTTTAGAAGACTTTTCTACATTCGATTCAGAAAATTTGATAACATTTTATCTTAAGCTTTCATAACATTTTATTACAAAATTCTAAGTGTGTACTCTCACAATCTATCGAGAATATTACTGCTTTATGTGTAGATAAATTGTAACGTAAAAACCAAATATTGCAAAGGATGTAGCCAACGACAGGATTCTACTTTTAAGATTTGAAAACGTTTCTGTTCATTTCGCAATTCCCTTGGGCAGTACTGGGCTTATTGCATCTCCTTTGTCTTAAATCGTCTTAAATCTTAAATCAAGATAACTATTTTTAATATTACGTGACCTGATTTGCTGTAGCTATACTTATTTTTATCATAACAGACATCTCCTCTCCTCGTGTACCTAACTCTCTCATCCCAGGGATAAGCTATTTTGAGAATAAAAAATTGAATCAAGTACTAAAAAGCAACATCACTCACTGGGTATTAATTACACTTAGTAGAATTTTCACAAAATATTAATAACATTTAAAAAATGTTATTTCCTAAAACTAAATGGCTTTGAGTTAAGTTTTTCATATTTTTACTCTAAATCAAATGTACTTAAAATTTAAAGGTAGACGATACCAAAACTAATGTATTGCTTTTCATACAATTTATTCACAGAATCAAACAGATAGCTTTATCTAATTTGAAAAGGTCCAATTTGTAGCAAGTTGATAATATACATGAACTGAAAACTAGAGCATTTACCTTAGTATATATCTCCCGCCTGTTGATTAAGTAAAAAACATGGTTTGGATCTGAACAGCTATAAAAGAGGAATCATAAAATTAAAATAAAGATATTATTTTGTTTATATGCTTTAAATTATTTGGAGTTTAAAACACCTTTAGTATATGAGGTGAAGATCTAACCATTCCCATGTCACACCAACTTGTACGGACAAGTAGAGAAATCGTGGTGATATTCCCTGTGGTCAACATCAGTCCGCTAGTGTTCTCATTGTGCCTCCCAACACTCCCGTGGTGGTAGGTTAGTTGCGCATCTAATGACCCTAGGGCCATAATAATGGGGAGGTTAGTTCCGCATTGGGATCTGGTGTTCCCCTTTAAGGTCGATTCACACACATCAGTCCAGTCACAGTTCCGTTACAGTCCAGTTGCAGTCCAGTTACAGTCCAGTCACAGTTGCATCCGCAATTTCACATTCAATTGTCCGTCAGTTGGTTTCAGTCAGTCTTCCGTCTCTAATAATTACAGTAATTTACAGTTAAAAATTTTAAATTATATACCTATATTATATTAAATTATCATTGTCCATCTTGTTGATAGTTACAAACAGTACTCAAAATACAAACGCAACCATTTAAATAACAATAACACTATTTTCTAACATCAAACAGTTCCGTCTGGCGTCCGAACAATAAAAAAATATCGGTGAAAAGAAATCTTAAATTGACTGACGGATGCCGGCAGAGAGACTGACGGGACTGCAACGGATGGGTGTAGATAGCGCAATAGAAAAACCATTATAGAATATTTTTGTTAACTGTGACGTGTCTGAAGTGACTTTACTGTGACGTGCCGTAACTGATGTGTGTGAATCGACCTTAAGTAGGTAGTTTAGTTGCGCATCGAGGAACGGCCAGCAAAACGTATAAATGGCGAAATTAAGAACAACAAGGTGGCCTTAAATACTCTGACGCAGGCTGATATTTCCTACATTAAAAACTCCATGAGGAAAGCACGTTTACGAACGCATCTGAAGCTTCCAAAATCGATGGGCAAGGTGAGTTTTCATTATTTACCTACATGTACGTGTATTTAACCTATGAAAACCAGCCGACTATTTGATTTAATGACTTATTAGTACAACAATCAGTATTGCAAACCATGATATTAATAAAAATATACAGAACCCTCGATGATTTGTAAATCTTCATTAATTTATGTTGCTGTATTGATGCCATTTAATTATATATTTATATATTTTTGGCGAATTTCACTATAGGGAAGTATCTATTACCGTAGGTGGTACGGTAAGACTAGAGCCAGTCCCGATATAAATTTTCATTTTAATGTCCTAGAGCTAGAGTAGAGGCCAAAATACTATTCGTACAAATATAAAAACGTGTATATAAACACACACACACACACACACATATATATATATATATATATACTAGAAATATATAGTCCATAAACACGATAATTTGAGTGATTTTTGTACGATTTTGATGAAATTCGTCTTGAATATATATGGCAGAATAAACTTCAATGAGTTCACAAACCAGCATGATCGGCAGCATGCGGCTATCGGGTAAGACGGGAATATTTTTTCGAAAACACTAAAAACAAGGCCAGCTCCTGAAATATGATAAAATATTTACAAGGCGGGTTTATTATAACTGTTATTAACAGCGTGAGTATTTCCATTAGTTGCATACGCTTTTAGTTGGGTCTTTTAAACTCAAAGAAAATTGTGACTATTAGTTTTAATGTAACTTCTGTAATACCGGTACTAGACAATTGCTCGATTACAAACAACAGGCGCGCTAGGTTTGTTTTATATTTTTAATTTGTTATAAGATGCTGACAAAGTTTAAATTTTTTCATATGACAGTTTTTAGCTTACTATCTGAGTATTTAGCATTTTGTAACACGTACTTGACACTCTCACAGCTAGAGTAGTGAGACTTTTTTAGTTTGAAGATTGCGGCTTCACGTGACAGGGTGCTGGCTATACATGGGTAAATGGTACCATAGACTAAGCAACACAAGTTAAGGGGAGTATGCTTTATCTATGATGGTACATACTGTATTCATAATTTTTTACTGGCTAGGATCGGTGAAAAAATATCTGTAGGCTATCAGCTTTGGTAAAAAAACTAGAGACATTGCTACAACTGGAACATGCTACTTTAACTTTTAACTAATTCGGGAGTAGCATCTTTTTATGGATTATTTCAGTTGATTGGCCTTTTCGTACGCTTCATTACTCTTTATAATTTCAAGAGATCTATTGTTAAAGCCGTCAATGCGCAACTAACCTACCGGATTATAACCCAGCCTACGGGACCCGGAGTAGTGTAGGTAGCAAATGCGCAACTAACCTATCCCCCTCTCCCGTCACCCTCCCATAAACTTACCAAGTTATTGTAGAGACCCAAATTATTCATATACAAATTTGTTGTTAATCCACTTGATTTAAAAATTAAAATTACTAACACACTCACATTTTTACAAAATAATTATTGATAAATAACACAAATCTATTTATTGTACCTTTATTTGTATGGTAAAAAATAAACCTCTGATTTTACTATCTGACATATTATGAACGTAGTAGACATATTATGAACGTCTTTAATGGTGCACCATTGCGTAATAGACGTCTTTAATGTTACACTATTGTGTGAGAGACGTCTTTAGTGCTACACCATTGCGTAATAGACGTCTTTAATGTTACACTATTGTGTGAGAGACGTCTTTAGTGCTACACCATTGTGTAATAGACGTCTTTAATGTTACACTATTGTGTGAGAGACGTCGTTAGTGCTACACCATTGTGTAATAGACGTCTTTAATGTTACACTATTGTGTGAGAGACGTCTTTAGTGCTACACCATTGCGTAATAGACGTCTTTAATGTTACACTATTGTGGGAGAGACGTCTTAAGTACTACACCATTGTGTAATAGACGTCTTTAGTGCTTCACCATTGCGTAATAGACGTCTTTAATGTTACACTATTGTGTGAGAGACGTCGTTAGTGCTACACCATTGTGTAATAGACGTCTTTAATGTTACACTATTGTGTGAGAGACGTCTTTAGTGCTACACCATTGCGTAATAGACGTCTTTAATGTTACACTATTGTGGGAGAGACGTCTTTAGTACTACACCATTGTGTAATAGACGTCTTTAGTGCTTCACCATTGCGTAATAGATGTCTTTAATGTTACACTATTGTGTGAGAGACGTCGTTAGTGCTACACCATTGTGTAATAGACGTCTTTAATGTTACACTATTGTGGGAGAGACGTCTTTAGTACTACACCATTGTGTAATAGACGTCTTTAGTGCTTCACCATTGCGTAATCGACGTCTTTAATGTTACACTATTGTGTGAGAGACGTCGTTAGTGCTACACCATTGTGTAATAGACGTCTTTAATGTTACACTATTGTGTGAGAGACGTCTTTAGTGCTACACCATTGCGTAATAGACGTCTTTAATGTTACACTATTGTGGGAGAGACGTCTTTAGTACTACACCATTGTGTAATAGACGTCTTTAGTGCTTCACCATTGCGTAATAGACGTCTTTAATGTTACACTATTGTGTGAGAGACGTCGTTAGTGCTACACCATTGTGTAATAGACGTCTTTAATGTTACACTATTGTGTGAGAGACGTCTTTAGTGCTACACCATTGCGTAATAGACGTCTTTAATGTTACACTATTGTGTGAGAGACGTCTTTAGTACTACACCATTGTGTAATAGACGTCTTTAATGTTACACTATTGTGTGAGAGACGTCTTTAGTGCTACACCATTGTGTAAGAGACGTCTTTAATGTTACACTATTGTGGGAGAGACGTCTTTAGTGCTACACCATTGTGTAAGAGACGTCTTTAGTGCTTCACCATTGCGCAAGAGACGTCTTTAGTGTTACACTATTGTGTGAGAGACGTCTTTAGTGCTACACAGTAGTGGCGAACCCAGAAAGATACCCCACTTTAGACACGTTTTTCCCATGTTATTCTTATGGGGATCATTTTTTGGCCACCAATTCCAAAAATCCTGATCTTTGCTTAAATATCCCTATATAATTGTTAAACCTTATTTCTTACTTATTCCCTATATATATATTCGATATCAAGCAAAAAAAAAATATATTGACCCATGCATGTGTATATGTATAGTAGTATAGTTTGTCGGTGCCGTTTTTTGTGGGTCGACATTTTTGGGCTAACTCCCCGCCCATGCCTAATTGTGAGTACATCTACCATTCCCCTTTCCAGATGTTATATTGACTGATTTGATATGTCAATATATATTTCTATTTCAAATCCACACCCATTCACAAAATCGAGCGTGGTTTGCACGTGCTCCCGGCTCATGGCGCGGGCGCGATCCTGGTCGCGGGCATACTCCCGGTCGCGGGCGTGCTCCCGGTCGTGGGCATACTCCCGACTCATGGCCGGTCTTCTCATGTCTAGTGGCAGCTCTTGATTAAGTCTTGGGTGGATGATTTCTAGTTAAATTGTAAATATTTTTCAATTTCTAAAATTTTATAAATTTCAAAAATTTCAAAATTTCAAAAAGTCTATATATAGAGGTGGCATCGGCCCCAGACCTCATTCCTAAACATGAAGCCGTCATGTCAACACTGCTCCGTGTCACTCTCCAACAAGAGCAATCTGATTCGTCACTACAAGGTAATACATCAAATGAAGGTGAAACTGTGCAAGGTTTGTGATTTAATCTGTGATAATAACATGGCTCTAAATTCACACATATTACAAAGTCATAAGACTTGTAATTTCTGTAAAACAAATGTTGTTGGACATTTTAGAAGACATGCCAATTCTTGTATCAATTGTCCATACACGATGATTAAATTTGTTGGCGAATCAATTAGAGCTGAACTCGAAAATACTCTCAAGTCTTGTCCTCTTCCGATAAAATGGACTTTAGTAAGGAGAATCAAATTTATAAAATATTCAATGAATCAAAATGGAAAATTAGTTAATGAGAAAGAATGTATTGCGGATTTTAGAAGCCTTACTACCTTAACTATTGAGAAGAGAGATTTAAAGTCTCAAATTGATAATGCACTTTTAAAGATTGATGCTTCCATACACAAATATCAAGCCCAAGGCAGTGGATGGATATATGACCATACTAAATATTGGCAGTTGCATGTTTACAAGTATAAGCCCCTAACTCCAAAGTCATATATTCCCACGCCAAAAAGTATTCAATCAAAACATGCAGTTCTAAATATAAAAAATTCAGACAATAAATGTTTTCTTTGGTCAATTTTAGCAGCTTTATACCCAAGGAACTTTAATGAACATGCTGAAAGGGTCTCGAACTATACACCCTATGAAAATCAGTTGAATATGACAAACATAAAGTATCCTGTGAAAATATCTGATATAGATAAATTTGAAATACAAAATAATATAAGTATTAATGTATTTGGGGTTGAAGACCAGAAATGTGTATATCCATTAAGAACAAGCAAACTAAATAGTAATACTCACGTAGATTTATTATTATTACAAGAAGGTCGTAAATCCCATTACTGTTTAATTCGTGATTTTGATAGGTTAATGCTACGGTCTACAAAAGATAACAATAAGAAGTATTTTTGTAAGTTGTGTTTACAACATTTTTACACTAATGATATATTAGAACGTCACACAATATATTGTAAAAACTTTGATGCCCAACGAGTGGAAATGTCTAAACAAGATACGTTACAATTTAAAAATTATAAATATCAACTTAAAGCCCCATATGTAATTTATGCAGATTTTGAATGCTTTATAAACTCTAATATACATACTCCATCGGGATTTGCATTTGTTGTAGTAAAAGATTCAAAAATTATTTCTGAAGAGTTGTACAGTGGCACAAATGTTATGGATGTGTTTTTCGAAAGATTATTTCTGACTTATGACTTCATTAAAAGTCAAATGTCAATATATATTCCCCTTCAAATGACTCAAGAGCAAGAGGCATCTTTCCAAAACTCGACGCATTGTCACATTTGTGAAAAGCCCCTATATTTTGATAGGGTACGTGATCATTGTCATTCAAATGGCCAATACCGTGGAGCTGCCCACAATGATTGTAATTTAAACTATAAAGTAACAAAGAAAATCCCAGTATTCTTCCATAACTTAAAAAATTATGATGGTCACATAATAATGCAACATTTAGGGAAGTTTAATAATCGTAAAATTAATTGTATAGCTAAGGATATGGAAAAGTATATTTCATTCTCTATCGATGATTTAGTATTTTTAGATTCATACAACTTTCTATCCCTTCCATTGTATAAATTGGCTTCCAATTTAAACACATTTAGATTCATACAAAATCCACTACTACAACGTAAAGGTGTATATCCCTATGAATATATGACGGGACCAGATAAGTTTGCAGAGTCTCTACCCCCAATTGAAACATTTTATAGTACTCTAACTAAAGAACATATCTCTCCCATTGAATATGAACATGCAAAAAATGTCTGGACCCATTTTAATATAAATAATTTACAAGAATATCATGATTTATATCTTAAAACAGATGTATTGCTACTGGCTGACGTCTTTGAGACATTTAGAGACCTGTGTTTAAAGGATTATAAACTTGACCCTGTACATATGTATTCACTTCCTGGATTAACATGGGAGGCCTGTCTTAGAATGACTGGTATAAAATTACAACTATTTCAAGATATTGACATGCATTTGTTCATAGAAAGTGCAATTAGAGGAGGAGTCAGTATGATTTCCACACGCTATGCAAAAGCCAATAATAAATATATGGGTGAACACTATGACCCCAATCAAGAGAGTGTGTATTTAATATATTTAGATTGTAACTCACTATACTCCACAGCAATGTGTGAGCAACTACCTGTGGATGGATTTCATTGGACAAATGAGGTAGACTATAAAATATACAAATATAATCAAAATGATGAGTTTGGATACATTTTAGAAGTTGATTTAAAATATGATAAAAGCTTACATGATTTACATAATGACTATCCATTAGCACCAGAGAAAATGAATGGCAAATTAATACCAAATTTAAATGACAAAACTAAATATATTTTACATTATAAAGCATTACAAAAATATGAGGAATTAGGTTTGGTTGTAACAAAATACCATAGAATTTTAAAATTTAGACAATCAAAATGGCTTGCACCCTATATTAATTTTAATATTGAAAAACGAAAAAGTGCTAAAAATGATTTCGAAAAAGACTTTTACAAATTGCTAAATAATAGTCTCTTTGGTCGAACAATTATGAATCAACGCAAGTTTCGTGATATATATCTCAAGGATGAGTCACTATTAACAAAATATGTCACTAATCCAAGGTTTGACTGTAGCAAAAAGTTCGATAACAATTTGCATGCTATACATTTGAATAAATTAGTTGTAAAGTTTAATAAGCCTATATATTTAGGCATGACCATTTTGGATATAAGTAAAGTAATAATGTATGATTTCCACTATAATTATATGTCAAAATTTAAGAACAAAAGATTTCTAATGACAGATACAGATTCTTTAATGTATTCTATAGTTACAGAGGACTTTTACAAGGAAATAGAATGTGACTTGCACTATTTTGATACTTCTGGATATAGTAAAGACCATTTCTTATACTCTGATAAAAATAAAAAAGTCACAGGCAAGTTTAAAGACGAATTAGATGGTCATATTATGTATGAATATTGTGGTTTAAGACCAAAGTTATATTCTTACATTCCTCTTAAATGGTTATATGAAGAAGACAAGCAAGCTTTAGAGGTCAAGAAAGCTAAAGGAGCTGATGGTGCTACAGTTAAACATCTCCTTAGACATCATCATTATTTGAACTGTCTTGCAACTGGGCAAGATTACTATGAGAATGTGACAAGAATCAAATCTACAAACCATCATCTTCAAACCTTAACCATGAACAAGAAAGTACTATCATTTGACGATGACAAGAGGTTTATTCTGGAAGATGGCATCAATACTTTTGCGCTTGGTCATTATAAAATTGATCAAACATAGCCAATAAATTGTATGTGTAGATTTGTATGTGTTATTCAATGCTGCAAAATAAATGTAAATGTTAAAAAGCTTTCAGTCTTTCATTTATTTACCCTTACCATCCTCTTGATAGAATTGGTCGAACATAAATCTATATTTACCATTATTCTTTGACCTTTCTTTGTCTATTACGAAAAAGCCATATTTAGTTTTATCCCAACATTGATGACAGAGATTTTTAAATTGGTCAAATGAAAAGTCATTACCAACATGATTGTGATATACATGTTTTAAATTTAAATCATCTTGTTTGAATAATATTAGAAAATTTACATTATCACGTAAATGTTTGTGTACTTTGCTGTAAGATTGACACAAGTAAAAACAGTTAATATTTTTATGTCGACCCATTGAGAAAAATTGTGTAATATTTGGACTATTTATATCATCAAATACAACAACTGACTGTGATTTTACATCATTTGGTGTGATTTCACAGTCAGTAAACGTGTGTAATTTCACTTCGTCACACAAGCTAAATATTTCAATTATTTTTTTATATTTTTCTTGTTCTAAAGATTTAGATATTAAATATAAGTTTGTAAATTTTAATCCTTCCTTTCTTACAATTAAATTATAAATTACAACCGTCTTCCCACTTCCACTTGGACCACAAATAACACATCGAATATTGGTAGGAAATAGACCCAACTTCTTTGGTATATTTTCCTTAGTATGTACTATTTTAAATTTGTGTTTTTGTTGAATAAAAGACATTTTTTATATAATAAAAATGGTAAAAAATGATAAGAAAACATGTAAAAAGGGCAAAGGTTTATTCCTAAAGCCTTACAGGGGTCGAGGGTTATTGAATACTCTTATAAATAACCTTCCATTCCCACTTCACATACCAACCTATCAGTACTGTGGACCTGGAACGAATATACGTGAGAATTTAGCTAAAAATGTACCTCCAAAAAATAAGTTAGACTCTTATTGTAAAGAGCATGACATATTCTACATGAATAATCCCGATACCACTGCTCGGAACAAAGCAGACATGAGATTAGCAGACTTAGCTTGGACTAGAGTTACGGCCAAGGATGCAAGTCTCGCTGAAAAAGCTGCTGCTTATGCTGTAACGAATTTGATGAAGGCAAAAGCAAAAATGGGAATGGGATTAAAATTTAATAAAAAAGATGGACAACTATCAGCTGTTAGAGGCCGCAAAAGACGTGCCTCACTTCAGGGGGGTGTACCTAAAAAACGAGCAAAAATATCTAACACCAAGAGTAAAAGAGTGCGGAATAGTTAACTTAGACAGTTCATCTGGTACACACTGGACAGCATATCGTAAAAATAAAGATATTGTAATTTATTTTGACCCATTTGGGATCCAACCTCCGAAAGAAGTAATTAAATATTTTGAGGGATATAAAATCTACTATACAACCGATCAAATACAAGATTTAAATAGTTCTATTTGTGGAATTTTATGTTTATCATTCATAAAAAATATTTCTTTATAAAAATGGATTCATTTACTATAACATTTTCGGGTACAGAGCCAGAGCTAAAGTCAGTGTTCTTTCCTCCCATAGAATTAAATGATGATTATGTAATTGGATTAGTAGATTTTCAAAGTTATAATTCTATATTTAATGTTAAAAAACCTCTAAATACTTTAACATATTACAAAGTAGAGAAAATAGCATTACCAAAAGGAGAGATCTTAGTTGATGATTTAAACAATTTATTAGATGGCAAACTTAAAGTTATAATGGATAAAAATGGAGAAGCATTAATTAATACTAAAGTCAAACTTATATTCAAAGGGCTTATTCCAAAATTAAATCAACTTAAAGGCAACAAATTAACCATTGGAGAAGGTGATGATGTTTTCTTTTATGACCACAAAGCTCCAATTATAATAGAAATTTCTGAAGGTACATATGAGGTGGTTGAGCTTGCAAAGGAAATTCAAAAACAAATCCCAGAATTTTTCCTTACAGCTAATAATCAAAGTATGAAAGCGTCATTACATTCTGTCCATGTGTTTGATTTTACAAAGCCTTGTTTAGGTTCTGTTTTATTGGGATTTAAAGGAGTTTCTACTCCTGGTATTCCATTCGAATCTACAAATAAAATAAACATTAATAATGTAAATGTGATTAGAGTAAAATGTAATATTGCAAACGGATCCTATTTAAATGGCAACAAATCACACACCATACATAGCTTTTATCCAGAAGCTCCTCCTGGCTACAAAATTATTGAAGTTCCAAGAAATATTATATATTTTCCTGTAAATAAGAGAAGCTTAGATGTTGTCAGTATTACATTTGCCGATCAGCACGACAAGGCAATTGACTTTAATGGAGAAGAAACTACAATTACTTGTCATATAAAAAAGATATGAGAATTTATAAGAATTTATCTATAAGTGTACAAAATGCTAGGTTCCTAAAGTCAATAGGACTAAAGTTAAAATTTTCTATTAATAAAAATGGAAGATTTTCTAGACGTTACAGGGAAATCCCAATTCGACGATAGTGTGGTTAAAATTACAAATCACTCATATGTTCCCCACAACACTTTAGCAATAAATAATTCTGATGAAATTCGAATATGTATTAATAATCAAGATTTGTTAACTCTCCCATGTAGGAGTTATCTGTATATTAAGGGAGAAATTGAAAATCATGATAAAGGTCATTTTATAAATAATGCATTTGCGTTCTTATTTGATGAAATTAGATACGAAGTTGCAGGTAAAGAAATTGACATTGTAAGAAACCCAGGAATCTCTAGTCTTATGAAAATATTGAGCTCTTACAATAAAACTACTAAATTGTCAAATGTGGCATTTGATTCTGACACGAATTTAAAAGAGTTCCATAAAGGTGGAAAGTTTAGTACATGTTTGCCATTAGAGTTGTTAATGGGTGTGTTTGAGGATTTTAATAAGGTTTTAGTAAATGTCAAACAAGAATTGGTGTTGAAAAGATCCAAAAATGATTTGAATTGCATATTAACAACCACTAATGCTCCAGCCAGTGGCACTGCTGATACAATTCCCAAAATTACACTTAACTCCATTCAATGGGTTATGCCACATGTGATACCATCAGATGGGGAGAAGTTACAATTACAAAAGATGTTATTGCAAAATAAAAATTTGCAAATTGCATTTAGAAGTTTAGAGCTGCATGAACTTCCATCATATCCCAATACCACAAGACATACATGGTCAGTAAAGACGTCTTCAAGTTTGGAGAAGCCTAGGTATATTATATTTGGTTTCCAAACAGCTAGAGATAATAGTGCACGAAAAAGAACTGATGAATTTGATCACTGTAAATTAAAAAATCTCAAAGTATTTCTAAACTCTGAATATTATCCTTATAGTGATTTAAATCTTGACTTTGAACATGGAGATGTCTCTAAAGCTTATGAGATGTTTATGAGGTTTAGAGAGAATTACTATAATACTATCCCAGATCCTATGATTAGTAGAGCTGAGTTTATGAAGAAATATCCACTAATTGTAATAGACTGTTCTAGACAAAATGAAACAGTGAAGGAAGGAATTGTTGATATTAAATTAGAGATTGAAACTGCAGAAAATGTGCCAGCAAATACATCTGCATATTGTTTGATAATACACGATAAAGTGTTTGAGTACAATCCTTTGTCAAATGAGATAAATAAAATGTAAATAAAAGATGAAAAACATTCAACAAGAATTGGTTGACTCTGCAAATCAAATACGAGAGAAATATAGAGCTTTGAAACGTGGCAAGTTTCTAGAGGCTGAAGAGAGGTTCCAAACATTCCAACCTTTAATAGAGCCATTAAAAGAATTAAAAAAAATCACATCAGAGAGGCCACGAATGGAGATTCTCCCAATGACTCCATCTAGAATACCAATGATACCAAGATTACAACCATTACAACCACACACCCCACAGAAATTAGATTTTGGTCTTTTAGCATCAGACTATTTAGGAAATTACCTCAGTAAAAGTAGTATGACAGACACCACATATGGTATTAGACGAGAAGCAAATAAATTTTTTATTGGAAATAAAGAAGTTGAAATTGGCAATGATGATGTTACAGTTGCAAATAAAACCTACAAGGGAACAAAAGGTTTGTGGGAATTGTTAACTTTAAAAGAACCTGAGGATTATACTCAGGCTGATTTGCAAAATTATAAAGAGATTTTGGAAGCTACAAATGGACATTTAAAGAGTTACAAAGATGGTGCACCAATTTCAAGTAATAGACATACTAAATATCTTAATATAATTAAACCTCTATTTAGATCTGTTGGTGAAGGTTTGAGGCAAGTGACTGGTAATAAAATAGACTATATTTATTGGGATGATCCTAATGAGCTTGTAGATAGGTTAAGACTGCTATGGCTAAGTCGCCAAGCTGGTAACTCGGGAGTGGATAATGAAATAGATTCCATTATTGAGGAATTGAGAGAAAGCGGAATTATTTATTAAATAAAAATATGTTTATAGATAAATTTTATCGTTTATATAATCCATATAATAAGCCTGCAGAACCTAGGGCGGCAATCATGAGTAATGAACCTACTTTAAATTTACAAGACGATTGTTGGAATGGTTTAAACCATAAAATTGGTAATGTTAAAGATGGAGAGTTTGTAGATGATGTGTCGACTTTGGGACAGACATTAACTAGAAAAGGTGATGTGTTTTTACAAGGTAAAACTAAATATGAGTTTTTAGAATCCAAGAATAAAAATTGGAATGCTAAAAAACAGAAAATTACTAATGTGGAAAAGGGTGAAAGTTTAGATGATGTGGCCACTTTACAACAGACTTTAATACGAAAAGATGGTGGTACATTTGTACAAGATAATAATAATTATGAATTTTTTGAATCAGAGAATGGTGTTTGGAATGCTAAGAAACGGAAAATTACTAATGTAGAAAAGGGTGAAAGTTTAGATGATGTGCCCACTTTACAACAGACTTTAATACGAAAAGAAGATGGTAAATTTGTACAAGACGATAATAATTATGAATTTTTAGAATCAGAGAATGGTGAATGGAATGCTAAGAAACAGAAAATTAGTAATTTGATGGAAGGTACAGATAGTAAAGATGCTGTGAATGTTTCACAAGTTCCAAAAATGGAAGCAGGCTATTGGAGTTTTAATAGTAAAAGGTTAGTACGTGTTAAACCTGCCATTGATGACACTGATTGTGTTATAAAAGAACAGACTATAACTTTTGATAAAAAAGAAAAATGTTGGGATGCCAAAAAACAATTTATAAGGAATCTACCAGAGGGGGAACATTTGGATGATATTTGTCTAATGTCACAAGCTATGCATTACGATGGATCAAAATTTGTATATGGAGAAAAAAATTTTAATTTGATGGAATATAATCCTGATTTATTAGTTGCTGACCCCACATCTTTGAGTGGATTTAAGTATATAGATAATAGACCATATATACCAGAAAACTATGTATTTAAAAGAATGGAAGATAATCTATTGATTGGGGCTAATGGTAATGTATTTACAGTTACAGGAAAGGATGATGTTATAAAAAATGAATGAAATTGCATACGAACTTCATAAACCTGCAAGAAAGAGTTTTGTTAGAAGGTCTTTTAAAGTATTGGGTATAAACGAAACCATACAAATAGATTTAATTGATATGCAAAACTATGCTAGAGAAAATTCTGGCAATAAATATATTTTAACTTTAATAGATACATTTTCTAAAAAAGCTTATGCTGCTCTACTAAAGAATAAGACAGGGTTAGTGGTTACAGAAGCCATTAAAACCATTCTACCAAAGGGGGTTAAAAACATTCAATCTGACAATGGAAAAGAATTTTTTAATCAATATTTTAGCAAACTAATGAAAAAATTAAATATTAATCACTATCACACATTTTCTACAACTAAGGCTGCAATTGTGGAGAGGTTCCAGAGAACTTTAAAGAATTGGTTATATAGGGAATTTAGTGCTCAGGGAAGTTATAAATGGTTGGATTTACTTCCAAAGTTAATTCGAAAATATGATAATAAAGTGCATAGATCTATAGGAATGAAGCCTAACCAAGTGAATGTTAAAAATAGTAAATATGTGCATGAGAGGTTGACTTCTAAAGTAGTGCAAGTTAAAAAGCCAAGATATAAGGTAGGTGATAGCGTGAGAATTTCCAAGTATAAACATGTGTTTAGTAAAGGATATACCCCAAATTGGACAGGGGAGTTATTTACAATAGCAGAAGTTAAGAATACAAAGCCTGTGACTTATATCTTGAAAGATGAAAATGGCAATATAATTAGGGGAGGATTCTATACAGAGGAGTTGTTAAAGACCAAGTATAAAGACATGTATTTGGTAGAGAAGGTAATTAGGAGAAAGGGTGATTTATTGTATGTCAAATGGCTTGGGTTCCCAAGTAGCCAGAATTCGTGGATTTCCGCAAAGGATGTCCAAGGGAGCACGCCCGCGACCAGGATCACGCCCGCACCATGAGCCAGGAGCATGTGCAAACCACGCACATACATGTGAATGGATGTGGATTTGAAATAGAAATATAGACAACAACATATTGACATATCAAGAACAACTAGAAAGGGGAATGGTAGATGTACTAGCAATTAGGCATGGGGCGGGGAGTTGGCCCAAAAATGCCGCACCCCAAAAAACGGCCGCGACAAACTATACTACTCAGTAGGCCTACACATACATCATATTGTGGTCAACGGTCATCTTGTGCTGTATACCGTCACACTTAGAAAGCAATATGATATTTAATAATATTTACGTTCCTTTTACGTGTCGTGGTCGCATGTGTTTGGATGTTTACATACATTTTCTGTTTCCATTTTAAAATGAAATACCCCCGCCGCAGCAAACCTGCAGACTAAGCGAATTTCAACTTGTCTGATTACATTTTTACTAAAATATTTCCATAAATAAGACATATTTATTCCCTATTTAAATAACATTAGATTTAACGAGTGCTTAGGTTTGCTGCTACGGGGAAGGTAAAAAGTATTTGTTGACCATACCTCAATAGTATAGGATGAAATGAATAAATTTGCCAAATATTATCAATATATGTCCATAAACAAGTAAACTACAGCAATTTTCATTTTCGCCATAAGAATAACATGGGAATTTAAAATTACACCATTTTTGAATTTTCTCCGTGACCGTTAGGCATACAACAGCGCTTCAATATACTAAATTATTTCTTTTTTTAAGCTCTACAAAACGGTTTAAAAAGAAATTGCAAAATTTTTTGTTTTTAGGGTCAAAAACGGGAAAACCCCATTTTCACCCCATAAAACCCCCCATAAACCCCCGTTCCCATGGTCCGATTATGCTGGATCGCGAACTCGTTCGAATAAACGTAGGTTTACACGTTTGTACCAAATTTCATCAAAATCGGATCATTTTTGCTTGAGTTATCGTGCTAACGGACACACACACACACACACACACACACACACACACACATATATATATATATATATATATATATATATATATATGAATTTGAACGGATGGTGTTTTTGGCCTCTAGGGACCTCAAAATAAAAAATTAAATCGGTCCCGGGTCCAGGTCTTACCATGAGTACTTATTCCCTATATGGGAAATTCGCTAAAATCTGTTCTAGAAAAACTAATAGGCCTAATAAGAGAATACCCCCGCCGCAGAGAACCTGCAAACTAAGCAAATTTCAATTCGTCTGATTGGATTTTAACTAATATATTTACATTGACAAGTAATATGTTATTCCTTTTTAAATGCCTTAAGGAGTGCTTAGGTTTGGCACTACGGGGAAGGTAGATTATATTTTTTGTAACATCAATAAACCCATAAATCCATTACCAACATTTAGCTGGCAGTGGCTATTTTTATCAATAAATATGCTAATTCCAAATACTACTATATTTTACTTGCAACGTTTGTTGGTGATTCTATGATTATACGCATTCATCAATGTAGCCTACATTTACGACTAAGTTATGGTTTTCAGAAAAATATGACAACATTTAAAGTATGCCCAAATATGTTTCGTGTTTTAAAATTATAGTATAGGCTACCTACCTCTGTCTCCATTAAATAAATGTCTGGTTTTTAGGATGTCTGATTTTAACAGGTTAGGTTCATTCAAAATCCATTTAACTTTTTTAATTTAATAATAATTCAACTTAACATTATCCCCAGGAATTAGTTTGTAGTTAAAAAAAATAATCAACTAAGACATACTTCACCTATGAAAAATACTTCTTATAATAATTCTTAGACAATTCGATTATCGTTCTAGCACAGTTGGTTTATCTATGCTGTTTATTATGCTTTTTAAAACATAGTAACGGAACAACTCGAGCTTATATCGACTGACGCACTCATATTTAGCAGCAAAAGGCAATTAACACATTATCATCGTCATATCGGTGTCAGGGTGGATGATATACTCCTTATCGACCATTGATATTACCTCGCCTGCAGTGGTCCTAAACTCTCAACTGAGCTGCTTTGAATCCTCACATCGGCATAACTTTATTAAGCGACTCCTTCGATTAATCGCCAGTTGTTATCGATTTTGTGATATAACAAATGATAATGCAAACTATTGTTATTTAATCATGTGGTTGGGTGAGGCAATGTTACTCAACTATTATTATTTTTGTAAGTTCGCGTTTGAGTTTTGGGTGGAAATGTCTGTTTGGGTTCCCCTGAACCAAAAAAGTGGATTTTGAAAGGCATCTCTGTTTGTGCGTGCGTGAATGTCAATGTGTACATAGCTCCGGACTACATCTGTGCCAGTTTGTTGATACCGTTAATTACGTTTGTTATACCAATCTGTCAATTGCTCTATCATGTATCAAGAATTATATAATACGTGTCCTTCAATAAACCTTGGTCTCAGCGTCTCACTGCCAAAAGCCATACCTATATATTATACGAGTCTCGGGTACACGAAGGATTCAAACATGTAGCGTCATAATGAGATACGTTTATTTCGCATTGCAATTTTGAAACTCTGCTATGATGTACAAGCTACGCGTGAGAAGCTGTAATGTATTCATGGTAGGCTTCCACAATCAAAACAAACGGTTGAAGCTGCCCCGTTGGATTAGCAAATATAGTGGCAGACGTTTCGCATGTTTTGAGGATTGAGTTTTAGTTTGCCCTGAATGATTGATGCAGCGCGAAACTTCGGCCAGTATCTTTGCCTTTTTATCCCCCGAATATCAAGATTCAATAGTATACTCTGCCCTTAAAAGCCTACAACCAATGTCAAGAAACCTGTATGGGTCCGTAATGTTGTGTAAATAATTTAATATTAATATTTTACTCTGAACGCCTGGAACTGTATAGCCACTTTGAAACCTGGAAATGATTGCGTATCCAGGACTTCCGTGAGTTTATAAGAATAACTGTGAATAATTATTTGAATGAAGAATATAATTATTATAATAGAAGTCGACGTACTATTATTATCACAGTTAAAACAAAATCTGCATACTATTTTGTCACTCAGTATGAAAGGGAGGTCGGGTGGGAACTGGTCTATTCGTAGAGCGGAGGGCTTCGATCTTCAAGATCCCAGGTTCAAATCCCGCCAATTCACAATCAACTTAAAATATGTTATAATGCCCCCCCCCCCTCTAGATGTAGCCTGCAATAATATGCAAAACAGTTCCGGACAAGAGCCTAACATCTTGGGAACTAAACACTAATTTTGAATCGGCTTTAGAAATTATCTACAACTACTGTACTGGTCGACGAAAGTACAATGTGAATTCTTTTGTGATGATCTCGATTATATTTTTACTTATAATAAATTGTAATAATGTTTTTTTGATTGAATGGGTAAGTGTTATTTTTGGAGGGGTTGGTTGGGTACCTAGACTAACACAATCTTGGCAAGCATCATCTTGGCAAACTCGTTAATGTAAATGTTGTTAATCTTGCACAATAAACGACTTATCACAAGCCAATGTCTTTCTGTCTCACTGTTGAGCTCGAGCTCACATTGAGATTGAATCTGAGTAGGGTTGCACGCACAACTAAACGTTTTTGAAAGTTTGGCGCAGTTGTATGGATATTTAAATGTTTGGAAATACCATAGTTATTAAAATATGTTGTTTTGATTTCCTGGAGAAAGCATCGTTCTAAAAGGTACTAGACGTATAAACATAAAGTACTAAAACTGGCCATCTAATCCGGAATTTACTTAGAACTTGCATGGAACATGAGATGAAAACTGAATCACAGTTGTATCGATAAAATAACTAAAAATATTGGTATAGGAAAGGGTGTCGAACACCGAAGTTAACTTTAAAGAATGCCAAATTATATTAAAATTCAATCGTTTCATAAAATGTGACATGAGCCATAAGACCTTTTTTAGATACCGTACACATGTTATTAGTTATATTAATTATATTTTAATAACTAATTAATATATTATTAACTAATTACATATTTATATGACACATCAGTTAATTACAAATGGCTGATGTTTTGGTAGTATCGTGAGCCAGTATGATTAGAATGAAAATATTTTCTAAAAATGGTATTGTTGCTTAAAATACGACTCTTCTATTTAATGTAGGAGAATGTGTTGTTCCTTGGGACAGGTTCCGTCTCATAATTTTCCACCGCATATATAACAACTTTTTTCGTTGTTTAAAATATGATTTAATATTTAACCATTTAACCTGAAAAACAAGAATGCTGCAAGAATGGAACAATTATGCTGATCAAGAAGTTATTTAATATTTAATCAAAAACTATTAAAATCATTGTCTCTCTGATCGCAAAGTTAGTGGCATTTTGTTTGTTTTTTTAGCTGTATCGGTTATTTGGCATTTTATTTCTTTTTTCTATTAAATCTTTCTCAGGAGAGTCTGTAAACCATAAACCATGCTGTCATCCAAGTGGTTTTGGGCCAGCTTTTGGAAAACGGATGAACGAACTCAGTAGTAGGCATAGTAGATCTTACAACCCTCAATAATTGGTTATTAACATCTTTCGTCGGCCTACACCCATTTAATTACTACGCCTATTAATATAAAAGTGGACGTAGAAACAAAAAGTGTCTTCTAAAGTAAATTGATGTACATCAGGATGTCCCAAGGTACAACACATGGCTGGGCACTGCAGATTTATTTTTAACTCTTTTATAGGTTATGTTTGGTAGGCATAAACTCAACTCGATGCTGTTTTAAGAAAATGAATACAGTTTTATTTTAAGTATCTCTATAACATAAAATAATAACATTTTTTGACTAGTAGAACAGTTTCTTTGCTCTGCTAAAAAGTTCTAAAAAGTAAAAAGTCTGAATGTAGGCGGTTAGCATTAGTGTATTTTAATTTACTATTTTCATTATTTATTTTTCTTTGTTCGCCAATATACATATCTTAAAGTTTTTCTTGCGAAGCAGTGACCTCTGAAGTAAGCCACTTGACATGAGAATCGTTCTTACAAATATAAATGGCTTTGAGGAAACATAATAGACAAAACAAGAATAAAATTCACTAAAAGCATCATTTGTGTTAGCAAGTTGTGTCTTGGGTTAGCATTTAGATGGGTTTTAAGCTGATGTTCAAATGTAGAGATGTAAGGTTTTGTAAATGTTCGCTTCTCTCAACTTTCTTCTTAATTGCATAAGACCTCAACTTCAAATTGAAAACAACTATGCAGTAATCTGATAGGAGAAGTTGTAGTACAACAGTTCAATAAAGCTGGTTTTTGAAATCGGTGATCAGGTAGTCAAGCTGGCTATGCTTGTTTTAGGTTTGATCAATTATTTTATAACGTTTAAAGGTGAAATGAAGGTTATTTGAACTGAGTAAATCATTTAAACAGTCCTTCTCAAAGGTATTCTCAAATTATCAATTTTCAAGTCATCGCAAACTAACAAAGGCAGATCACAGAAACTCTTCTTAACCATACGTATATAGTATCTTCAAAAACAGTAAAAAAAAATGATACAAATTAGATTTACATGGTGCCATGCTGTAGACATTCATTAAAATGAGTTTAAAATCTTTACACTTAACGATAGGCTACAACATTCAAATATTTCTTCAACTGATAAAGTATTCACATCGGTAATAGAATATGTAAGTGCTCAAAGTGGCTAGCTTGAGGCAAAACTAAAATGGTTCAATTAAATATTCGGCACAAAGATGGCAGCACAATGACGACCATCGCAAGGTACAACACCTTCCCCTACTGGGATATAAATCAATCCAATTAATTAATCGCTGCCGTTTAATCATCAACATATTGTTGAAAGAGATTTAGCAAATTGTGTGGACTATATTGGCTGATACGTTGTCATGTTCTATATTATAGGATACGTCCAATTCAATTATTCAGTTTTACTTTAAGATTAATCATCCGTATATATGTTACACTCAAACTCCGAATTCGGACAATGTCCTAAATTTCCACCCACTTCAATGTGGACAGTGTGAAATACCCACGTCAGGGAGTGAGCATTTTTATTTGGACATTGGCCGAAGCAACATGCCCATACCGCGTTGTGTGTAAACTGATTTACTCAAATGCAGAAGTCGTTTGACGTTCTTCAGCGATTGAGCAAATCCGAAATACCCACAACGTGATGTGGTCAAAAGTGATTGCCCACGTTGGATTTTGGGTATTTCTATTTTGCTCAAACGTCGAAAAGCCTGTAAAAGCTACTGTATACACAAAAAGTGACATAAAATCCACAACCACTGGGTATAGGGCCTAATAAAATTAAATTGATGTTTTGAAATTTATAAATGTACAAGTATAAAAAATACCCACACCGCAGCAAACCTGCCGACTAAGTGAATTTCCATTTGTCTGAATTTATTTTCAATTTAATATATTTAAATAACATTAGGTTTAACGAGTGCCTAGAGGTTTGATGCTACAAGGAAACTAATAAAGTGTGTTTTTTAGTAGAGTATTAATAGCTTAGTATAAAATAAATAAATTTGCTAAGTTTCATAAAAATATATCCGTAAACAAACAAACTACAACATTTTACAATATTCTCCTTAAGAATAACATGGGAATTTTAAATTTAAAATTTTTCCCCGTTACTAATACCCGTACAAAAACTCTTTTATATACCAAATTATTTGATTTTAAGCTCTTTAAAATGGTCTAGAGAGAAATTGGGAAATTTTGTGTTTTGAGGGTCAAAAATGAGAAAGACCATTTTTTACCCCATAAAACCCCTCGTAAAACCCCGTTCCCATGATCCAATCATGCTGGTTCGCGAACTCATTTAAGTTTATCCTGCCAATATCTTTAAACCAAATTTCAGCAAAATCGGACAAAAAATACTCAAGTTATCGCGTTCACGGATTATATAGTTAAAATTGTAAACGTTTGTACTATGAAGCAAATTTAATGAAATAAATCACTCATTCATTCTTTCAGTCAGTTCATGTTACATTTGTATTCTACTTGTTGGATACTACAGTATATTGTAGACGTGCTGCTACGGCATATAAAATTGCATTTGATGTATAACTTATTTTTACGATTTACCTAAACAGTTCCTCTTGCAACCACATCTTAGAACCTTGCTTGGATCCAGTTGACATCATTACTTCTTTGCGCGCGTTTAGTTGCTGATTAAGTTCATCCTCGGTGCAAATAAATCTATTTAGTGCCACCTGGAATTGGTTTCCTGAGAAACTATTTGTCCAGAACTCCATGTTTTGTACCAATAGCGTTGTAGTCATTGTGGTTATTATACACTGCTATTACAGTTAAGAGCTAGTGTTCCTTGATCAACCACTGAACCTAAGGTTAATTTTCTTTCCGTTTTCCTTAAAAAATTTTCTGTCTGCATTTTTAAGGAAGTTACACAGTTTTCTCGTGTTGTAACAATAGATTCTTGAGAAAATAAGAGTGCACAAAGGTAGGTCGTTATACTGTTCTCTATTTAGGTCTTCATTATGGATATCCTGTGTGAGAACGAGATGATTCTGCGTTTGCGCAAACTAGAAACACGCACAACCCAACGTGGTCAATCACTTTTGCTCACATCGCTTTGTGGGCCATTTTGGATTTGCTCAATGGCCGAAGAAGGTTTTATCTTCATCATTTGATTTGAGTAAATCAGTTTACCCACGACGTGGTCTGGGCATTTCGTTTCGGCCAATGTCCGAATAAATGCTCACTCCTCGACGTGAGTATTTCACATACTGTCCACATCGTTGAGTGAATAAAATTTCCGGAGTGTAACATATGAGCTTGAGCTGAAAATGGTTTAAGGTGTCTATATTTATTCCCTTGTGTGCGTTTTATAAGAATGTTTTGTTATTTTTATAGAGACTATTAGGACCAAATGCAAATGGAACGATATTTATGCAAATTATTGCTTGTGCTCTAGTATTACACGCTGAACTAGAGAGTATAGCGCATACTAAAATATACTGACATATATTAAGCCGCCACAAACGAATTTAATCATTACTTGTCATCAAACACACTTACTTACTCCCTCTTCATATTTACCCGAGAATAGGGATAGATTGCGTCTCGACAGAGGAAAAACTATACATTTTAGACGCATTAAATAAAAACACTTGCGCACCGTGTACAAACAGATCAAAAGGTAAAATGCAATATACATACATTATAACCAGTTAAAAACTAACTTCCGTGGATCATAGAAAGATTGCTACCGTAAGTTTGCAGTTTCACTATCAGTCATGAACTCTGAAATGCTGTAGTACTTTTAATACTTTTATTTAATATATACTTTATATTTATTATTATTATTATATTTATTATTATTATTATCATATTTATTATTATTATTATTATATTTATTATTATTATTATTATTATTATTATTATATTTATTATTATTATTATTATTACTATATTTATGAACACTTGAATTTATATTTAAAGTAGGCTCTGGCTCTGTCTTTCATAATCGCCATTAGTTGGCCCTTAAAATAACCCCTTCCTTCCCTACTTTAAGCAGTTGTTAAATAAGCCCCTAGCAGTTGTTAAAAAACTTTAAGGTAGCGGCTGTCGCGGCGAGGAGAACATGCATCATGTTTCTTGTGTTGTGGTGAATGAACCATGACACGAGACGTGAGGTCTTTATGCTTATCCCGAACATGAGAAGGGAGAGGATTTTATAGGAAATATGGTTTTGGAATTGAATATACTCTTCTCGGCCAGGCGCGTACATCCGGCCAAACTCAAACTTTCGGGTTTATTAATTTGTGGCTGAACATTAAACCAAACTGAACATTCATAAAACGTTTATTAATAAAAATAAAAAAATATTACAGCAAAAAGTCAACAAAGTAGTAATTGCCATTATAAATTACTATCATTGTCATGTTTCTTGACTTCTTTTTTTAAATAGACAGTTAAGTTGTGCTTGTAACTGCTCACAGCAGTGTGTTTACCACACTGTTCACAGCAGAGGCCAAAATCCTTTCGATCATTTTTTCATTTCCTACCAGACACATAATTAATACAATTAATGTAATCTACCACAATTAAGAATTTATTTTTAAAAACATTCCAAGAATAAAATGGTAAAGAAAGCTAAGCAAGGTCTAATCAAACAGCTAAAGTGAACTGCCAACTGAAGCGGAACTCAGTAGGCCTATGACGGGAGAGAAACTGCTAAACAAAACAGACGAAAGATCGCATACGTCATCAAGGAAAAATAGTTCTTCAGTGGCCAGTTTCATTCGTTTGCAATAAGTGATCAGTCAGGCTGTAGACGCTTGTCTTAAAACAGTCCCCAGTCTTTGTTTGGTAGGACCATAGATTAAACATACTACTTTAGTATATTGTCATCTTTATGGATAATCTGAAGACAATTATATTGTTCATTTCCTGCGGTGCCATTAGAATCGTGTTTTTATTGTTTACCATTATTTTTTTTTATTTTTATTATTTCACTTATTCAAAACCTCGTTTGGTGATTAAATGATATAATCAAAAACAATAACTCGTACCCTAGCTACATAACCAAACATTAAATCACAAATCACGAAATTAACCCTAAAATTTGAGATACAAAATTTCGTTGTCAAGTGATCAGTGTGTCACCAATATGAACGAAACACGAAACACGATTTTCACATTTTACAATGGGTTGAGAAGAGTCTAGTTGGGTTAGTTAGTCTATGGTAGGATCATTGACTAATTCCCTTGTCTGTGGTAGGATCCACGGCCACCTTTAACTCCAGGCCGTGGCCTGGTAGAATTGGCAACGTTGAAAGTAGTGTTGTATATCGCCAGACGTCCCATATTTATTCATTCATTTATTCATTCATATCAACGGATACACCATTTACAAAATATATGTGTTTTAAGCACATGAGCAGAATGAAGAGAAGTTACATAATGACTATGAAACAAAGCAGCATTGCAACAAAAAATAATAACAAGACAACAACGTAACAACAATAACAGATAATAACATTAACAAAGTATTGTACAGATAATAACAAAACAAATATTTAATATTAATTTGGACTTCAGAAAAAGCATAAAGATTTGAAAGTACAACAACAACAAATATCTCCTCAAGATTAACAATAGATAAACTATGATGACAATAAGTTCTGTGAAAAATCAACAACAAACAACAATAAATCTATAGCCTAAATGAATAACAAGAATGAAAGAGATTTTGGAACAAAACAAACATACATCAGCTACAAAACAGGCATAACAAAGATAACGTTAGAGGATTTTCTTCTGAAGGAAGACAACTGTTCGTTGAAGAAGTCAACTTGAGATCCGACTTCGTTTCCAAGACGCTGCAATCTGGCCAATCCACAATTGAGAGAGTAGTTAGTTGGTAAGTACAAATGAGCAAATGTATCTGAAGATCGTGTTCCTCTCGGTATAAGGAAATTAATTCCCTCCAGAAGGCCGGTAGAATCGATCTCACCACGGACCAGTTTAAACAGAAAAAGCATGTCGTGCAGCTTTCTTCTGAGATGGAGAGGTTGGACGTTGAAGCGCTCCTGAAGCTCCAAGATTGGTGGGGCACGATACTCATAGCCCAGGCGGACACCTAAGACTCGGAGGAAGCGTAACTGTACTTTGTTTAGCATTTCAATATGGCCAAACTGATATGGTGACCAGATAATTGAGCCATACTCCAAAACTGGTCGCACTAGGGTCTTATATAGCACTAGAAGTGACTGTGGGGACTTGAAGTCTCTTGATGATCTAAGGATGAATCCTAAGATGGAATTAGCTCTTGCAATAATATGAATGATGTGCTCAGCAGGACTCAAGGTAGAAGTAAGTATGACACCTAGATCCTTCACACGATCCTCACGTCTCAGAGTATCACCACCAATTTTGTAGTCAAAAGCGCTACATGTTACAAGTCTTGTGAATGAGACAACATGACACTTAGATACATTGAGTTCCATTGCATTTTCATTGCACCACGTCTCGACGTTGGTGAGAGATCGTTGGAGATGTTCATGGTCTAAGGATGAGGAGATCCGGGAAAATATCTTGAGGTCATCAGCAAACATCAAGCAGTCCGACGTCAGTACTCCAATTATGTCATTTATAAATGTATTAAAAAGTAGTGGACCGAGGTGAGAGCCCTGAGGAACACCGGAGAGAACATTGAAGGGCGAAGAGAAGGCGCCACTACACTTGACAATCAAATGGCGATCCTTCAGGTAGCTTTCCAACCATTTGATCAATGTACCACTAATGCCATAACCAGCAAGTTTTGCGATCAACAAACCATGATGAACCTTATCAAACGCCTTGGAAAAATCCAAGTATATGCAGTCAACCTGCCTTGAACTAGTGAATGCCGATGAGACATATTCTTGAAATGATAGTAGGTTAGTAATGGTGGAGCGGCCTCTAAGAAAACCATGCTGATTACAAGTAATATATTTTTTCAAATAGGCATAGAGATGGTCCAAGACCAAAGACTCATAAACCTTGGCCAAAGCCGATTGGATCACAATTTTGGTCTATAATTTGAAATACTACTTCGGTCACCAGACTTGTAGATTGGTACGACAAAGCCTTGTTTTAAGGCTGATGGAAAGATACCAGAGAAAAGTAGGGCATTGAATAGGACGGCCAAATGAGCGGCAAGAACAGGAGAGCAGAGTTTCAAAACAGCTGGGGGTATGCCATCTAGACCAGGGCCTTTGGATGGGTCAAGTTTGTCAAGCCTCGATTGAACCTCAGTGGCTGATATTTTTATCGAAGTAAGGGAGTCACCAGTAGCGAAATTGAAGGTAGGAATTGGAACATCACTGACACCAAACAATGAAGAAAAGTGACCAGCAAAAAGCGTGCATTTTTCACTTGGGTCTTCAGCCACTCTATCATTTAGGGCCATCTTCGGTGGGAGACTGGATGCGCCTTTCAGGCTGGAGACATGCGACCAAAAGGATTTGATGTCATGAGGAATACTGTCCTCAACCCTACCAATGTAACATGCATAGCAATTTCCAGCCAGAAGTTTGCATTGCCTCCGAAAAACATCGAAACCGTTCTAGATCAATAGGGTTTCCAGAAGTCTTAAAATTCTTATGGGCAATCTTCTTCATGGTGACTAGGTTTCTCAAGTCCTTAGAAAACCATTTAGGGAAACTAGATGTTTGAACTCTCTTCATGGGTGTATTCAGCGTTATGATGTGAGACAACTGACTGCAAAAGAGGCTGAATGACTGTTCGCAGTCATGCAAGTCATCTAATACGGGCAATGTAAGAGCTTGCACTTGGTTAAATATTGATTCGTTGTTACATCTTCTAAAGTCATGAACAAGCTTTACACAATTTTGACTCACTGGAACAGGGACGGCTGCAGTAATTTCTAAAGCAGGATGATGTCTATCTTCCGGAAGAAAAGAGACCAGGGCCGGAGCAACTACAGTGTCAGGTATTGACGAAAGAACGAGGTCAAGTGTGACACCTCGATAGTTGTGGACATTGTTGAGCTGTTTAAGTTCATAGAAGTTGGCCAACTCAAAGATGCAGCGTGAGGATTCGTCAGTAGCTTGAGGGGATCCAGTCCAGTCCGTATTGGGCAAGTTGAAGTCCCCAACCAGTAGAATGTTGTCGTTACTACAGCCAATAACTTCTTCAGCAGTTTGACAGAAATCACTATAAACTGAACTATGAAGGTTCGGAGGGATATACACACAACCTATTATTGTGCTTGATTGGGCAAAGTTCGTTTTAACAAAAACACTTTCGGTGTTGAGATTGCAAGGAGAAATTCTATTGCAGGGAATCGAATCACGCACTGCAATGAGAGATCCGCCCCCGCTAGATTTATCACTGGTCATGGTTGACCGATCACACCTAAATACAGAAAAGTTATGAAAGCCCAGTTCAGAATCAAGTATATCATGCGTAAGATTTGTCTCAACTAGAGCAATAATATCATATGAGGTGGTTGCTAAAGCATGCATTAACTCATTAAGTTTACTTTTTAGTCCATTAACATTCTGGAAGAGACAGTTTAGTTTTTTGGTGTACCGTTGAAGCTTACTAGTTTTTTTTATTCGTAACGATGGTGGGGATATTATTTTTGTACTTTATTGTCAGGTCTTTTTCACCTTTGGAGATCCTTTCCTCAAGTTCAGATTTTAAAGATTTGAAAAAGGCCATTTCCTTAGGTGTACGATCACGGGATGCTTTGATATCAGAGAGACTGTTATCCACCTCGGCAGCAGATTCAGAGGAGAAGTTAGATAGGAAACCGAGCACATCAGATTCCTTGCTCAGTATGACTTTCAAAGGTCTTGTCTTGTTGGGAGTCGTCTTACCAACTCTAGCTGTTTTAACACATTCGCTGCGGCGGGTCCGCCGGCAGACCCCAGATGCCGCCGCAAAAGTGCTAGGGGGCCGCCGGCAGGGCCCCGCGCCATGTCATGTTTATTGTTTCAATGTGAGCTCAGCCATTGTCGGGGAACGTTGTAATCTTTACCAGCCTGTAGCTTATAATGCGAGATTTATTCTGGTGTAGGTTGGTACAAAAATTGCCCGTAAAATCCCGTCTGGCAATGCTTTTGTCCCGTTTTCGGGGATTTTCTCAGTTTGAGCCGTATTACAAAGACTCTGGTTATTGATCCAGGCAGTGCTGCTACCTTTGGGTGTTTCAGTGAACTACGTCCACTTTCGGAGTAACGCAGAACAATCACCACTGCTCTTTTGTGATTCGTCTTACTGAGATATTTCAATACCAATAGCGATCGCTGATTCAGTTAGCGCGTCGGGGCTCCGCCCGGGCCTCGCCGCCATTGGCGAGCGCCTGTTTAAAGGTTTCAGCAGCGAATGTGTTAAAGGAGTCGCTGCATCCAGGAGGAAGAAAGGTAGAAAGTAGACGAGATACAAGATCATTGTCATGTTTGACTCTGACATCAATAATCCTACTCTGAGATTCCGGTAGGTTGAATAGCATGACATTCCTCGACCTGCGAGCACGATCATTCAACTCCGCAATAATCGACTCGGTGGACCCACGATCATCCAGTCTCTTTTCAACATCAGCAACTCTGGCTTCATTAGCAAGTAATCGATTTTCCAACTGTACAAGATTTTTATTAAGGCCTTCCATTTCACAGACTATGTTATCGACTTTAGCGGGAAGTGATGTTAGAGTGTTGACTTTATCAGCGAGATCAGAAATCGTAGCAGTGAGTAGAGTAAGCTGTTTGAGTATCAAGCTTTGAGGTTGGCTTAAGCCATAAGATAAAATGGCAGACAGGAGACACCAGCTCATTAATTCGCGTATTATTAATTTAAATTTATGAACATAAATTTATTAAAAGATTGAAAATAAGTGGAGTCAATATTTTCATAGCCCAGTACCAAGCTTTTCGTATTGTTAAAAAACATACCCAAATACCATTTGCTGCCTCCAAACAACACAGCTGTAACAACCCTACTACTAACTTCGAAGGCCGCGGCCTGAGCCCAGTACCAAGCTTTTCGTATTGTTAAAAAAATACCCAAATACCATGGCTGCCTCCAAACAACACAGCTGTAACAACCCTACTACTAACTTCGAAGGCCGCGGCCTGGGAGTTAGAGGTGGTCGTGTAGGATCTGAAGACTGCGTGTAGTAGTATCCGAAGTCAATTTTATAAAAAAAAATCACAACCACGTATTACATAATTATGAATGTATTAATCATACGATATAAAACTGTAATATAACGGAGAAATAACGTATAGTAACTAAAACCCGAAACAGATTTATTGTAATAAGTTGCATGATTGAAGAAATACTGAAATAACTTACTCTTTTGTTTGCTATAAATATAGTTATCGACACTGTATATAGTGTTTCTATCAAACGTTTTCCTTTATTTGGTACCCTCTTCACTTAACTATATAAGTGTCAGAGCAGACGACAGAATGACAGGCAATGATGTAAAACCATGACAAGGAAGGAATCAACAAAACCCAAAACAAAACATTGGAATTGGATGATTGCCAATGCCAAAATAAACTGTTTTAAAGAATAACCATAAACTAGTTTTATGGTATTTGCTAGTTTATAACCAAACGGTACGTTGAAACTTTTGTGAAACAGTGACAATATCGTGTTTTATAATAAACATTTCTGTAATTCTGTGACTTACTTACGAACTGTTATGAGTAGGCTATCCTACATTAACCTAAAATTTACAATGCCGCTTCTATCTATTAACACTTTTGGAGTAAGTAATAATATTTATATACATAGTTGTTATTTGAACTGAGAGAAAGGGCATGGCAGAGATATTAATAGTTTGATTTTATGGATTGAAGAAGAAATTATAATTAAGCCCATAGATTTTCAAATGGTAGGTTTGTTAAAGGCCAAACCAGAGTATTTTAAGTTAAGTTATAGTAAGATATACCCATCATCAATCTTTGTAGTATGTTAATAAAAAACAACCACTGTAAGTTACCTACTTCTATTAAACATACCCTACATTCTTGGTGTTCCGGTGATAGCTGCAAGACGGGGCAATGTGGCTCTCAACTAAAAAACCAAGAATATGAACTTAGGGATGACACCAGCCGCTGAAGCCTATAAATTGATATTTAATCAACTATGTCTTCATATAAATTATCTGTAACTTAAGCTACTACCATTGAGGCCTAGGCCACATCTGTTTGCATTTAACTTAGGCTACCTTAAGTTATTGTAAAGCACTGGCTGATGCATATGATTTTTCTATTTACAATAGAGTCCAGCCTGCATTTTATGCAATTTCATCTGCATTTTTATTTGCAAATTATGAATAAAGTTGATTTCATTTCATTTCATTTACCATTCCAAGCAATCGTCTCTATTGGATAAACTAACTTTCATCATCTGACCACATAGGCTTAGATTTAAAAGTCTAGCATACCATATGTGTTTTTTTTTAACTTACTAAGCCTAATACTCATCTACAACTTTATATTCTAGCCTATCTATAAGTAAGTAGGCTGCTTCAGTGGAACCTCAATAAGAACAGCCTCGATAACAAGTGGTCTTTAATAACAAGTGTCATTTTGGCTGCACTTTACTTGACGTCCTACACTCATTCGATTGTTTTTTCGATTCGATATTTTCATTCTATTGTTTCATTCGATATATCGTTTGGTTAGTTAGGTTAGGTTAACCTTACCTAACTAACCAAACGATATATCAAATGAAGCAATCGATTAATCGATATATCGATCGATATTTTCATTCGAATGAGTGTAGGACGTCAAGTAAAGTGCAGCCGTCATTTTCAAATAGGCCTACCTACCTTAGATTTTATAGTACCCATAAGTTATCAAATCAATTCAAATCAAAATATACTTTATTTCCAAAAATATTGAACAGAATAAAATATAAACATAAACTTCCAGTGAAACAGACACCTTACTTGCTATTGCATAGATAAAATAAATAATTATAAAAATACATGTAAACTTAATTACAGTGTTATTGCAAACATCTATTAGAAGTCTACCTTGTCCTTGATAACAAGTCTTGTGATCATTCCCATAAGAGAATTGTTATCAAGGTTCTACTGTAGTTTTTTAACAGTCCATTATTTGAATGGATTCAACATTTTTCTCAACATTCAATCCAAATAAAAAAAATGGTAGCCTATATTTAAAGATTTATGTCGCAGAAGTGGCCAAATAAAACCATTCAAGCTATAAACAAATAAGGTCTTATCAAGACACTTAGTGTAACATCAAGGTAAACCAGAGATTGATATAATATTTTCCTGGAACTCTTTACTAACCAAAGTTAATGTCACACCAAAATTGAAGTGAAGTTTTCAAAATTAATACTACTGTAATGAGGTGCAGTGTAAAAGTTATTATTTTTGACAATGAAACCCTTTGAAACTAGTCTTTGAAAGGTTCAAAGTAGCGATCTAAATGAAGGGCAATAATGCTTTTACGTTGACTCAGCTTAAGAGCAGTGGCTTGTTAAATTTTCCTTTTGAGAACTTTGTCATAATTTTTCATGATGTTTTGTTCTATTTAGGCCTATGAAAGTATATTTCCATGAATAAAAAAAGTCACAAAAGAAAATGATTATTTTGTCTAGTAGGCTAAAAGAACACAATTGAAGTTTAGTTTTACCATAAAAGTATTTTTTGTAAACATTTATATAAAAAGATTTTGTTTGATTTTCTATTCTATAAGTTACTTAAGTTTGTTTCTTATTTATTCCTTATTTATTAACGTTGTACCTTTTAAGATAAGAACATTTTTGTCTAGTCTCAAATCACGTTAAAAACAAAGCTAGGTTAATTTACATTGATTTCGTCTAGTGATACTGTACCCATCCCACCCCCAAGGGTGGATAAAGATAGTTTCGGTGACTACGGTTTGTCGCCTTCTTTGGATCCTCGTGAAGAATATCTATCTCTGGGACCATGGTAGCTACATGTTTCTCCTCCTGGCTCTCGCCACTACATTTTAATCAGTACAGTTCACTCCTGTACTGTACTGGCTCATCTCTTGTTTTGCTGGATATGTTACGCCCAGGCATAGGTCCTATGTAGACGAGCAAATGCAAGTTTAAAAGAAGCCTCCAACCTCTATAATAAAAGAAAAAAATGTACGGTACCTATATTAATTATAAACAATTAAATTTCTGATGTAAAACAAGTGAAAATCTACAACCTACAACTTTCTTTATTTTAAAATCTAAGTAATAAGTTACTTGTTTGGCTTATATGTGTTTTATAAATTTGTCATACACCTCCTCAGCACCACAAATAAATAGTCCTAAACTCATTTAATTACGTACTCCATCGGCGCAGTTGTATTTCAGTGCTCATCTTCAGGCTTAACTTCTGTCCCAACTCCATTCTTTATAAAAACTCTCTCTGCATAAGCTAGTAACTCTTTGTTCCCTAAATAATTGGCCAAGTAAGCCTACATGTGCAATTAAATACAGACTAAAGTAAAGAAATGTAAATACACTTTCAAATGTATAATTATAAAACAAATTTGTTTTGTATCTTTCACAATTGTTTTGTGGGATAAAAAAAGCTTTGGAATTTGTTAAGAAAGCATTTGTGTTAATTCCCCTGAGTATGCATAGTTGTCACAATTTTTAGATAGGTTGTTTAGTGGTTATAGCACAGAGCTCTGTCTTAGCGACTCAAGTTTAACGTAGTAGTATCAATGGGAACTTTTGCTATTGCATAATGCTGTGACTCGGTGGTTTGACCTCTACCTGTAAACGACAAAAGGTAGGAACGGCCAACTGTCACTGCGTTAGAGATGATCCCCCACAAAAATCTATAATCCTAAAAAAAAAAAAAAAAAATCTATTTCTTTCCAAAACTATTTTGTAGGGATTAAAAAACAAATAATTTAGTATGTTGAAGCAATGTTAAATGGGCTTGATGATTACCGTAACTAAGGGAAAAATTTAAGAAAAAAAAACTGTAAATTTAATGGAGAATAAGTACACTGTTGTAGTTTGCTTGGTAACTTTACACCATACGATACGGGGACTGTCTTGAACAGTTTGGAGTCGAAAGCATAGATGATGTAATTACTTCATCTATCTCGAAAGTATGCTTTGGTTAAGCTGTTATTTTAACTGCACAGTACTAATAAAAATATTGTACAAGAAACCAGTTATTGTCACCTTTTTATAAATAGAGTTACTGAGGTGTGTTCTACATGTCTAAAAACTACAAGATCATAGACAATGAGGAGGGTATTTTTAGACCAGGAGAATGACCTCCACAAACTGGAAGTGGGAAGATATAGATTGAAGGGGGGAGTAGGGAGGAGTGAGGGTGAAAGGGGTTTGGTTTTGATTGGAACTTTGCTGATGTCCTCCATTGTTAAAAATATAGTCCAAAAAATTTTTTGAATAAATGTTGATACTGTACTGTACTCGTTTATACCAAATTTGATAAAAATCAGATAATTTTTTGCTCTAGTCATTGTGCCAACGTTCACATATATATATATATCAAATATATGTATAGGCCTGTGGATTTTAACGGATGGTGTTTATGGCCTCTGGGAACCTCAAAACTAAAAAGTAATTCAGTCCCATTTCTTACCACAAGACCTATGGTAATAGCTTATTCATTGTATGAGAAATTCGCTAAAACATCAGTGAAATGCCCTTTTCTCAATTACGTTGGTTGTGGAAATAAAAAAATCAAACAAACAAAAACAATGTCGTGTTAAAATGTATGTCGAGCCGTTACATTGATTATGAAAAATATTTCATAAGCTGCAAACTTATGTTTAGCTAGGCCTACTGTGTTTAACTGATGTTCTATTTATTTCAGGAAAATGCCTGTATGACAGTTTATAACAAACTTTCTGCACAGCACTCCTTGTCAGGTGAGTAGCTCATTTGTTGGATAAGTAAAATTTTCTGAAGACTGGAAACAATCCTGGCCCAGTCTTTTACCCCGGAATATACTTGGCATATGTGATATTTAGCATGGTCACATATGGTTATTATTAACTTCTTTTGCTGAAAACATTCAAACTTTTGTTAATTTATTTCTTCAATTTCACTTACAGAAACTTAGAAATGAATTGGTATTCGAGTTTTAGTGCTTTAAAAAGTTGGATTTTATAAATCTTATGAGAGTTTAAAAAATGTATTAAGTCGTACCACCAATACCCTTCTAAACCCAACAAAATTAGGAGTAAAACTATAAGTAAACTCAAGTCCTGTATCCAATTAAATATTTACCTTTTCAACTGTAACTCCTTTTTGAGAAGGGAGACTTCATTCATGCCAGTCCATGTGAGAAGTTTTTAGCAATATTTTACAAACAAAAATACTAGGACGATTGTAGTTGTATTAGGGTATTATTAAACAGCTGTTCTTGAAACAAGAGTTGTCCCTATAAGTAGGTTAAGGCCAGGCGCACACAGGCAACTTTGAGTCTAGCAACAGTTGGTCGACCAAAACGTTAAGCATTGTTTTACATTGGAGTGTGAAAACCAAGGAAAAAGTGGAGGGACAGCCTCACAACAGTTGCAACTGTTGTTCCTGGACCCCATTTGACAAAGACAGCTCCGCAACTCAATTGTTGTGGGACTGTCGCTTCAGGTTAGGTAGCCATTGAAACAAGTCTAGACGCGCACTTAATTCACTTGATTAATTGTTGTGTGAAGTTTGTTTGGAAAAAGTAAATTTTTTAGTATGAGTTTGCGTGATGAGGACTTTGAACGATTAATTGATGAAGTTGAGAAGAGGCAGTCTTTATATTTAAAGGCATTAAGACTATTTTCTGATATTAATTTGAAGAAGAAGTTGCGGGAGGAGGCATGCTTGGCAGTTACGAAAGATTAGAAAAATCCAACACGAGAGGATAAAAATCAATCAGAGCACATACAATTGCTGTATCATTGAAATCTATACTGTAATGTCCGACTTCCGTCTCAACAGTTGCCTGTGTGTGCACTCCTGCTCAACTGTCGCTAGAATTCAGAGGCTCCGAGTGAGTTGCGCAACAGTCCCCCTGTTGCTAGATACAAAGTCGCCAGTGCGCCTGACCGAAAGTAATTAAATGAAGAAAATTGAATTTTTTTTGTCTTGTCAAATGGATAAGGAGAGTTCAAAAATATTAAAAATACTACTCTTGGTAGGCCTATTCAAATATAGGCCCTATACCGTGTTTCAAAATATGAAAAATATAACCATGTTTTAAATGAACATTCTTATTATAAGTCATAAGTATTTTATTGCATAAAACATTCTTCATTACAAAGGTAATGGTGAACAGATGCATGGTCAATCAATAAGTTATAAAAACTAAAAGTAAAAAGTTACAACAAAATACAACAAGAACAGCACAATAGACGAGAGAAAGTTACCAATTCAAACAAGTTAGAAAAAAGACAAATTTAAATGAAGATCTTGAAGCAATATCAGAGAAAAAACAATTAAAAACATTCTGTGTCATATTTTATATAATCTAATGGTCAATTAATGTCACGGTCATTTAGGAAATCTGCCAGGAAGTAATATGATTTCTCCACTAATAATGATTTAGTCCAAATTTTAAATTTTTGTGGTGTATAGGATTTTATTTTTGAGGGGATCTTATTATATAGACAAATCCCCAAATAGATGGGGTTTTTTTTCAAAATGAGAGTGTTTATGAATTGGATAATTTAGCAGATTTGGGTTTCGGGTATTATAACTATGAGTGGGTCTAAATTCATCAAAAAGTGTATTATTTAAATGAACAAAATTTACTGTTTCATAGATGTGCAAAGAAGTCAATGGCATTATTTTTAATTCCTTAAAAGAACGACGACAGCTTGATCCATATTCTGCCCCTATCATCACTCTAATAATACTTTTTTGGACTTTAAAAACTTTGCTAATATCCCCTGAGTTTCCCCACAGAACAATTCCATAACTAAGCAGAGAGTGTATATAAGCATAATAAATCATTTTTAATGTTGCTAGTGACACTGAATTTTGAATACATTTAATTGCAAACCTAAAAGAAGTCAACTTACTAACCAAATATTGAATGTGTGATTTCCAATTGAAACTTTGATCTATATTAATCCCAAGAAATTTATATTTATCAGTGATTTTAAAATCCGTTCCATTGAGTTTGTGGTTATTGTTAATTCTGATGTGGAATTGCATAATGTTAGATTTATATTTATTTAGTAAAAGTCCATTTGATTCAAACCATTTCTTCAGATCTTTTAGTGTTAGTTTCAAAGTGTTTTCTAATGCAGACAGGTTTTTTTCCTGAACTATTACACTTGTATCATCAGCAAATAGTACGAACCTTTTGGAAATATGTGCTGGTAGGTCATTTATATATATAAGAAAGAGTGTGGGTCCTAAAATGGATCCTTGAGGGACGCCAATTTTTACTGTAGCCCAGTCCGAGTAAAAACGGGTTGCCCTCTCACTGATAACTGTTCTCTGCTTTCTCCCCAATAGATATGATGTTAATAGCTTAAGAGCCGACTCCTCAATACCAATACTGGCCATTTTTTTAATCAGCATCTCATGATCCACACAGTCAAAAGCCCTGGACAGGTCACAGAAAATCCCCGCGGTAAACTGTGACCCATCCAAGGCTCTCGCTGCATCGCTCACAAAGTTTATCAAAGCTAATTCAGTACTTCTATTTTTCCTAAACCCAAACTGTTCAGCCCCAAGCAGATTATTACTTTCATGAAAATAAACAATTCTATTATGAAGAGCTTTTTCAAAAATCTTTGATATATTATCATTTTTTATTCCTTTTTTAAAAATTGGTTTTATCTCTGACAGCTTCAGCTTAGTCGGAAAGGTACAAGTTCTAATAGCTAGATTAAAAATATAAGTTAAAATATGGCTTATCACTTGAACAGACAATTTTAATAAATTAACTGGAATGTCATCCCATCCACAAGATTTTGTGTTATTTAGACCTAAAATAATTTTAGCTACCTCTTCCACTGACACAGGTGAAAATTCACTTAAATATTTTGTCTTACATGAAGGGCTGTCTTTGACAAAAGATAAATCAGCTTTAGGGACTTTTAATAAGTCAACAGTGTTAATAAAATGATTGTTAAAACTTTGAGTGATTTTTTGAGGATTTGAAATTATCTTATTGTTTATTTTTAAGGTAATATGTTCACTAATTTTATTACAATGAATACCCATTTCTCTTTTAACAACAGCCCATGTAGCTCTTGATTTGTTTTTGGACTCAAAAATGTAATTATCATTAGATGCTATTTTTGCTGCTTTTACAACTGACTTAAACACTTTTTTATAATTTTTTACATATTGCTGAAATTCTATACTTAGGTTATACTTTGCTTGCCAGTGTAATTGCCTCTTCTTTGCTGCTGATATCTTAATACCCTGTTTTGATTTCTTATTTTTAACCTTAATATTTTTAATAGGGAAAAATTCATTCATACAAAAGATAAAATTTTCCAAGAAAAAATTGTAGCAATCATCCAGTGAAATAAGGGGAGGCATATCTGACAACATAAGCTTAAGTCTATTTACAAATAGGATGTTGTTCTCTTCAGGGTACATTCTAATTTTAATTCTTTTGGTGCAGAACTGTCTATTCAGTTTGTTGGGTAGAGACAACAGCAGAGCATTATGATCAGAAAAAGAGGTATTGATGTTACACAATTGGCCTTTCCCAAAATTTACACTAGTCAGAATATTATCAATGTAAGTTATTCTAACTTAAAAAAAACACAGTCATTTCAAATTCATATTTCTCATAGTTCCTGTGATTTTTTTTTAAGAGGGCCGGGCTTACAAGTGACCATGGGATTGCATCACAGCTGGAACAGCTTATTGTTCCTGTGATAACTTAGTTTATCATATACTACGCGGAACTATCCGCTGTAGGCCTACTATCCTGATAATTAGACCAATTACCAAGGCAAACATGTGGTTCGGATTCTACTATGAACTGTAGGTCCCTTAGTTGCCATTAGCTTTATGGGCTTAAATTAACAGCTGTGTCTATGGGATATGTCGGCCTTAGTCTCTAACAAGACTACAAGATAGCACAAGATAACAATAAGACTATAAGGGTTCTCACTCAACAACAAAGCTTAATTAATTAGCAAAAAATATTACTAACACTAACTAATATAAATACAACCACTATATAAATTAGGGTTCCCAACACACCACGCTGCAACAGAAAACAGGTTAGGCCTACCCAACCGACCATAAAACCACAGCAGGTCTGCCTAAAAATTCTGCTCAACAGCTCAAGTCCGCAGGAAATCTGCACCAGTCCGCAGCAAATCTGCACAAATAAAATTATTTTGTTGGGGCGCTGTTAATACGTCAGCAACTCAGCACCACTGCCAACCTCAGTCCCTGTTCAGGCGCCATCTTGCGACACACTTTTCTTGCACTGGAAAAAAAATTACAAGTGCATTCGCAAAGGTTTGCTGAGGTTAGCTCAGCCTACAATGGCTGGGTAAAGTTCCAGGGTCTGAGCTAAGGGAACCACTAGGCCAAAAGCCGGATCTTACCGGTATAGGACTGGGTCATACACGGGCACTGTGAACAAGTCAAAAACAAGTCACCAAAACAAACGTGCAATAATCACCACCAGGCCTAAGCCGATTCTCCACTCTCCTAGGGTGTCGTTGCTGACTACGCAACTCGGGCTTCGTCCTAACTATCCAATAGTCAAGCCCAGAGTGCCTAAATAATGATGTGAGTTACATGACGACTTGCCAATAAAAACCACCACGCGAGTTATCACCAGGTGGGGTCTACTCGGCCACTATAATCCAATACACAACTCTAATGCCCAAGCTAACAATCAGACAGTTCACTCAGTAACAATACCATATAATAATAAAAGTATACTTTTAGGCAAAGTGATTAAACACCTAGTAGTTGGTATCAATAAATACCAAACCAAAAGGTAATACTAAATACCAGTTGCCCTATTATTAAAGTATTGAGTTACTTCGTAGCAGTGTAATAATTATAAAATACTTTCCAAACACTTAATAAATATATCTGATAGCCGGTACTACAATATCCAAGCTACCAAGATACCGTGTTAGATCAACGAACAAGCTGTTCAGGTTAAATTAAAATCATAAAATAATTAATCAATAAAACACTACTACTATCCACGTGATATTAATTAGCTGGGCCTCTATTTAGTGTGCTATTCAAGTTAGCTACTAGCATACTGGCCGTGTGCTTCGAACTACACACACCAAATCCTGTAGCCTATGTTTGTCAGGCCTCAGAGTTATTAGTAAAATAATTGGTACAACGCAAAATAATATCTTCCAAAGTCTATAAAATATATTACTGTATCTGCGCTTTAGCGCCTGCCCAGAAACGTCAGGAATATACTGTAGTATTATTTCTGACACCTGTAAATCCTAGCTACCGTCAGGCTTTGACCAGCACGGTTACAACTCAACCAATATTTTAAACCAAGTGTGTCTCCAAGTGTGCCATAATGTCTTTTAAACGAGGTCTTGGTCCAGTTACTTACGACTACATAATGAACAACACGATCTTGAAGCGAGTGTGAAGGACCTTGGGGTTGTCTTGTCACCCTCATTCAGCCCACAGGAACACATAAACTATATCACATCTCGTGCCAACTCTCTACTGGGATTCCTATTCCGATCAACTAAGGACTTCCACTCCCCCAATACACCAGTAGTACTGTATAAGTCACTCGTTCGTCCCATACTTGAGTATGCTTGCATCATATGGACCCCTTACCAGCAAAATCATATAGATCAGCTACAGCACATCCAAGATCGATTCCTGCGGCTACTGGGCTCAAGAATCGGTTACACTTACCGAGCCACTCCTGTTGTTGATTTGGAAAAACGCTTCGGTTTACTTCCCCTCATCCAAAGACGTCATTACTTCGACCTCGTTGCCCTGCACAAGATTGTGAATGGTTCTCTCGACTGTCCTGAGCTGCTTAGCAGCATTGATTTCGTCACGCCCAGAGGAACCAGATCTAGAACTATCTTCAGGAGAAAATACCACTCCACATACTACACTTACCATGCTGGACTATCACATCTCCTGAGGATTGGAAGTGATGCTGCATCTCACCTAGACTTCTTTAATGAATCGATTGCATCATTCAAGCACAAAGTTCTTGCAAATTACGCCTTGTATCAGTATTAAATGTCTGTATTATTAGGTATCCCATTTCACTGTATTATTTATTTTTCATAGTTCCTAGCTCATTCATATGCGTCCATCACATGTACTGTTTTCTTATGGTTTTGTCTTGTTACCACAGTATTATTTATCACGCTATATATAATTTATATTTATTGTTATATTTCCTAGGTTAGTATCACTTGTCTCTGTTAAGTACATGTTTCTTAGACTTAAACTTTTTTACTATTTATTCAATTACCATATGTCTTGTATTATTTATGTCTTGTTATTCCTAGGTATAAGTAGTTTTTTTTTTCTGTCTTAGATTTTGCATGTATCCCTATTGTATTGTTCATCAGTTTCGCATTGTTACTTAGTTTTAGTATTTAGTCATGATGAGTATCTCACTATTATTGTAATTCTTATTGTAAATTGGTGAAATCCGTTGGCAATAAATAAATAAATAAATAAATAAACCAAAATGTAAGGAAAGTCCTCACTCACCACTAGCGGGTCTGTACCCAACTTAACACCAACACTCAGCACAATCACGCCACCAACGTCCGACACCTCTGTCACTCGTACACTCCTCGTCTCCACAGCACGAACAACTACCTTCTCACTGTCGGCGATCCAAGACTCGAATGCCTCTCCTAGGTTGTCCTGAAGTTCCAGGATACCCAGGCTTATCCGAACTAATAAGCCGGGTCAAAGGGCGCTAGCTAGCTTTGCCATCGCCGTTTGTTGATGACAACAATAGGTGCTCAGCCAAATAACAAAAACTTACACCACTAGGAAAAAAGGCTTGTTACACACCTTGAAGCCAAGTTTCATCAATATTAGTCATTACTCGTGTTATCGTGTTCACGAACATATATATTTATACATATATATATGTATACATATATAACATTTTGAACGGATAGTGTTTTTGGCGTCTGGGGACATCAAAATGAAAAAATAAAAGTCCCGGGCCTATGTCTTACTATAAGTCCAACGGGATTATGGTCACTTCCCTATAGTGAAATAAGCTAAAAATCAATACTATAAACATGTTTTTAAAAGTATTTGGGACAACAATTATTTTTAATATAGTGACCTATAAAAATTAATGATATGGTATATTTGATGATAACCTGGTATATACTTATAGTGAAAGAAAAATATTAATTTACAGTATCAAAAATTTTCTTTTTATAATTCCAAAAATCTTTAGAATTACATTAAATAGTTTTTTGTTTTACTATTGCATATGAATACATACTAGAAAGCCCATTGCTCGAAATCGAGCAAAACTGCAACTTTAATAAAAGAATAAAGAACAAAAACATAATGAGGAAGACCTCAATTAAAGAGTCACTCTAAAGTAATTTCTATGACAGATTATAGAAGTATGAAAAATATTATGTTGTAAGAAATTATAAAAGTAATCTACAATATTTACATATAGATCCGCTCTCATGCTACTATGGTTATCTCTTAAGTAGGTACTGTAGGCGGGTGCCCTCTATGAGCACGTAGATGTCAACCTCACACTGTAAAGTGAGCTTTCCTGACCTAATGTAGTACAGTAGAACCTCTTTAATCCAAACTAATTGGGACCGGGGGTAGTTCGGACTCTTGAATAGTCGTATTACAGAACATATTGTTGTTTTTACATAACAATAGGTAGGGAAAAGTGAAAAATGCTTTATAAAGTAAAATACAGTGTTTATTTAATACAGTAGTAAACATAGGGAATAAACAGTACCGTACATTACAATTGAAACAACTACGGTGTGTATATCAATAAATACAGTAATAAAGATACACTGTACTGTGTATAGAGTACAGCAATGAGGCGTTCGGATTAGTGTACGTTCGGATTACAGGGGTTCGGATTAAAGAGGTTCTACTGTAAGTTAAATCCCTCTTGGCGCCAACCAAAACGACATGTACTGTAGTCTCCGGGTGGGAACATAAGAGGGTAAGCAAACTACGGATCTAGAACGGATACGCGTTTAACATTATTAGTACGGTAAAAAAAAAAAACTATAAGATTATTTGGTCAGGTTGTGCTCGGTTTTCAGCTTTAAAAATAGCAGTGACATCTAAACAGGTAGCATCATTGTAGCGAGGGAAGTAACTTATTTTGTCTCTTATTATGTACATAAGAATCTCACTTGACTCCTCGGAGCTCTCGTCCCTACAAATATCTGCCACAGTATTATAAGAGTGTGCAAATGGTTAGGCATTGTGACCCTATTTCCCACATATGTTTTCATTGCATTTTTGTTTGAATTGTGTTTCATGCGTTGTTGGGTTCCAGTGCCAACGTCGTAATTATACATCTGTTCGTATTCTTGAGGAATTAGATTACCTACTCGGTGGTAAAACGTGTCATGGATCTCCAAATTGTAGATTCCCTGTGTGATCCTCTCATCTAAATGAGCTTCAGATCTGACCATGGCAAAGGCGAAATTGAATTGACGAATCTTATTCAAATAATTTCTGTATCTAAGCCTCACAGCCCTGTTTTCAGATTCGGAGTTTCCAAAAAGTTTCTGAAAGTATGGTGAATCCTGCAAATGAGGTTTCGAACCGTGTTTAGCGATCGCCGTAAAATCTTCACGTCCCCCGCGATCGCGGTGATTATCGTATTCCATGATCGCGGCTAAATTATTGCATAACAACCAATAAACCAAAACGTTTTTCACCAATTCAGGTTTTTTACAAGTACCAGTAAACCGAACCCAACTTCAAAAATGGGTTTTATTTTGAACCCTCATAAAGTTTACACATTTTCGTTGATATACCTATAACCTATGGCAAAACTTCGTTCACACATTATCTAAAAATTTTAGAGCGCCCCCCCCCCCCTAAAAAAGTCCTGGATCCGCCCCTGTTTAAACAGGGTATCTGGGTATCCAGGCAACCTGGGCACCGAGAATTGCACTTGAATTCGGTATGGACCAAGGACTACGATCACCAATAGCCAATAAGTCTCAATTCATTAGAAGAGTTCCATTCGTTCTCTTTTAACATCATAAGTAAATCTCGATCACTGGAGATCATCACAGAAATTTTACAAATACCGCAAGAGATGTTCACAGTCCAATCGCGATCGTGGGAGACGATATCGGTATCGCTGAGACCGCAAAATATGCTCGCGAGTGTTGCCGCTATCGTGAATGACGATCTGGTCATCACCGCAATATTTACTTACGGGTGTTGCCGCGATCACGAATGACGATCATATTATTACTGGGACAGCAACATTTACTTACGGGTATTGCCACAACTGTGACTGACGACCATAGTATTGCCGATTTGCTGCAATCGCGAATGGCGATCACATTATTACTGGAACAGCAACATTTACTTACGAGTGTTGCCCACAACCGTGAGTGAAGACCATGATATCGCGAAGTTGACGCGATGACGAATTACAATCACGATATCACCGAGACCAAAACATTTACTTGCCGGCGTTGCCGAAACTTTGACGATCATCGATTCATACCAATTATATAAAAATAATTATTTCCCAGTAGGCCTTCGTGGGTCGGATAAAATCTGTTCGTGGGCCGGATGTGGCCCGCGAGCCGTAGGTTGGTGATCCAACTCTAACATTCCAACAGAGAAATACATTTTTAAATAGTTAATTCTTTCTCTAAATGAAATTAGTAGGGATAGCCAACAGCAGTTTGCATTGTACATGGTACACACCTAGATGTCTGCACAGACTCCATCCAAATTGACTGTAAAGTAGTTTTACGTTTAATCTGTCTATAAACATTTGAACATAACAAGTAATTTTTCAGGTTTTTTCTACTTTTTTGTTTCAAATCAGGATGAATACCATAAATTGAAAAAATTTAGCCCAACAATCAGAAGTTCGCTGGTTTGAGCCTGAAAAAAAAGTTAGTAGCTTTTTTGGTTTAAAACCTAACCTAGCTATCCTTGATCATTTCACTCCGTTCTACTCTCACCATGTATTCATTTTCAGCTTCAAATATACACCCAGGTGTGTGTCAGAGTCGTGAAGTAATGACACTGAGACACACTAATCAAGAAACCATGACCTACAAATCTTCCCAGCTTGCCATATTCAACTCAATTTATTACTTGTTTCTATACTTTTAGTATTGGTAAAGGTATATCTAAAAGAATTTTTAACTCAACTTAACCAAATAAATATCCAAACTTACCTGATAATTGTCATGTAATGTATTTCTATTGTTCAGTTCTTGAATCTCAAGGACTTGGTTAAAATATTTAAACGCTAATTTTGAAATTGTTTTAAGTTTTCTTTTCTATTTATCTGCTGTATAAATCCATAATTGAATGGCAGATATAGGATCTTAGATAGAGCTATCATTTAAACGTTTATTAAAACATCATGGTTAGGTATATAAGAGGAAACCTCAATAGTCAAGTACTCGATACTCTGGACCTACTATTCATTTTGTTGCCTACTAGAACTCTTTCCAAAACCAAGTAATCTAGGGTTGTGGGGTTTAAACATGTACAAGAAAAGTGGATCTGAATCTAGTTTATTAACAATTGACTTAGGCGAGATAGTAGACCCAGCCAACCCAATTTGTTTTTGTTAAGATTGTACTACACTACAGAGAGTAATAAATAGCCACTATCTCCTCTTACCCAGCCATGTGTCAACTCTCATGCATAATATTTTTCCTTCAGTAGAAATCATCATTTTGGTTTAAGAAAATTAACCCAAATGTCTATTAGAATTCATTTCCTACAACTGGAACGTCAGTTATTAATAAATAATATAATGTTACCTTCTACCGTTCCAAATTGGTGTAGCCTACGGCGCGTTTCACCAACACAGTGACATTATCAGGTTATCCGCTATCGCTTTGTCTTGAATATTAAAATAAAACAGTCATTACACAATTCACAAACACATATTTAATATTCAAGACAAAGTGATAGCGGATTTATTTACCAAATGATTACTTTCAAAAGATATTTTTACAGAATTGTTTATTTCACACATAGGTTTCACAAAATACAGTACAATTAGTGTTTGATACTTAATTTTATCTGTAAAAATGTCAACAAATTTTAATATTTTCACTAATTTAGTTAATTAATTAGTGCTTTCAAGGTTAAATGTTGTAAAATATTTTGTAAAGTCTTTAATTGTTTAGGTCCAGGAAAGGAGCTCAAAGAAGGAAACACGATAAGGCTAGTCCACCAGCACCGAACTGGTAGGTGAAAATCAGGACTAATCAAGCATTCTTTATTCATTATTATTAGATTTGTTTTTCCACAGTTAATGACAAAAAGGTTATGTGAAACTTATACACAAGTAGGTTTATATTTTATATTTTATGACACTGATGTAGGGCCTATTGTCATTGAATTGTCTTTCTTTAATATACATATTATTTAACTGCTTGTACAAGAGTTAATCTAAGAGTAAATAACTTTGTGAAATAGTAGGGCCTATTATTTAAGTTATTCTGACAAGTTTCACTAATTGCAGTAAGACACTTAATTCTATCAATATATTATTTTATTTTATTACTTCTTTTAATGATTTGAATCGTGAAGTATAGTGATTATTAGGGGACATTCTTAAATTTCATGTGAAAACAATTTGTATCGAATGTATACTTCAAACTAATACTAAGAAACTAATAATTAGAGAGTTTGTGGTGGTGATTTTATTGTCAACTGCGTCGTCACTTAACAACAGAGTTTTGTCACAGTCGCCAAAAAATACCACCAAGAACTCTCCTGACACTGGCCGCTAGAGCCTATATAAGAAGATAATTCTTTTAGATGTTTACTTTACAAATCACAAATTCAAAATCACATTTGTTAATCTTGAACAATAATACTATAGTAAAAGGTGGTTTTGTAGACCAAACAACCGCTTTGATATAACTCAAGGCTTTAGATAATCTTTGTGATTATGCTGCTCCTTGGTTTACAATGCTGATTTGCTGACAAAGATGTTTGCAATAAATAATGAACACACTAAGTAACGCAACAAAATAAAGGCTTTAACAATCTACATAACTAAGTAATATAACAAAATCTTACTAAATAAAATGTAAGAAGATCAAACCCTAAATTCCAGTCAAGTCTACTAGTGTCATATGGGAAGTGCACTATATGGAATTTTAGGTAGTTTACACTTGATTCAAGTTTGAATCTAATGTGATATTTCAAATCTGTCATTTAAAGCAAGTGGAAGCATAATTCAAAGCTTCAATTAAGCTACCGTGCTGTCTGAAACACAAGTTGTTGCACGCAAACACATTTTCCAGGTCAATTCTGGGCAATGTTTTTGTCTGCGTATGTGTGTTTTATCATGTCTGACGAGTCTTGGATATCACTAGACAAAAATGAAGCCCATAAATTATAACCATGATTGGCATTTTTCATAATTGAAGTTAACCCAATTTATACACTCTCTGATTCTTCTGTTATGTTTTAAGGAGGATCAACTAGTCCGGGTATTAGAAAAGAACACAGAACTGACTATCCAAAACAAGGACCTTCAAAAGCAAGTGCAACGGCTTCAAAATGTAAGTTACTATTGTAAAAACAAATATATGTATTGATTTAAAAGAGCTCTAAGGGGCGGTTCACGAGCTCGGGACTTCATAGTCCGTGACCAGACGTTGGTCCCGGACTATATAAGCGACGACCAAAAAATGGGTTCACGAGTCAGAGCCTAATGATGTGAAAGTCAGCTTATTGTTGGTCGGGACCAAATCCGAAGCGGAGCCTAATGACAGGGATTCGCAGGGCCGGATTTCCCAATAGGCCTGGTAGGCCCGGGCCTATGGGCGCAAGGTCCCAGAGGGCGCACGGCCGAGAATATATATATATTTTTTTAATACCTAGGCTATCTAAAAACAAAAAAATAGTCATAGTTGATAAAAAAAAAACTCCAATGCATTGTGATTCTGAAGTTCATAAGAAGAAATAATTGTTAGGAAATTTAAACTATTTTTCAGAATTACGCATCAATTTCGTTACAAAATTGGTAACGAACATTGGTTATACGGGAGTAGGCTGTATTAGGGATGTTGACGTTGACGAGCGCCCAAGGGGTACGCATCGTATTGCCACTGCACTGCCAAGTGCCACTATGCTGGCTTGGGCTCGGCACTACTGATCAGAGTGATTAGGGGCGCATGCGTGCTAGGCATTATGACCACCCTCACCTCACAAAACAACAGTTATTAACTAACTTAATCCTTTGATTAGTTTACAACAATCTGCAGAATCAAGTAAAAAAAAATATATAATAAGTTGTGTTTAATATTAAAAGAACGATGAATTCACCTTTAAAATTAACGACAATATATTAATCTCAGTTTGCATTAGATTTTAGAACAATTCAATACCCTCCAAAGTACCATTAATGCTGCAATTTTCTCCTCAGACCTCAGAAGGATCGGTACGGTTGGCCGGAATATTGATCTGTTTTGCTTTGGAAATATAACCTAGATGCAGTACGACCATAGATTAAATATAACTCAAGTCGACTTCTTATGACATTGATAATTCAAAATTTTGTTATGTCTAGTTCGGTTCATGTTGGTGACACTGGACGTTAGTTTTGACGTAATTTTGTTTCTATTATTTTAGGGTTAGTTCTAAGATGTGTGTTTCAATTTCTTGTAATATGAACAGGAGACGACCTATTGTTGATGATTAGATCGTTTTATTTTGGATAAACTAGGTTTGAACATAGATAAAACATACTCCTTAAATAACAAGCATTGTTTTAAGCTAATCCAAAATGATGACAAATCTACTAAAGGAGTATGTTTAATCTATGGTATCACGTACTGTATGGAGTTCATGTTTTTGGTCCTGGAATTGGAATCAATGGCCATGTTTTTTTTGCAGGAATGCTCGGTGGGTTGAGTTGTTTTATTTCAGTCCCACGGCCACAAACGTGAGCATTTATTAAAAGCATAAAATTGCTAAAAGTGTTTAAGACGGCATTTTGTTAAGTCTAAACAAGTCAATTCGTAAACAAAATTTCTATGATTCCAACGAGGGGTGGTATTCAAGCAATTAACTTAGGCCTATGGGCATGATATAGTTTTTAATAAAGGTCTCAAGGAAAGTAACTGTGACCAGACTAGGGGGCGGACAATTATTTGGGCCTAGGGGCGCAACAATGCTAAATCCGGCCCTAGGGATTCGCAGGGAATTTTTGTTGAGACGTTGGTAACAACAGCCTGGAAACACATGTGAAGCCACTGCTGCTGACATACGCACTTCCATACAATAGGATGATCGTGAAAAAAGGCTGAACCATAACGTCCAAAACAATTATTTTTCGCGTATTTCATTGTCTCAATGCTCGCCTATAAACACAACAAACCATGTTTGTATGAAATCAGATAATGGAAGTCTTTAGTGAAATATATTTTTCTGTGTGCATTAATGTAACTAATTAAGATGCATGACATAAAATAATCGGGTATTTATAACCATATGCCTATTTTGCATAAATGCCCGATAATTTAAGATGGTGATTTTTGGATAGGCTAATTTTAACTAAACTTATTTAAATGGTACAATTATTGAAACTAAAATTAATTTAGAGGTACTGACTATTTAAATATAAAAATGGTATGTGTTTGCTGGTATTAATCGTGGTTGTAATCTAAGAATATTCTTTCCGTTATTCTTACACTCTTTAATATTCTAGTTGTAAAATGTTGAAATAATATTCTGTGGTTCGCTCATAATATTATTTATGTAAACAGCTATGGTTTTTTATTTACATTTTGTGTTGTGTGATTTAAAAAATTAGATTCATTGGTATTACATTAAAATGCGTTTATATTTAGGAAAACATTTTTTTTTTGGCATAGTTTCGAACTGCAAATTTGATTTGTTCTGCTTTCATTACCAAACAAATAGCTACCATCCAAGCTTTACTACTACTTACTACTTATTTCCTTGCGCTCCTAGGGGGAGCATAGGGCCTCGACGAACACTCTCCAGCGGTCCCTTTGGTTGGCCAGCTCTTTTGCCCTAGCCCATGTCATGCCCTGACTATTTAACTCCTTCTCCACAGTCCGCCTCCATGTGGTTCTTGGTCTCCCTCTTCTTCTATTTCCCTGTGGGTTCCATTCCAGGGCTTGTCTCGCTACTGTATCTTGTGGTTGCCGAAGAATATGCCCAATCCATCTTCATTTTCTCCTATTTATTTGAATAGCAATATGCTCCTGGTTGGTTCTGGCCCACAAATCTTCATTAGAGATGACTTCCGGCCACCACACCCTGAGAATGGTTCGTAAACATTTATTAACCCAAGTCTGCAGTTTGCGTGTGCTCGTGTTTGTCACCTTCCATGTCTCACAGCCAAAAAGGAGGACAGACTTAACGTTTGAGTTAAAGATCCTGAGTTTAGTTTTTATTCTTATTTCAGAGCTCCTCCAAACTAGCCTCAGCTGGGCAAATGCAGCTCTTGCTTTATTCAAGCGGTTTTCCATGTCCCGATCGGCACCTCCTCCTTCAGTCACCATACTGCCCAAATAACAAAATTCATTGGCCCGCTCAATATCATCCTCTCCTGTTCTGAGGGGAGTGTTGTTCCGGTTATTTAACCTCATTTCCTTGGTTTTTCTGGCATTTATTTTCAGGCCCACCTGCTGTGCTTCTACTCTTAGGTCATTTAGTTTAGCTTCTATATCTCTGAAGCTTTGGGCCATAATGCAAAGATCATCAGCAAAATCCAGGTCTTCAAGCCTTGAATTGATCCCCCACTGGATTCCCCTATTACGGTTCATTGCTTCCTTCATTACTAGGTCTAAAGTCATGAGAAAGAGAATAGGTGATAAAAACATCCTTGTTTGACTCCTGAGTTACAGGTTATTGGCTCCGACAAAGACTTGCAGTGCTCTACTTTGCAGGAGTAATTCTCATACATGGCTTTTACAAGCCTTATCACCTTTGGAGGCACACCAAAAACCTTCATTGCTTTCCACATCTTCTGTCTGTTGATCGAGTCAAAAGCTTTTTCAAAGTCAATGAAGACCAGATACAAAGCAGCTTGGTGTTCTGAAAATTGCTCCAAGATTATTCTCAATGTATTTACATGGTCTACGGTAGATTTGTTCTGCCGGAATCCCGCTTGTTCCTTTCTAATTTGATCGTTTATAGGCTGTTTAATTCTATTTAAAATAATTCGAGCAAGGATTTTGCTACAAACAGGAAGAAGCGTTATACCCCTCCAATTGTTGCAGTTGGAGAGATCACCCTTCTTGGGAAGCTTTATTAAGACACCTTTATTCCATTCATCCGGGATTCTTTCTGAATTCCATATACTGACCAAAAGAGGATGTAAGATGCGGGCTGATAGAACTGGTTCTACTTTCAAGGCTTCAGCTGGGATGTTATCAATGCCGGGCGCTTTTCCGTGTTTTAATTCTCGTACTGCCTCCTCTATTTCCTCTAACCCTGGTGGTTCTTCTGATATTCTGTGATCAGGGATTACTCTTTGGTTCCCTATTTCTTCGTAATTCTCATTCACTTCTATACCTCCTGCCACATTCAGGACTTCTTGAAAGTGTTCATGCCATCTCCTAATTTGTTCTTGTTCTGAGGTTAGAATTTTCCCCTCCTTATCCTTCACTGGTTTATCCCGTCTCAAATGTTTCCCTGAAAGTTGTTTAGTGATCTTATACAATTCTCTGGAGTTTCCAACATCGGCTGCTGTTTGAGCTTCTGCTGCCAACTGGTTGATGAAGTCCCTCTTATCGTGTCTCAATCTTCTTTTAACTCTTCGATTGGCTTCATTGTATTCTCTCAGGGCTTCAGCCTTTTTGTCTTCTTGTGCGGCTGTTATTCAACACTGCTTCCATGATTCCATGAGATTCCATGATTCCTCTGTTATCCACTCTTTACGCCTTACATCTTGGAAGCCTAAATACTCTTCCCTATCCTGTATTCCTTATGTCTCTCCATTGACTTTCTGTGTCCTTTGGAATTGAAAACATTGACATCAGAGCTACTACAAGTCTTTATCAGCTGACGTACCCCCTCCCCCAAGGTCAATGTCACCAACTGGACAATGGATAGTTCTGATGTCAAACATCTTGTTAAAAAGAATTTTATTTTCTAATTTGATAAGATAAAATTTAATAAAACCTTTAGCCTTTCATTAAAAAATGATAAATCTTTACAAAACAGTCTAATGAACACCTATAAGCTTCAGGATTTCTGCAGGAATGCCATCAGGGCCAGGTGCTCTTCCATTTCTCAGAGCCATTCCTCTTCCTTGGGCTGGGAACACGCCCAAATCTCCGAATTCCCTCGATGGTCATGCTGAATGCTTTGGAATACGCGTCGATGACAGTAGCCACGGCGACAGGTTTCATGATCGTAGGTGGTCATCGAGTCTGGTTTCTGGCATGTTGCGCTGCCCGTCGGAGCCCAAGGTATATTCTCCGGGGTTCTGCAATCTTGGGATTCCACTAGTAAACTGGCTTCTTCCCGCGGTGGGCGGAAATCCTGGGCATGGAAGGGTCACACGCTGAATAGAGTGAGACGTATCGCCAACGTGGCACGAAATTCGGCACTTCCAATGTCCCCAACAGTTTGATTTTTGATGCAACACTGAAAAGTGGCCCGGCGAAGACGACCAAGGTTCTAATATCGAGACGGATGAGCTGAGTTGGCATATGCATACCTGCGCTCAGGAAGTTCCCTGAAGACGATTGCCTGATGGTTGCTTGCAGAGTAGTCCTCGGAGACTCGCCAGTCCGTGACTGGTGGGCTAGGGCTTCAGATGCCAGAGAGGTGTCAGAGATCATCTACCCGTGTTAAGGATATGGATACCTAGCCTTGCCATCTCTAAGACACTCTCCCCCCCATGTTTCTATGGGGTAAACCCCAATCCACTGCCCTATCATTGAAATCCCCACAAACAGTCACCTCACCATCAATGTTCAGTATCTTCTCCTCTAGGTCGTCGACCTTCTGGCATTTGGCTACTCTGCAATGGGATGGTTGGAGGTGAGATAGCAGGAGAAAAAAATACATGTACCCCTCTCCTGTTAATCATTTGTTTGATCATCCACATAACAAAATCAGCAGTATATGCTGCTTCAAAATAGGTTTTCCTCTCCCACCACACCACACAAGATTAAATTCTTGTGTAATGTGGTTTTTGACATTCTTATGGGTCACGTGGGGAATGTTCTTACACACTGTTAGCCGTGACATACTCAAAAAATTCTAATGATATTGCTGTTTTGTTTTTTTTTTTGTCCTGAATGGTCTTATTCATGAGTGAAATAATTGTTGGAGTTGGGATTTACAAACCTATATTCAATTTAAAAAAGGTTTACATACCTTAATTACGTCATCAATCCTAATTTTTAGTCTGGGCGACTAGTTGCAACACATCGATTTCAGTTGCATCGAGTCCGTCACCGCACGTGTTATGGCTGGCCACGAATTATTTTATATAAATGTATCGTATCCAAGTTTGTGTGTGCTATGTGTTGACTGTGTATTGACGACGACATTATGCTCCAATGATTTTGATTTAATGAAGCAATAGAGGCTTGACGATGAAACCGTGGTTTCGAAACTAGTCGCCCAGACTAAAAATTAGGATTAATGACGTATTTAAGGTATGTAAACCTATTTTATATTGTCAATATTCAATCCTGGAGGCAATGATGAATAAAGCTATATTACTCAGCACATTCTAGCAATTAATTTTTTTAGTAATAAATCAAAATACATTCTTTAATTATACATCCAAACTTTGGAAATATCTTCCTGTTCTTTTTGTCGATTTTCTCTAACCTGCCTTATGACCTTGGACCAAGGTTTACATGGCATAAACCAAACTCCCTGATTCCTGGTCCTGCTCCAAAGCGGCAAGCCCAAAGTGCAGTAGAGAAAGTGCTTTGGTGAAAAAGTGTTATGGATATGATGCAGCTTAGTGCCTGAACATCTGCTTCAACATCTGATCAACTGATATGAATATAGTTGTTTACTGTTAAAAAAACATTTGTGTGTATGGAATGGTCTTTGTTTATTCGTGACTTCGGAGCGTACTCCTTCTAGTATTATCATTATTCATGGTTTGTTGAATACCTTCTGATAAAAAAATTTCCCCGGTATGTGATTTGTTAAAATTGTTAGAGTTACTTGGCAAGTATTTGGATTTGTTTTGGAGTTCAGAATCTCATAGGGGTGTTTCTGTGAACGTGGTAGTAGTATTTAGTCTAAACATATCTTCAGCTTGTTTAAGGGCTTCATTTAATTTTCTGTTTCTAGCATTTTCTGTTTTTGGTATCCCATATAGCTTTGTGCTCACTGTAAGAACTTAGAGCACTTCTATTAATTAGTGCTGTTTTGAAGTCTCCAAAAAATGTTATGCTGTATTTTAGTGTCTTATTTTTTCCTTCCAGGCTTATTGATTCAATTACTGCTGGCCAGTTTGGAAAGCTTTTGATTTTTGCAAAAACCAAGTATCCTGCAGAGAGTTTAGACTTAGTATTGACAGCAACCCGGCTTAAACAACCTCGATGAGGGAGTAAAAGGTGACAATAATAATAGTATTTAAAAATAAATGGTAATAGGTGATAAAACTGCAAAGCTAAGAACAATTTCTGACTATTATTGCAAAGTAAGGTATTTCCCATATCTAATACCATGTTCTCTGTGTTTGTTTTAGGTGAAGACTGGGGACAACCTCCGGCAAGGAGACAAGCTGGAGGGAATTTTGAAGGTAATTTATCCATATTCAAGGAAAAATAATAATTTTTAAAATATAGAAACTGGCTGGGGCAATGAGAAAATTGACCCTCAAATTATAGGCCTACAACTAGATAAGTGATAAGTCGAATTTGTAAATTTTTCAATCAAACCAGCTCCTGCTCTTTTTCACTGAAAAGCAGTTTGAGCTTGATGCTCTTCAAACAGTTGCAACACTTTACAATAACACAAAATACTAACAGCTTAAAATTTCTTAAAAATAGTGTATACATATATTTATGTCCCAATCAACCAAAAACACAAACTGTTTAGAAATAAGAGGTAAAATTACCTTTATTTCGACAACATTTATTCCTGATATCTTCTCTAAGGGTAGATGACGACCGTTATGGAGACTATGTCACCTTCTTCAAATCCTTGATCAATATTCCCTCATATTGAGCACTAAACACAAACATACAAACATTTAGACAAGACATAAAAAATAAATACTCGACTACAACTGTGGACACAGGTACTCACTGCTCAGTTGACATTTTCAGGGTAAGATATTTATTGTTTAGAAATTAATCTCTCAGCGCCACTAAATACTAGCTTTAATTATTTTAATGACATTCTATCTTAATATTACAGTATATGTTAATAATATTAGTACAAAAAATAAGAAGTGAGTAAAAATTTTAAATCAAATGGTAAAACATTTTCTGTCACAAAGAAATGGTATACTGGGGAGCACTGTATACTAAAATACCCCCGCCGCAGCAAACCTGCAGACTAAGCGAATTTCAGCTTCTCTGATTACATTTTTACTAAAATATTTCCATAAATAAGACATATATATTTCCAATTTAAATAACATTAGATTTAACGAGTGCTTAGGTTTGCTGCTACGGGGAAGGTAAAAAGTGATTTTTGACCATATGTCAATAGTATAGGACGAAATAAATAAATTTGCCAAGTTTTATCAACATTATATCCATAAACAAGTAAATTACAACAGTTTTCATTTTCTCCATAAGAATAACATGGGAATTTTAAATTACACTTTTTTTGAATTTTCTCCGTGACCGTTAGGCATAAAACAGCGCTTCAATATACTAAATTATTTCTTTTTTTAAGCTCTACAAAATGGTTGAGAAAGAAATAACAAATTTTTTTGTGTTTAGGGTAAAAAATGGGAAAAACCCATTTTTACCCCATAAAACCCCCATAAACCCCTGTTCCCATGGTCCGATTATGGTGGTTCGCGAACTCGTTTGAACAAACATAGATTTACACGTTTGTAGTTGTACCAAATTTCATCAAAATCGGATCATTTTTGCTCGAGTTATCGCGCTAACAGACACATATATAAATATATATATATATGAATTTGAACGGATGGTGTTTTTGGCCTCTGGGGACCTCAAAACGAAAAAGTAAATCGGTCCCGGGTCTAGGTCTTACCATGAGACCTACGGTAATAGCTTATTCCCTATATGGGAAATTCGCTAAAAAGACAGGACTTTCTTTATGACATTTACAGTGGTAATGAAAGTAACTTTGTTACAATACAACTAAGAATACTTATAGGGCTAACTTCAAGGAGGCTGAAAAGGGGTAAATTAAGCCTACAAAAGCATTGTGGTAAATTATGAATAAGGGTTCGGGCAGCAATACAAAGTCAAACAAATTTGGATCAGTCTATCAGTCCTGGTACTTTCAATGATTATTTTCTTAGTTTTTTTTTTACCACTGCATGGAAATGATCACATTGCCACACCTGTAAACAGTACGCAAAATACGCTATTAGCTGATTTCATTGTTGGCGTTTCTATAAAACACTAACATTCGGTAAGCAAATAACATAACCTTAAAAACAAACATAGCCTAAATGACATTTGATATACTGTACAACTAAGAAATTAATATGTGTGTTATGATATGTTAATTATAGTGTTAAAGTCTTGTGTGTATTACGAGCACAAAAAATCTATGCGGCTCTTTAAATGTTACTACAGTTCTTGACGGGCAATGACATACTTTGCGCTCTTAATACACAAAATACCTATTTAGTTGTCCTTGTGAATAATAGTGTACCTGATACAGGTTATAAGACTTTTTTTTACCAAACAACATCTACAACAAATACATCTAGAATAGTTTTAGTTTTAAGTTTGTTTCCTCTGAGGATATTGTAACTATAGGCTTGTGTTCTCTAAGCTTAAAGAATTTGGGATTCTTTTTGAGAAGAGGTAAATAAAGCCAATCATACCCAGATACCAGTGGCGTAGCCAAGGGGGGGGTTTTGGGGGTTACAACCCCCCCCTTGGGTGTCCCTATATATATATATTTTACTGTTGAAGTAAATATGTTTTCGTAGTATACTTTTATGCTAACCAGTAAATAAAGAAAGTGCCAAACAATTTACCTAGTCTTAGAAATATATTAAGTGTTTTACAACATTTTTCATGTCACGGCAAAAGGCGTACACTACGACTATATTCACCAAAAGCTGGTTGATGGTACGGGGGCGGGCATTGATTCTATCACATGTAGCCATGTAGTCAGAGCTGGAACAGTACTAGTGGTTCCACTTCCACCAGTTCTACTCGCTCCCCGTTCCCACTGTGGATTCGCTAGCCGTCATTTTGCGCGGGAGAGTAGTCTGGTTGGTTAGGGTGTTAGGGTCACTGTCAGTAGTGTCAGTTCAGTAGTCACGTCACATAGACACTCACACTAGACAGATCACTGATGCCCTTACTGCGTTACTGCGTGCGTTGTAAAACAATTGACCGTGATTTGAGGTTGTGAACTTTTAGATAAATTACGTATCGATTATTGGGTGCTGAAATATTACGTTATCTCATCATTATCCTTGTGATTAATTACATTTACATATCTGAAGTTGAATTAACTAAGATAGTCCTGAAGAATGAGTGATGATAATTGTAAGCGGCCTGGGAAGAAACGGAAGTTAGGCCAAAGTGAGCAAAATGAAAAGCAGGCAAAACTATTAAGAAACTATTTTAGTTACATTTTTAATATTCTTCTGTAAAACGGTAACAAATTTAAATTCATGTTTAAACACCTTAATCAAATAGGTTAAATATAATAAAAACTCAATTAAAAATCAATTTATGTTTTAAAAATTAATATGTCTAGATTGCATAAAAACGCTAGTTTACAGCTATTATTTTTCAAAATTTTTCCCGGACCCCCCTCTACACTGGGGGGTATTCCATACCCCCCAGGCCCCCCGGCATGGTCACGTTAAATAACCCCCCCCCCTTAACGTAATCCTGGCTACGCTACTGCCAGATACGCCTTGCTCTCTTTAAAAATTGTGTTTGATGTTATTCTTTTTGGCAAACCCAAAAGGCAGATGCTTCAATTCAATAATAATAATAAATCTTTATTGTCATTTGGTAATATAAAAATTACAATAGACAAGGTCACATTTGTTACATGTTTTGTTAAACATATGTTATATAAAATATTAAATAGGCTACAGAAAATGTTAAAATAAAGTTAAATTAAGTTCAATTGGGGTAAGCACGTAAAAACGGTTTGCTAGGTTTATTACATGGTCAAATTCAAATTCAAATATATTTATTTAGGATATTACAAGCATGGCCTCGCCAAGTTTACAAAACTTGTCGGCGAGGACCAATAGATTCAAAAAAATTACAAAACAAAGTTTACAGATTTTTCTCTTTTTTCTTTAGTTTTGTTTTCTAAGTACAAGGAATTATGAAAACTAGTTCTAAGGCGGTTTGTGGCAGGCACCTATTAATAGCAAGAGTGTTTTTGCAGCTAAACTTTCTAAAAGCGTTTAAAAGAAGTGTAACGAATAAACAATAACAAATTAAAAGGTAGGAGTGAAAGCTCATATAACCAACGGCATTCACCTAGATTGCAATCTTTTGTTGTCTTTGGATTTGTGAGTTTATGTCGTGTGGTGGTGGTAGTGGAGTGAGTGAGTGTCGAGAGAAAAAAAGAGTTGCTTGACAAGCTTGAGTCGTGTTTGTTTGTTGGTTGAACATAACCTTACACTAAAAATGCACATTTGTTCATAAGCAGAAAAAAATAAAAATTTTATTAGCTTAAAGCTTTCTTTTCCCTATTCTACCCTGAAAATGTATTTTTGTGTATTGTGGCCTTAATCTTGTGGGATTGGTTTATGTTTTGGAGTGTAGTCTGAAATGTCTTTTTCTTGTTCCGGTGTGAAAACAGGTTTTCGTTCTAATGCTGGAGCTAAATCTCCATCATCAACTACTTTTAATGAATACTTACTTACTTACTTACTTACTTGAATACTTGTATTCTTAATCCTTGACTGACAATGTCAGATAGATCGCGTCATGTCTTTAAAAATGTAAATAAAAATGTAAATAAAAATGCGGGGTGACCGTAATGTTGATTCCAGAATTCCAAATTTCTTCCCTGTTTTCTTATTTAGCCCATTTTTTCATTTATCCATTTTTAATGGCTGCTTAATGCCGATTTGAGTAAATCAGAAGTCCAGCTCTGACGCTGTGTTGTTCTAACGGCTAACCTAAAATCTTTGTAAGTAAACTACTACATAAGCTTAACGTTCAACTATTATATAGATATTTACTTAAAAATATGTACAACTCACTTTCATTAAAATCACTTTTAGTGGTAGGACACTGCAAGTGTGCCGTGGTAAGAACACTTCTAATAACTTGAGAAATTGAAAACGAAACAGTGAAAAAAACACAAACTCATGCTGCCCAACAAGTCGAATGGTGTCCCGCTGGCAGCGCATGTGGTACTCCGTGCAGCCGCTAGGTTGCAGCACAAACCAGAGCTCCTAAACTGTCATGGCGGCTATGCTAGTAGCATGAGCTATACTGTCCCAGTTTCCCCTATAAATAATAAATTATAGATAGGTTATATTTTTATAACAAGACAGCCCTTTGAAATGAAATTATTTCTCAATAAGAGAATAATAAATTGATAAAATAATATTAAGAGATTCGACATGCCTATTCTAGAGAAGTATTGCCAAAGAGTTTCGCTCTCTACTACTCTTCACTTCACTCTTTAACTGATCCTGTGCACTTAAACTACACATATTTTAACACAAATTTAAAATTATAATATTAATTTATTAGTAACCATGTACAAAATAACCAAACAACACACACCACTATTGGTTTTTATTATATCTTAAATAAGATAACACATATGCTCTCCATTGCTGCAAAGCCAGAAACTTGTAGTATGTGCTGATACCGTTACGGCTTTATTTTAAGATTATGAATTTGTAGGTACCAATGATGTTACATGTTTAAACACTACCGTACTTCTTAACTATAATTTCTTCTCTAACCATTGATTTTTTTATAGCAAATGCGAGAAGCTTCTGACAAAAGAAAAGAGTTGGAACGTGAGCATACTGAAGCCTTAACTCAGCTAAGGGAAAAACAAAATGAAATCCAACGTAAATTTGGCAACACAAGTGACAAGACCAAGGCCTATGAGAGTATTGAGACCCTTCAGGTAATCCTTCTAGACTAATAACTATAACCTCGTTAGGAAAAGAGGGGAACAGTGCTCTTATTACACCAGTAGCTTGTGTTTTGGACACATTTAGTTAGGTTAGTTTTCATAAAAAGGGGTTTTTATGAATTATTATTTTTGTTATACAGTACCCTCAACAGTCTGACTTATCAGCTCAAGACATTATCACTGAGCAAGTTCAATGTGATTTGTTTAAAGTATTTTACAAATCCTCGAGTATAATTCCATTGATCCATAGCATAATAGTGTCCATTGAAAATATTTACCGGTATCTCAATATTCTTAATGAATTGGGGAGCGAGCTGGTCCAGTGGTTAGAGCACGGGACTTCGGTTCCCAAGGTTCAAATCCCGCCAAATCACCAATTTTTTTTCCTAAGACACTAGGCACGAGCCTGGGATTGTTTTTCACATTACTTCAGGCTAGACCTAGGGGTTGCGGCATTATCACTTGGATAAAATCCATTGGTGACTTGGCGGGGATCGAACCCGGGACCTCAGGGACTGAAGTCCCACGCTGTAACGCCAGCTCGCTCCCCATATCACCAATAGATTTTATCTAAGTGATAATTCCGCAATCCCTAGGTCTAGCGTGAAGTACCGTGAGGAGTCATGTAGTTGTTAAAATCTGACTACTTTAAATTCTATGATTGGTTTGGTATATTATTGAATGCTGTGTCATGGTATAGTTTACTTACAGAAAAACAAGGGAAACAAAAGACTGATTGAATAAAAAAGCAGTATGAAATAACAAAAATTGTAATCATTGTTGCAGACAAGCCATAAATGGCTTTTGTAGCTGAATTGTATGTGTTTTGTAAATTTGTATTTTTTGGAAATAAATAAATATATATATATATATATATATATAAGTAATGTGAAAAACAATCCCGGGCTCGTGACTAGCGTCCTAGGACTAAATAAATTCTTAATGAATCACTAGCATAGTTTTATACATTTAGCTTACTACTAATACCTTGTCTCCACCTGAAATTTACTTATATTAAAGAAAGCCCTATTTACAGAGAGTTTATATTCATCGTGGTCGTCCTATGGTTGTTACTCCTTGTTGCATATAATCTCAAACAAAATTTTAAAGGTATTTGAAACGTGGAAAGGTTAAACTACACAGTTGACACTGTGAAAACAATCATGGAAGACATAGAGTTTGCAGTACCATTCATTACCCTTTCAATAAACTCAAAGAAATAAGGTCCAACTATCTTACCTGAGAAATTTAGAGTCCGGGGGACTTCTTAGAGGGTAGTTGAAGAGAATCAAATCGAAAGCCTCTTAAAATAACGATTTCCTTGTAATTTTACAGTCCAAGATCCGAGAGTTGGAAAAGAAAGCGGAATTGCAGAATGTCCGTCATGAGGAGCTCATGCTGGAGATGGCAGCCATCAAAAGGTCCCAGAGCAAAGCAGAGAGAGCTACAACTGCCGCTGTGTGGAAGAAGAGTGGCCTCCATCAGGAAGTGCAAACCTCACCCGACTCCGTTCCCTCCACCCCAGGTATTCTTAATGCAGAAGATACTCATTCAGGACTTCAGCAGTGCCAGATTACCGGGCGCGGACTAGAGTTGCTGTTATTTCAAGGATAGCGGAAACACTGCTAAAAATGTAATAAGAATTATTAATAGGCACAAGGCTATTCTGCCAGTGTGGACATTAGCCAATTGCCGGAGATAGGGTAGGCTACCCACTTAACCTTGAAAACCTTATAAAAGTAAATGAACGTGGATTTTGTCATCTTTGAAGAAACTCGGGATAAGCTGTGGTTTTCTAGGTAAGAGGTTTCAAAAATAGGAACAGGCCAATCCCTGTCCTCGATTACTTAAAACTTTTGATACTGGCAGTATTAAAGTTTCTCAAAATGTCATGAATTTGAATTTAATACAGACCCTAAAATCTCCTGCAGTCTTGTGAAATTGTGATTATCTTCCAGGTAGGGATGGACGAGATTGGATTTTTAGTTCGAGACGAGACGAGACGAGATTTTTTATTTCTCATAAAATTTTGAGACGAGATCGAGACGGGATTTCCCTTCTCATACACAACGGGAAATGCACGTTCAAAATTTTTACCTGATTTTGTAACATTGTTAGATGACTGTTTAAATACAAAAATAATGATAATAGGCAAGAATATTTACAATCTTTTATTAAAAAACATCAGCATAACATTTTTTTATTAATCACGCCTAACTTATTAAAAATGCCTACGATTAGGAAACATAGTGATATCAGTTAGGATAGAGTTCAACTTATCCTAAAATAAAATAAATCATAAAATAAAAGCAATATTAATTTTTATAAAATAGTTACTTGTTTTGACTTTTTATAGTAATAAAACATTCCTCACACTGCTTACACTTAACAAAACTTCTCAAATGTTATTAAAGTAATATTATTAAAATAATTAAAGTAATATTTACATTTAAAGAATTAATTAAATAAGAACGCCTTCTTAAAGGAAACGCAACTACAACACGCTCCTGTATTGCGGGTATTGCATTGACTTTCTGTAGGCGTTTTTAATTTTTTAATTTTTTTTTTTTAATTTTTTTTTTTTATTCTCGTCTCGATAAAAATCTCGGCCAAAAAGAAATCTCGTCTCGTGTAACGAGATTTGAAATTTCCCGAAAATTTCCCGAAATTTCGAGACTTGACCATCCCTACTTCCAGGTTTGCGTTAACTTCATGATAGTCTACCGCACAGTTATGGCTACATCCTGAATTTCAATTGCGGTCATATTATATAAATTTATGCAGTGGCTTTAATATCTCAAGAATCCACAGTTATCTAATTCCTACAAAAATAATTAGATAACATTTTGCAAATTTTTGAGTCTTTAATATCCAGTTTTATTTTGAATATTCAGAACTTTTTAGAATGTTTTGTGGCTACTACGAACATTGTAATAAGCATGTTGTTCCATAACCTAGTCTAGTCTAGAAGTCCCCCCTTTTGCGAGATCATATAAACTAAGCGTTCAAGTTCTAAAGTGAAACGAAATAAACCTTTAAGATGTTTGATCTTCCTACCTTCATGAATCATAAATTGTAGGGGTCTGCGGTACAGAAAATATAAGGTCGGTACGGTACAATATTTTTTACCTCGGTTCTCGGTACAAAATCGTTACGGTAGGCGGCTACCCGTATTTTTGTGGTTTTCTGCTCAGAACTGTATTCAAACCATTATTTTTTAACTTTAATACATTGACATAACTATGAAAATGGATAGTATCCTACATTCATGGTTTTCTAACAACAATTACTGTACCACACATTATTAAAACAAAACAACAAAACCTTTTACTAATACGAGGATTGTATCAAGAAAAATCACAGTTAAGATAAAGGCTATACCTATTTTACTCTGAGATACTTTGAATAGCCATGATAAAAGTTGTTTTTAAAAATAGGATAAGAGCTTTTAGGAATAAACATGTTTGAAACATTTATTGGCAAAGATAATTTCAGACAACTGGTAAATTATTTCCAACCAACACAATGTCTAGTTGTTTTTTTTAATTTTTAAAAACATATAAAAGCATTCAGGACGATGACAGTGTAGTTGCCAGCTGTTCACTGGAGGTTATGATGGAAGTAATGGCAAAGAGCATCTTTTTTTATCAGCTTCAAAACTATTTATAAGATGGATACAACTCTTGCAAAGTTTTTTTCTGAAACTAAAATTTGGACTATCACAGAGTAAGATTATTGTCATTTACAAAGTTACCATCCATAATATCAATCATATCAATCATTAGTTTATCTCAGGCTCAATCCAATTTTCTTAGTATATTTTAAAGCTCTTCCAAAGAATCAAAAGACCCAGGCCTAGACCTAATTATTTAGGAGGGCCTATATATAAATTTATTAGGTTACAATGAGGGTAGCAAAATCACTATCTAGTTCATAAGATTTAGATTGCATAAAGTACCTTCAACACAAAAAAAAAGGAAACTAAAAAACATTTAAGCCTTAAACAGCCACACCTAACAATATAAGACAAGATGTATAAATATAGAGATACAGAACATGCAATGACATAATTTGAGACCAGTAAGCTTGAATAACGAAAAAAATTATGCAAACAACAACAACTATGCTTGTGGTTGTCAATAGAAAGATAAAATATCTATAACAAATATTTTAACTTATAAAATAAGACTGTAGATTAGTTACAAGTTAAATATGTAGCCACAAACAGTTTTATGGCAGTAGGCAATGCCCAGCGGCAAATTGAATATCCACGAAAATACTGACAGAGTTAGAGATAACATTTAACAGTCATCATAAAACTATTATTTTTATGATAAAATAGAATTGGGGAAAGTCGTAAAGAAATAAAAGTGATAAAACTCAACAGTTCTTGGAAGTACTTGAATACAACAATTATTGTGATAAAATGTTAATGGATTTGGGACTGCTAATGGGGTTTTTATTGCATCATCACCCTAGTAATAAATTATGAAGATCGTAAACAAACATCTGATAAGACTTTTATGTGCTCTGGACGATTGTAAACTGAAAGTAATTTATTATTATAATAGGCTGTACCGAACCGAATTTGTGTAAAATGCTGTACCCGATGACCGTAATTATAAGCTTGTACCATACCGACCTTTTCGTTGCACCGCAGACCCCTAATAAATTGCCAATATATCAGCATGTTTTGTTGAAATATGACTACAAAATGGCTCTACCACCCCATCTTGTTTTAGCGAATTTCCCATATAGGGAATAAGCTATTACCGTAGGTCTCATGGTAAGACCTAGACCCGGGACCGATTTACTTTTTCGTTTTGAGGTCCCCAGAGGCCAAAAACACCATCCGTTCAAATTCATATATATATATATTTATATATGTGTCCGTTAGCGCGATAACTCAAGCAAAAATGATCCGATTTTGATGAAATTTGGTACAAACGTGTAAACCTACGTTTATTCGAACGAGTTCGCGAACCAGCATAATCGGACCATGGGAACAGGGGTTTATGGGGGGTTTTATGCCCTAAAAATAAGAATTTTTGCAATTTCTTTCTCAACCATTTTGTAGAGCTTGAAAAAAGAAATAATTTGGTATATTGAAGCGCTGTTTTATGCCAAACGGTCACGGAGAAAATAAAAAAAAGTGTAATTTAAAATTCCCATGTTATTCTTATGGAGAAAATGAAAACTGTTGTAGTTTACTTGTTTAGCCTATGGATATATGTTGATAAAATTTGGCAAATTTATTTATTTCATTCTATACTATTGACAAAAACACTTTTAACCTTCCCCGTAGCAGCAAACCTAAGCACTGGTTAAATCTAATGTTATTTAAATTGGGAATAAATATGTCTTATTTATGGAAATATTTTAGTAAAAATGTAATCAGACAAGTTTAAATTTGCTTAGTCTGCAGGTTTGCTGCGGCGGGGGTATTTTAATATAGTACCGTCATCATGTACTACGCGGTATCATCTTGCGTACTAGTGTTTGGAGAATTTGTACAGCTTTAAAGTCAGCATACTGCCTATAGCTTCTGACAGTAATTGCTTAACTTGTCACTGTCTAGAGCTAAACTGTGTGGACCGATCAATGGCAATGAGTTCGAGCGGCTTAGATAATTACCTTGAACAACAGCAGATGCAACAACGAACTTCGGCCATCAAACTGAGGAGTCAAGCTGCGGGTGAGTGTACAACACATACAATAAATAGAGTTCTCTTTTGAAGAAAGACATTTTAAAATTGTTTAACCTATAGAATTAAAGTATTTGATTTAAAACTGTGACTATGAACAGAACTATACACACCATTCCCATGTTAAGATTGTAGCTAGTTTTAGAATTAAAATTAACGTGGTTGAATTATGCCATAAACAGAGTGCACTGATTCCTGTCATATTTTCAATTTTTAACTATGTCAAACTGAAAGGACAACTTGTAAAGTATAAATTAAGGAAGAAGGAATGGCTACGTTACTAACTAAATATTAGAGTTGTAGGTAGTTAAAAGACCGCAAATAATGTTCACAACACAATAAATTTGATATTGCACTCCTGCAAGGGGCTTCTTCAGAGGAAAAAGTTGAATGGCAGTTACAAAACTAGCACTATTTTAACTAACCAAATCAGCTAGTTTATAGCTGCAATTGTAAGTGGCTCATTCAACTACGTTCCTTATTAAATGAAATTTGCTACAGCTGGTCCATACAGATGAGATGTCTACTTCAGTAACCAAATTTAATAAGGCATCTTAAATGCAATGACTCCTTAATGACCCAAGACACAAGTTAAAAAACACAAACCGGAATTGAAAACTGCTCTCACTATTTAAAAACTGTGACAAATTTAGTTTTTTTTTGTAAAATTTACAAGCAGGTTTTTTGCTTGTAATCTAAGCAGGGGATCCTGCTTATGATATTATTTTTAATAATGTTCGTTCATGCACAGTCGGCAAGAATTTTACTGTTAAAAAAACATATTGCAGTATTTAAGCGTTCACTGTCTATTAATTACTGATCATTATTTCATCAATATATGACCAAAATTCATTAAGTAGGATTTACATTTACAGTCTTTTTCAAACACAAACGAACCATACTATGAATTAAAATGATCAATCTTGTCATACTGTAGTATTGGAATGGTTTGAGTGAGGTACCGAATCGTTCAACTATCACTAATCAGCTTACGTTGCCAGGCCCGGTTCCTATTTTTGGAGCGTGCCTACTGACAGTGCAGAAACAAGAGGCAATAAGTCATAATATATAATTCGATTTATTTTTTATAATTGACAAAAACAAATGTTACTAAGTTTTTTGCTTTTAAATGTTGTCAAATTTTGAACGAATCAGTTAACAGTCAGCAGTTCAATCAGTTTTGCCTTTACAAGCAACAACTACCGGTACTGTGTAGCTTTGAAACATTTTAATAATTGACAAATACAAATATCATTATATTCGTTGCGATGAGATTCTGTGAATTTATACCATATATTTTGTGTAAGTGACTTGCTTTAATAATGAATGGCTTTTCTTGAAAAGAAACTCTATTTATCCTTCTGTATTAAAGTAAATTTACCACACTTAAATCATATATAGACACATTGAGCTCTACCTGTTAATCTCAACAATGTTAATAATTTATCATGAAATAAAAAAGACTGTTTATTATTGAAGGTTGTTAATAAGCACTTCCTTTTGTTATTATTTTATTAAGTTTTTCTCAAACTGGGGAAATCAAGTAGTTAAAATATATTTGAAAAATAATAAGAAATAATCACAACAAGATAAATCTACCTAAATGTTGTTACATTATCTAAATTTTTATTAATTTCAACTTTATTGAGTCCACTTGTGATTTCCTTTTTTAATGAGTATATAGTGCTCAGCTAAATTATGATAACTGTCCAAGAAAAATTTAATCATGCTTAAAAAATCATCCATGGGATCCTTAGCAATCTCTGTTGTTTTACAATTGTTTTCTCTTAGGATTTTTTGAGATGTTGCTGAGCATCCATGGCAATGATCTTGCTTGAGTTCCACTTTTATTTAAGCTTTCGCATTTTCTTTCAGTTAGTGAAAAACATATTTCCAGCTTTTAATGTTCTGCTATTAAAGCTGCCATTTTTTCAGCATAGTATTTCATTTCAAGTATCTCAGTTTTATAAAATAATACATATTTTTTAAAATAAAAATAGTATTTAATATCCTTTATTGTATGTAACTGTTAATTTTCACAAATTTCTTACCTCAAATGTAACACTTAATTTTTTTTCTTTTTTACTTATTATTTTGCTACAATTTAAACTTGTCTGGGATTCACATCATAGCAGGCTTATTGTGATAACCAACCTAATCTTTTACTGTAGGGTAACCGTCAGTGAATTTCAAAGAGTAGTTAAACTGTTCTGTGTTTCTTGTATATTTTTTTTGTTATTTTCACATTAGGTGTCTTTTTTGTTTTGTTTTCCCAAGTGAGGAAGAAAACGTTGTTGAAACAAGCTTTGAGAGAAGGTAGGTATCTTATATAGATAATGTATGCATGTTAGGCCCATATCAGGATTGTTAACAACCATCCACCACCTTTAGTGAATATCAAGTAGTTATCTGTAGCTTACCTAGATCTCTTGACAGGGCCTTCCTTTGTACTGGGTTCTGTGTGTGTTTGTCTGTGTAGGACTGTGCCTAAAGTGCAAAATTTTAGAGTAACATTTTGAGGTGTCTAAAAATCTGCAGCCAAAATTATGATAATGAAGCACTCAAGGAACTATCAAAAATTTCCTAATAAAAATTTTATATTCCAAAAAATGGGAAATGCATTAGTATTTGACACTAAGCAAAAATATCCAGCCATCATTACAATTAATATGATTCTTAATATATCGAATATTCCACACAAATTCACATGTACATCTCTCAACCTTTATTTACAAACACACACGCCGAGTTCAATGACACCGAGGTATTTGATGGTTTGCGTGGTTCGGACAACTACATTCCCCACTCATAGTGAAACCATGGTGTCAATCTGTTTCTTGGTTAGGATAACGGCCTTTGACTTGCTCAAAACAAGCGATAAACCATGATCCAGGCATTTACTACGTGCATGATCTGGTTCAGCTTCAGTTTCAGTTCAGGCCAGCTCAACGTTGCGTGTAGCAATTAATGCCTTGACATCATCGGCATACCTAACTAAAACGGTCTCCTCTGGCATCTCAGATCTCAAAAGGCTGTCATAGGCAGTGTTCCACAGATCTTGACCTTGCGTGGTATCGGAAGTGACATCCATTTTCTTTGATTAATCTTTGGATTCGTACATAAAGATTCTGTAGCCCAGATAGTCCTTGTTAGGTCTCAACGGATAAGCTGGAACGTGGAAGCTGTTCCTCAACACGTTAAACATATCGACCCATCTCACCGAGTTTAAGGCATTCTTGACATCTAGCGTAACAAGAAGAACAACGATGAGAGAAATGGTTGAAGCTCGCGGCACGCCCAACTACTCTTCGTACTTCAGATATCATGTAGATTGTTGACCGTACCTTTCTGAAGTCGTACTGATACAGGAGACAAGTCACCAGCAGATATCAGGGTCAGCTGGGATTGGATGGACTTTTCAAAAGGTTTTCTAGCCGTGTCCAACATATAGGGAAGTCTGTAGGACGACAGCTTATCCTGGTCACCTAACAGCTTCTTTAAAACCTAAAACTAACCTACAACCAATTCGTAATGTGCTTTAGGTGTTTATTACACTGTTTTTATCATTATGAGTATGGATGTTTTAGAGCTGATAACAAACAAATGTATAAGTTTAATATAAGTTATCTGTTTGACAAATATTTGAAAAATATTCCTTACTAAGCAATCAATAGTAGTTCAAAGTAGGTGATTGATAAATCATCAATATATCAGTATTTTGACAAATCGATAGTACAAATACACTGGCACAATTGTAATAGACAAAATGATTGAATACTTAACTAAACAGCTGATTGTTGACAACAACAAAAAACATTATAGAAGTTCTTTTTCAAGCTTATTTTCTTTAAGTAATGGTGTTATATGAAAAAAAATATAGGAATAATCTCCATATGACCAGATACGAGTACTTCACCACTGATAAAGATACTCACCAAAAATGCTTGATTCATTTTAAAGGTGGTTGAAAGTGTGGCAATCCTGTCCCTCGAGTATTCCCAAAAAGTAGATATCTTTGCCTCCACGTGAGGTTGTAGTTTATAGTTTACAGTTTAATGTAGTGGAAAACAATGCAGCTAAGTAGAACTTTTAGAAAATGTTACTTGCAAACCGAAGTACCAGAGTAGACCTCCATTAATGTGTCCATATATGATTCCATGTTTCACTTAGAGATTATAATAGAATACATTAGTCATAAGATTAGATAGATTCCTTATGAAATGAAAACCTGGCTTGAATATCATACATATACAGTGGTGCATTTTAAAATCTTTCAGTCACTTTTGTACCAGTGCATTGTGTGTTTATTTGTCTTTGTGAATAGTGAATACCTTGTACCATTAAGATTTGAGATATAGCCTAATATGAATAATATTAGTTTCTATATTTCTAATAACAACATCTATTGGTGACACAATCATTTGCTCATTTTCATCAACATCTTATTCTATTGCAGTTTTATGAATTAACTATGCTTCAAAAAAATTCCTTTACCTAGCTAAATTAACTTGCCATATACTTTTTGTTACCAAAGACTTACAATGAATAAGTCAGAAAAATGTATACATTTTGTTTATGGGATCTGTTAACATACATCTAAGGTAGTTCCCAATATTCACAGTGTCGGTTCACACATTACCACCTAGACCTCAATCATTCCCACTTGCATAATGGAATTTCAGATTAAACTAAAAATCAAAATAAATTTATTTATAAAAAATTTTTTCAAAGGAAAACATAAACATATATTTTTGTCCATTGCACAAAAAAAACATGTAAACTTAAAGCTATTGACAAAGAATTTAAGATCAGATTCCAGATCCCGAAACGTTGTGTATTGTTTTTGTTTTTTACAATCGTGATGGAAAATATCCGCAATAAGCCTTTGAACAACAAAAGAATTTAAGGTTTCACAAAAAAATCTCAATATAAAACATTTGGTAAATAAGCCTACATGGGCTGGATGCGTGTGCATAGGCTCAGTCCCTATCAGTGACTTATTACTATAATAAAAAATCTAAACATGTTCTTGTATATATATTGTAAGTTGTATAATCGTAGTATGTGTTGGTAAAACAATGAATACAAACAACTTTGCAGTAAAACTATAAAAAATTAACAGTAATTTAATTTGTGTAATGTGTATAATAATGATTCTGAAGCTTAATGGGTGACTTTAGCCAATTTTGAGGGAATGAAGCAATACGGCGGGAAAGGACCTAAAACAGTTAGTCCATTAGCTAAACAACTACGCAACACTTAACATGAACGTTTGATGTTAGTTTTAACAGGGGTGCCCATCCCCCCCTAGACTCATGACGCACCCCCCCTAGACTCATGACGCACCCCCCCCCCAATTGAGCAACAGCCCCCCCCCAATTGAGCAACAGCCCCCCCCCCACCATAAATGAGGTACACCACAAATGAGAAACATTATTCCCCGGCCAGCACTATTTGTAAAACTAAAAGAAGTTTTATACATTTTTTTTAGATATTAAAAATTCAAACCCAGTTAATCTATATAAAAAGTTGTAGTTTTGTCTGTACATTGCTCAGAATTATACATATTTTTGGTTATTTTTACGTTTTATACATTGAAGAAGTTGAAATATGTCTTATCTCAATTCATGTCCGTCTGTCATGGCCCAGAAGGCATTTTACGTTGCCTACTCTAAAGAAAACGAAAGTACCGATTTGATTCTAATGATTTCATTGTATTCACAGGATTGGCGAGAGTGTCCTTAGCCATTTAAAAATGGCCTCACTATTTTGGAAATAAAATAACGTACGATCAATAACCCAATTTTGTGTGATTTTTCTAGTTTTTTTTTCTCTATGTTTACTACATACGTCATTTATGAAATACTAATAATCTGTTAGGAGAACACGTCATATATGAAATTGAGAACAGCTGTTTTGAGCAAGATTCTTTTTTCTAGCTGTCACTAATATGTTTACTTTACATAAATGTGGTTTACTAATACTGTGTAGGCACTAACCATTTCCGATCACGTTTTGTAAGCAAATCCAAAACCAAGTGAGATTAATAACCGTGTGGCTTTGGCTTACATAACGGATTTGATTTATCACAGGTACTAACTAATATGTAACTGTAAATTTAATTAAATAACTAGCCATCATCCAGGTTGGGAACCGGAGATTCTGTGTCTATCAAGTTGTACTTGAATTTTGATTACCGGGAAAAGACCATGAATCAGTGTTGTACAGGACTGGAAAACTTATCTTTCTATATAAATAAAATTAGAGTATTATAAGTCACCTCAATTTAAGGAATTTTTTATTGCTAGAATATCTATATAGCGTTCGTAACCTCTGCTTAACGAATTGTCAGCGTCTTTCTTTTAACGACCCCCTCTCCCTCCCTTTGGAAACATCACAGCTCCTTTAATGAAAATGAAATGGAAACAACGCTTGCGCCAACAATCGTCTGCTCCGTTTTACACTTCTGTCTGTTGTGGGCTATGTTACAACAGATTTCAGATACAACAGCTGGGGAATGATGACGATATAATGCTTAGTAAACTGTGATAAGTAACCATGGTAACTTAAGTAAGGCTGTGATTGGGCAATGAGTAGGCCTAAATATGGCAACTTGTTGAATTTGTGTATGAATTGAAGAGAAACCTAATAAAGAACAGAAGAACAAAGAAAAAGAATAACAAGATTGTTCTCGTTACATTCTTTTTTAAGAGTGTTTTTATTATCTCTAAATATAATTTTACACTTTTTCATTACTTATCTATCAATTCCTATGCTGTGATACAGCACCTACCGGTAGCCTATCTGTCTATCATGAGCAGTAGCTTATAACACTTTCTAAAGGTTCCTTTAATATTTACGTTATTTATAGCAATGCAGTTTTTGGCTAGTTATTAGTTGAGTTTGAGTTAGCTATAATTATAAACGTTGCCGTTTGTACAACTGAACCAAGATAAATGATTTGAAATGTACAATAATAATGTTATTACACAATAATAATGATTGTGCAATATTGAATTTTGTTTATAAAAATGCAAATAGTGACGTTAATGGCTGTTTACAGCGTTTTAATGGGTTTTTCATCTATTTTATATTATATTGACGTATTTTTCATTACCCCCTCCCTATTAACTCAGGTAATCGAGTATCTACACAATAGTGTAAAGTATTGTAGCCTATGCTACTTGATTGTATTTTAACGAGCTTTATGTCAACAAAGCGTTTTGTGCTAAGTTGTGGTGTAGCTGGACTTGTCTGTACCATGCGTTATCTTTTATCTATCACAGCAGTTTAGCCATTCCGTGCCCTCCCTCTTAGATCTCACGTCTTGCTAATCTTGAATAATGACTTCCTACACGAATCCTAAACTATCAGTAAATCCTATTTTATGTAATTGAATTAAATAATATAACTATTGTCATTAATTAATCGACTTTCTATCTGGCGACTTCGTAATATATTTATAATTGTCGTCACGTTTAACACTTTTTGCAATTAACTTTAGCCACCCCCCCCCCATTTGAATTTTTTGCAACCCCCCCCCCCCCAAGATTTTCATTGACACAGTCGGCGTCACAGACCCCCCTTGTGGGCACCCCTGGTTTTAAGTAGTTATGGTTTAACCATTGAGAGGAAATAAATAAATAAGAAAGTACGGTCAAGTCCACCTGTACTCTGCTATGATAAGTTGTTATGATTCTGCTACACCCCACCCTACCAACTTGTTTACATCTTATTTGGCTTTACATTCTTGATAAGCCTATTGTTCCAATGGTATCTCATATATATATATATATATATATTGTGCTATATATGTGTAAAATAACAGTATTTTAAATAGCATTAGGTCAACACTTATTGACTCTTCGACTTTTGTTACACATATTTTGTGTACTGGTGCAATTTACCTGCTGTCTAGTAATCCATATGACCTTGAAAGGCAACCACTTTCGATCCTCACGGGATCATTTTCGGCTAACGTCGTCATCTTTATTTCGTTCTTACGACCACGTTGATTTTTTTTAAATACTGAGACATTTTTTACAATACACTTAGTCACACACATACTCGGTAAAAATGGCCAAAATCTGACGTGTTTTGAGTCAGTTTAAAAATGCAACCTTTTAAAATGTAAAAACTGTGAGTTTTATTTCCCTGATATATGTACTGTATATATATCAGGATTAGGTATATATAAGTTGCAATTTTGTTTCAGTGTGTCTCAAAAAATTCTTTTAGGCTAAAATACAATTTGAACTTATAATCATTACAACAGTCAAAGCTGTAAATGGCTAAACAAATTCGTTCCTTGCAATTAATTTTCTTTTGAAATCTAAACAGTTTTTTTTAGATGTTCTAATCGTATATGCTTTTCATTAAAGCTTATGATAAATAAACTACATATATCAGCTATTTTTGTTATAAGGCATTTTAAATCATGTAGTACTATTACATATTCAGTATGAATATCAGCTAATATTGAAAAAATTTGTCTTCATATGATCCAAAAGAATTAGAAGTGCCTTGTCTATAAATTAAGGCAAAATAATGTACTTAAAAACAGATATAAATGCCTTAATAAACATGGATACACCACTGCAAGTAAGTGTAAGATAGAATTCGTCAAACTGTTTTGTGAAAAAAGAATTTGTAAAAATTCTATAAAATAGATCACAACAATAATAAGCTAGTATTTTTTGTCGTAATTGTGTGTAACGACACAACGACAAGTTTTTTTAGTTGGTACTGTATGTGGAAAAGAAAAATGGAATAGTTTTCAAAGGAATTATACTTCTAAATTATTTGATCCATTGAGTTTTACTTACTCTGTTACCTTTTACAAAAATACTTCAAAATATGTGTATTTTTGACTAAAACCCACCATGGACTAACTTTTTTCATTAAGAAATAAAGTAGTGGCAATACATGTAGATTATTATTTAGTCAATAGGATGTAAAAAAAAATACAAAGACAATTGATTGTTTTCTTAATAAAGCGGCTAATCATTTTAAAGCGCAGAATCTTAGGAGTTTTCTTTTAAAAGTGATCTTAAGAGTTTTTTTATTACAATTAAAAATAAATAACATACAAAACAGAACAGTAAATTCAGGGATGTTTCATATTAACAAAGTACTTGGTAGCACCTAAGTTTAAAAGTTATTCAAAGTTTCTTCCAATAGCTAGTTAATAGTAAAGAAATTAGTAAAGAAATTAATAGCAGAAAAACTATACCACATATTTTTAATAAAAAAAGTACTTTATAATACAATGCCTGTTTTTATAAAAGACGTATTTCAAGTGTTATTAAATAAAGATTTTTAATAATGTTCACATTAACCTTCTCCTCAATTGAAGCGTGAGTTGTTTACATAAAAAAAAACACATTAATTCCTAAACCATTGGAAAACAAATTTCACAATATAATCACACCACTGTATATGTATTACAGTAAAAGCAAAATGTCTTTGTCATAGTTTTACTAAATTAGAATTCTATACAAATAAGAATTCTAAATTATCTATTTGTAAAATAAATAGTATTTTATGACTGCTGCAGAATACCTAAGTAGTTTTCACACACAAGCAAACAATCTAATTTAGTGTGTGTCTGCCAATATATTATAAATAAATGTGATGGTTTTTTGTTATCAATTATTTACACTGTAACCTACAACATAGTTAATGTTACATGTGTTATTGAGGTTTAAACTTTTATGTTATCCAGATTTTGTGAAATAAACCATCCATTGCTTGCTAAGGAGTGAAGAAGATAAGTAATCTTATCTGTGAACAGAAAATAAAATCGTTTTGTTTTACAAAATTGAAGGAAAAAATAATTCAATTACCTACATTTCAATTTCCACTATCATTAAACTAAAATTCCGTCATATAATAAACTTATGAATACAAATAAGCTTTACTTGTTAAAAGATGTGTTTAAATTAATAATTTATTCATTTACTTTGAAAACTTAAACCTTGTCAGCTGTTTATGTTTAAACAAAGAATGATTGTCCATATTGACTGTAAAGCGTAGATCAAAACAATACAAAAACAAAATGGTTATAGTCAGGGTTTAATTTTTGCATTAGTATATTGAATATTTAAGTGAAAAGGGTTACAAATAATCTATAAAATACAAATTATATATCTCCTAATGGTCATATTTCACTTGTTTATAGCGACTTAAAAATAAAATGATACAGTGTGAGTAATAACACTGGCAAAATACAAACACATAACAAATATTAAAAACTATTTACCGTCAGGATAAACTTTACTTTACCTTCCGAATCCCATGCCCCCGGTGCCTATATATATTGTTATACAAATTTTGAATTTTATATCAAGAAAATGGAGATTTGTTTGCTTTGGTAACTCTTATTTACTTATTTGTTTTTGTATGCTTTAGTTATTTTCTTTTTGATTTTGTTTTTATGTAAATTTTATTCATGAACAAATTCAAAACATTATCCAATATAAGTTACTGTAATAAATTATATGTTTCCTTTTTTTCCTTACTGCATTTTTGGAATGTTGCATGTTTTATACATTTTTAGTACTAGAGTTTTTTTTTCAAAAAAATTACTTGTATTCCGACTTTTGCATTTGTAGTGCTGCAAACTTATCAAAAACATATAAAACAGCTTTTAGCTTAACTTTAATATCTTGTTCATAATATTAGCTTGTAGTTCAGTAGATTTAGGATAGGCTATTGTTGTATATTTCAACCAAGCCTGATTTATTATTACTTTTTCAAAAAATGTTTCATAAATTTTGTTATATTCAGATTTACCTAACTATATGTCCATTATTGCTCATGAATTATTTTATTATTTTAACTTCTTGTTTCTTTTGAGCTTAAAAAAACTCTATGATTAAAATCTATTAGCCTATGTCTTAAACAACGATCGCATAAGACCAATAGATGGAGCACACCTAGAGAACTAACATTCTAGCAGCTGTTAGTCTGTCTTTATTGTTTTTCTGTTCGTAAATAATTGTCCTCAGCGCTCAAATACTATGCAGAAATTTTTTTTTCATAGTTCATATTTCATCAGCATCACTGAACAACACTTCTAGAGAAACAATATAATATTAACTAATTAACATATCAATTACCGGCGGGACGATGAACATAACCTCTACGAATTACTATACTCCGAGCCAAAGCTGGTGGCGGCTGAGGGATTAGGACGGCCGGGTCGGTGAGCCTACCCCCAATTAGACCGCGCTCGACAGCTTCGGGCCTTCGTCATGAGTCACCTAGTGAAGTGGTTAAAAGTGCAATCGGACAGCTTTTATAGTTAGTCAAATATTATAAAAGTAATTACATATTTGTAGTCTACATGGAATTACAAGAAAATTAAGTCTAAACACAATGTAACTGCGATATTGTAAAGTATTTGGTTTGAACGGATAACATATTATAAAGTTTTCAAACTTGTAAAAAAAAAACCTCGTAGACTTTGTACTCGGTTATTATCGTGTTCCGTTAATTTACACTCAGTGTGGTTTGAGTTTTGGTGCACTTTCATAAATGATTTCTGAATTAAATATAAATAAATGAACTTCTTATTCTGATTTCATAAATGTATCTACAAATAGCTAACGTGAATTAAAATATTGATTATTATAAACTGGACACTGGACTACGAGACCACAACCGGCTTGGTAAACTTAATATTCCACATAATTAAATACTATCTCATTGCCCTAGTCTACACTCTTCCCCAACCCCTATTATATAATCTACTCATGCTAAGGCTACTTATCCAATTGAAGATGTCCACCACCGCTCGATGCGTGTGTCCCCCCGGCAAATTTGGGAGTGTGCGCACATCTAGCTATTGTGACCGTGACGGTCGCGAGTCATCTGCGTAACGTCACGGCTACATTCGGTACAAACACACTCCGATTGTATCGGAGTCACTTTCCTAAAAATATTGATTCTGCTGAAATTTACGGTAATTCAAATGCAAGAATGAAAATCATATTTATTATTATTTTTATTACTATTCTTGAAAATAGGAGGACTACGTCCCATAGTCCTTATGGACCAGCCGCCACTGGAATGGAGCATATAATTAAACTTATGACTACCCTGTGAACAATTAGATGACTTATAAATGTGTTGACGGTTTTGAAGAGCTGATCAACGTAAGCCTCATGTTACCATTGTAGAAAAAAAATTGAATTGAACGTAAGCTGGTATCCCCAAAAACAAGTTCTAATGGTAGAAATATGATTGGAGAACCATGGGGTTTTTTGTTGAAAAGCAATTTAAAATTATGTGTCCAATAATTATATTCTTAGATTTGTTTTAAATCAGTGTGATATGACCAGAATAATATGGCAGCAACGAATTTGAAACTCTTAAACTCAAAATTAAGTTTAATGTTAGTAAACAATTATCGGAAGATGAAGAAGTCCTGAGCAACTGAAGCAATAACCACGTTATAAACGTTTACATTTTGCTAAATAACTAAGAATTTATTAAACTATAGGCAAACTAAACCATCAGAAAATTATCATTAGTCGTAACTCGTAATTTACATATATAGTTAGCAAAGATGTTGGCGCTAATGAATAATTACCCGAGAAATTCCTAGTTGTGCTTCAATAATTTTACTTTTTAATTGAATATATTGGTTAATTTTAGATTTTTAAAAATTATTTCTTTTTACTGCCAATACCCCTTGAATTATTTATACTATAAAGGGTTTTTCTGCAAAAGTATGGAATCACTATTATAGATTTTAACAAACTTTACCCAAAATCTAGTGAATGACATCATTTAAATAAATTATTTAAAATATCTTGTAAACGTTAATCTTTAATTGATATCAACAAATTAATTTGTAACTAAATCAGGCTTTTTAAAAGGAAAGTTTTTGTACTATTGAAAAGGTTAAAACTGCTTTAAATACAACTGTGGTAATAGTAATATATTTTCCTTTTCCAACCTGTAGATAGATGTTTGTTTTTTTCAGAGCTAAGTAATTGATGTTGAAAATATTAACCTACTTACTATATTAAGTATTAAATATTAAGTAAATTTACTTTTGTGGAATTATTAAATTTTCGGTTATAAATTAACACAATGTAAACAAAAGTGTTCAACTTGCATGCTTCATCTCTTTATTATTATAAACTTATAGCTTTAGTACATATTTATCTTGGACATGAAAATATTTTGCATGTTAAAATTGATTTTGTGTAACATTTTATACATGACATAGTTTTTGCGAATTTCCCCTATATGGAAGAAGCTATTACCGTAGGTGGCATATTAAGACCTAGATCTGGGACTAATTAACTTTTTCATTTTGATGCACTCAGAGGCCGAAAACAATTTTCGTTCAGGTTCACTAAATTATGTCTGTGAACTTGATAACTCCGGCAATTTTTGTGTGTAGGGCTGGATAGGCCTACACTTAAACCTGAACTAGTAAGATCGGGTCATGAGAACAATGTGTTATGGTGATGTAAATCTTAAAAAAAATTGGGTTGTTCAATTTTTTTACCTTTGAAACAGGTAATTGCCCAATTTTTATAACAACCAGAATGTAAATCCAATAATTCTCTAGGTTTTTAGGCGTTGTTGTACAATTAAAGGTCAAAGAGAACATTCCAAATAAACAATGACATCAGCAAACTGACACATACTTTCTCACATTAGCTTGTCAACAACCTTTATATTGGGTAAGCTTTGGGAGTAACTAAGATATTTTATGGGCAAAATGAAAAAAAAAAAAAATTTAATAACTTTCTGTACTTTTTACAGCATTGGCCATTGTTCAGAGTTAAAACGACTATAACATATTATTAAATTTTAATCTATATCGTTTTAACTTTTTTTATCAGATTTTTATGTTATTTCATGGGAAAATCACCATTATAAATAAAAAATTCAGGTTAACGGCTTGAGACCATGAATTAGTAGCCACATTCCAAATTTCATCAAAATCAGACTACAGGTGTAGTCTGTAGCTCTGTACACAGACATCACTTGGAAAACAACTGTTTTAGGTTCAGGGGCAACTCAAAAATTTAGACTAAAACAATACTGTACACGGGGAGAAATTCATAACACTATACATTTAAAATTCCCACGTTTTTCTCATGCAGGAAAAGTAAACCATCGTAGTTTGCTTGTTTGTGGATATATTGTGATCAAATGTTTCAAATTGATTTATCTTATACTATATTACTGTAATGACATTTTACAAAAAACACCTTTTCTTTTTTGTAGCAGCAAACCTAGGTACTCGTTAAATCTAATGTTATTTAAATAGTGAATAAATATGACATTTTAAATTAAATATTTTAGTACAAATTCACCCAGAAAATGGAAATTTGCTTATTCTGTAAGTTTGCTGCAGCAGGGGTATTGATCTTTTTTATCGTTATATCGATATTCGATAACTCTAGTATATAACTAGTCACGACTTACTTTATTCAGTCAGTTTTTGAATGATAAACAGTTAGATCACGGAAACTATACCAAAAAGTCCTGAAATAGATTTGACAGGCTAAAACATATAAAAATGGTTTATGTTACCTTTTGCGTCGAATGATCCTTGTGTAGTTAGTACAACTACAGCTATTTCATACCACTAGGGTACATCTTCAGATTGGTAGAACGTTAGATAAAAAAAAGCATTCATTCGTAGATGAACTTGTCGAGATAAATATGTTTATATACACAAAATCATATAATCTCGTAACATGTAACATCATGTAACATATTTATCTCGACAAGTTCATCTACGAATGAATGCTTTTTTTAATCTAACGTTCTACCAACCTGAAGATGTACCCTAGTGATATGAAACAGCTGTAGTTGTACTAACTACACAAGGATCGTTCGACGCAAAAGGTAACATAAACCATTTTTATATTGCAATTTACGATCCAGAGGCTTACCTACCATGAAAAAGGCGAAAACATATTTGATATTTCTTAGAATCATCCCTACAACATCCAGAGGTTAAGGTTTAGTTTATTCTAATATATTATAAATTAAATTTATATTAAGACCTAATAATGAAAACAGAGTTCAATTTTTTAAATCACAATACGGTTAGAAGTTACAACTATCTAAATCAATTTAATTGGAACTAAACATCAGTTTTTTTAGATATGTAGTCACAAATTTACATACCAGCAGTTTTTACTATCAACAATAAAAGTATTCAATGGAAAAAGCTTATTAAAAAAATGTAATGCATAGCAAGTGGATTCTTTAAAAAAATAATAATGTCAGAATGGAATCAATTAAATACCCCAACATACAATTTTGCAATTGAAGTATTGTGGCACTGGTAAATTAGTTTAATCCTTCACCACCATTAGTTGTGAGAGTTTCGAGAAACTCAAAATGCTACATCTATGTCTGTCAAGTTATCCTGCTTGGATTTAAAAAAATTAAAACGGCATATAACAATATGCTACATACGGTACACTCGAAGTTTGTCATAATACATTTGAGACATACAGTTAAAAGTAAATACAGTATGACATTACTTTAAACTCATGAAAGTGATGGTAAATACTTTTTACAGATAAGGACTCAAACTTAAACTCTCCATTTGTCACAAAACATTTCCTTTTTTTTTGTTGCCAAGTTGGTGAAATAGGTGACAAGTAAAGAGCTCATAAGCTAAAACTAAAATTATGAATAACATAATCACTTGTCAGTGAACTACAAAACTAACTAACTACATAACATAAACTAAGTCAAAGTTAATAATGGTTTAATTTACCTCTGTCAATATGGTCCTTGCGTAGTTTGTCACTACTGCAGTTTCGTGCTCGTGGAGCACATCCTCAGGTGAAGATCACGAAAGTTAAAACATTCTCTTCATGTGAAGGTCGTCAATTTTTGAAGCAGCTAAAGTACATCCCAGCCATATTTTAAACGAACAACTCTCATTCCAGTCTAACATTATTTATAATACCGCCATTCACATCCTGGAACAAGACCAAAGAAAAGGTCCTGATAAGAGACATGAGGACGGAGAGGCTACCGACTGCAGCACACGTCAGTCATGACTTGCCTTCTACCGGCGCCGGACCTCGTGTGTAATGTTTTAATGTATTGGCCAAGTTTGTAAATGTTTTTTCGTACCGTTCGTGTGTTGTATGTTTTCGGTGTTTTTTCAAAAATTGACGACCTTCACATGAAGAGAATGTTTTAACTTTCGTGATCTTCACCTGAGGATGTGCTCCACGAGCACGAAACTGCAGTAGTGACAAACTACGCAAGGACCATATTGACAGAGGTAAATTAAACCATTATTATTGTTGCTGTATGGTCCAGAGGCTACCCATCATGAAGTAAGTCAAAGTATCATCGAAAAAGTTATTTTTACAATATAGGCCTACATCCTATGCAGTAACAGTTATTGAATTTCTACTTTAAATTTACTGTGACAGTCAATATCCCCAATTCTAATAGGCAGTTTTTTGTACAGTTTTCCCCCCTAAAATGAGGAACCTTTCAAATTATCTTTGTCATTTGAAAACTTGGTTGGTTTGTTGTTTGACATTTTTACTTAACTTCAAATCTATTTGTTCTGAAAATAACAGACAGAACTGTTGACATTTTACAGTTAACAATGCCTATTGTCTATAGTTTAAATTTTGAATCAACCAATCAAAAAGGTGCACACAAACTTTAGTCTTTTTGATAGTTTAAAGTTTCTTTAAAGTATCTTTAAAAGTTTCTCTAATATAAATATATTAGATTGATCCTTCTAATAATTTTAATCGTCCTTAAAGTAATTGTTCAGTACGGTAGTAAATGTTGTTGTAATAGTGGATATACTTTTAATAAACTATTGTACTTAAACAAATGTCCCTTCAATAAAATCCTTTGTAAATACAAAATTGGTAGAAGGTTATTTAGTTTTTTTTATTTAAACATTCTATATTTTTTAAATGCAAATAGTAGCAGCAAGTCCATCAGCTTAGCCTATACTGCAATAAGCTAAGCTGATGGACTTGCTGCTACTTGTTTTAGTTTTATTTTATTTTAGTAGCATCACAGTAATTTAATTCTCAGCTGTAGTGAGAGTTGATTTATTTTGTATAGCTTCCAGAAGATTCTTTGTCTAAATCAGTTTCAAGTTCCCTTTTTAGGAGTGATTTATATATATATATCACTCATATGATTTTTTTTTCAATTTATGCCGATGTATATCTTTACTAACTGTTTCATGCATAAATCATTTATTATTAATTTTACTGGTGTTAAAAGTGAATACATTTGTAAAAATCAATTTATACTTCAATGTGTCAAGAGTTAAAAGTAAAACTGAAGATTTTAGATGTAATCAACTTAACACTTTAATTAAATATACAGTTATATAGTTCAAGAGTCCATAGTGTCTGATTGATATGGTCATTGATTTAACAATGATTGTCAGCTATAAAAGTTACTGTTTATACAATGTGTATGGCTCTTGTTAATTTAAAGAGGGCTTTGTGACATGTACAAAAAGAAAATAATCTAGTCAAGCAATTATAAAGTGTAAAGTCTCACTGATTTATAAATAGTCAAATAATTTGCTGAATTTGCACGTTAAGCAGCTTAGCATGTGTACATTCAATGCTGTAGGCATGTATTATATTTTGAGATGATGCAACGAAACTAGACAATAGTTTTATTTTTATAGACTAGATTAGTTTCCTTTCTTAAATTGGTTGGCTCGCAATACTCATTTGTTTGTTTTCTTTGTTTCTTTCTCTCCATATTCTCTCTCTATCTCCACCATAAATACTATATCTAGGATTTCAACAGTTCGGGGGCATCCCTTTTCCCTTCCCGACGGGGAATGTTGTCTCTTTGGTAGATACATCCCTCCCCATAGATCCCCAGTACCTGGTACCCTGGAGGATGTTGGTAGGCGAGGGTTGCGGAGGTGTTTCTGCGTCCCCAGTGGCTGTCTCCAGTAGCGGGGGGTCGTCCTCGGGTAGCGGAGGCGCAACTGTGGCGTATCCCCCACCGCCGACTACTGACATCGACAGAATCATGGCTAAAATCGATCAGGACAACCGAATCCTCGCGGAGCTCGACAAAACACGATCCACTATAGGTAAATAATTTAAATCCTCCTAAGCGCTTCCATAAAATAGAAATTCTTTTTTGCCCATTTCATATTAATTGAGCTTGAGATTTAATGTAGAGCTGCTTTGTACTTTTACGATTTGATTTTCCTTTTTAACTCACTTCTAAAGCAAATAAATGTGTGTGTTTAAATATTAATGTGGTTAATATTTAAACTCTTTTAGTGATGTAGTGTTACTTTTTTTGTCTTATACTACAACTTGGACAGCTTGATTGTTAATTGATATTACCCAAGTATTTTTTTTAATTTTTAGTATTTCAGATATGATAATATGACTATACAGTTATTGAATTAGTGTGAAAACAAATTGGTGTATGTAACACTAATCAACAACACACTTATTTTATTTTAATGTCTGCTAAGAAGGGTTTAACAATTGGCGTTGCAAATCACTCTCATTATGACTAAATGTTTAAAAGAAAGCCAAGGAAGTCATAGCTTGATATCTAACTGTGATGAAGTTTGAATTTCAAATCAACAATCTGTTACAGATTACCTTGTATTGGCTACAAAAAAATTACAAATTATGGAGAGATGTTCCCAAACTCTTACAGCTCTTTCCCCAATCCTAGTCGGTGTTGGGTCCACTCCTAGTTGTTTTCTTGGTCCTTATGTATAGAAGATTTATGCCACACGTTCAAAAATTATTTTGGCTGATGAATATCTATGACTTAAGAGAGTTCACAGTAAGCAAACTGACCGGTGACCCTGCATATCTTTTGTTCATTTAATTTTTTTTTATATTTAGAATAATCGGGAGTTAAAGAACAATCTTATAATTTTGTTCACATTCCTATTCGAATACTATTTTAGCTCAGAAAACTAACTGGTCACTTTAAATTTTTTGTGTTTAAAATCCAAAAGAGCTGCAGAATAGTCTCTAGAATTTTACTTAAATTGACTGTGAAAAGGTAGAATAACATGAAAGATAGCTAAAAAATATAAAAATTCATGTTTAGGCATTAAGTATGTCTCCCATTAAAATCATTGCCTTATCTTATTTTAAAGGTATAATCTCAAGTAACGTAGAAAATAACTAAAGTTCAAAACATCACTACTGCTACTGCAACATTGTATTAAATGTGTGTTTGTCTTACGATAATAGATTTGGTAATAGCAACGGTTATAAAATTAAATTATGAGTATTATCCAGTGAATACCGGTACCGGTATCCAAAACATTCAAAATGTAATTAAGTTATTAATGCTGTCTTAAAACCAGTTAATCTTTTCTTTAGCATTTTTTCTGTTGCTTCAGTACAGTCAAACCTATGTGTCACAGGTCTTAGAGTTTAGTGAGAGTTATTGGGAGAAGATGTGTTCAATTTCCTGATTTTTAGGCTGAAGTTTGACTTTAAGATGTCTCAGTAACGGAATAACAATAAATGTAGCTGTTATTTCTATGGTACAATTTATACTTATCTTTAAAATTGCTGGCCAACCTCTTCTTCTGATGTAAATTCTTCAAAACACATTTTGACCATCGAATTACACAGAAGTCTAATATTTTCAGTGAATTAAAAACACTTGTCTTTGTTTGTGATGGTATATTTTATATTTAACAAGACAAGAATAATAAAAAACAATAGATCAAATTCATTGAACTTTTTTATGATGTAACCAAACTATTATTTGTGAGTTTTATTGTGTATAAAAGTGACATAGGGTTCATATAACATAGATCATCTGGTAGTTTTTTTAGATATTACAATAATATACAGAATAAGTTTTAAGATACATAACCCTTAGACATAAAAATCATAAACGTGACACCTACAAAAAACCTCATACTGGAAGTTTGTTGTTTTTTTTTTATTCATCGCCAAAATATGTATGCTTTCTGTTTATGTATTACTATTTTAAATATTAGCAAAAGAACCCATACAACATATTTTATAATGATTCGTTATATCTTTAGGATTCTTAGCACTGTTCTCATCATTGGACGTGAAAACTGTCCAGTTTTTTCCAAGCAATAACCCTTCGCTTCCCGAGTAACAATAATTCTTGGTTATCATCACTAAGTGGGGTTGTGTACCACTTTACAAAAATAGTCTCATGGAAAAGTTTTTATTTATTATTTAATTATCTGACAGCACCAATTAGTATTTAAGCAGATTATGAAGATGGATGACTTAAATAAATAAATAAAATAAATAAAAACTTACTGCTGGCATTTTTCATAAAATTGTCGGCCGAAATTTCTGCACTAAAAGAATTACTTCACAAGGCCCAAGCATTTTGAGTCTGACAAAAAACCATTATTGAGTTTTTATTTAACGCTTGTTCACATTGACTCTGCTGTTTATAGCAAACACAATAAACTTAAAATGATTTCCCTTGTTGATTTTAACAATGGGTTTCCCATGGATCTGATTTTTGTAACATTATTTTCTACCTTTTAGAGGTTTTATTTCTTTAAAAGTACAATTTGAATCCACCTCATGAAAACTTGCATCTTTCAGTGTTACATTAAGCTATTCTGCTGAGAATATTGGTTTTACAGTAATCTTGTAACAACTACCTTAACTTTAGTAAACATTTTAATAGCAGTCTTACTTTTTACCTATATAAAAATCATTAAAAATTGTGAATTCAAATTTATTGAAGCAATTAACAAAGGTGTTAGTGAAATGAAATGGATGAAAAGTCGTATCAATATAATAAATAGTCAAAATAAAAGCAATTGATTTATAGAACTTTTATATTTGAAGGGATTTATAAAACATAACCTCTACACAATACATATTCTCATCTAGCTTTCTGAATGGATTTACAAAATTATGATGTTGAAAAATTACATACAATGAAACATCCTAAACAAAGTTCTTTTAAGTAGCTATAGTATTAATATATTTACATAATAAGTGGTTAATGAAACTCAACTAACCCTTTTGACTAACACCTATTGGCCCTCAAGTAGTATGTCGAATCTAACTTACTAGTGCCGTCAGGTGCTTCTCTGCTTTTACTGGCAATCGACCTGTTTGGGTGACGGTGGCTTGGTAGCTCGGTTGGCTTAGGGGTTGCATTGACCACTATAGGGTTGAGGTCTTTCTACATCCATATTGAGCTTCCTAATGTGTGGCTTAGCTGGAGTGGAAGGCCCACCTTAGACAAACAGGGTCTGGCTTGGGTGGAAGTTGACGGCATTAGTGAGTTTAATAAGGATTGCACAAATCACCTGTTTTGCTTCTTTTTACAAAAAACTTATTTTGCGTAGAGGAGAGGTCACAGACTTGTCTTTTTGTGCTAAAATTTTGGTTAAAAATGTACATATCGTGCTGAAATAAATATATGATAAAAGACATGAAAGGATATACCGGTAACCTAATAAAGATTTATTCACAGAGAAATAGAGAAAATTCTTTTGTAATTGGTTAACAACAAAAAAGTCATTTTGAGAATTAGAATTTTTTTTCAGTGGTAAATTTTAATTTTTTTTATATCTTTTACAGTTAGTAATTTACAGATTTTCTTGTAGGAATTCAAGAACACTGTAATAAGCTTTTTTAATAAGAAAAAGTTTGATTTTTTTTTAACTATGCATTGTTAACTGTTTAAAACAAACAGACACATTTTGTTGTCAAACTTCATCACCATATAATTTGGGGAACTTTCAAATAATGCCAAAGAATTGATTGGATGGTGGAATTTATCTTTAAATTGGGTGTTGTAACGATGGACTATGTCCTGTTTATTTCTAAGATCATGTGTAAACATAAAAAAAGTATAAATGTACAGTACAGAGATGGATGGTTAATATCTCCAGTTCTATAAAAATATTCAATAATGATAATTGTCTACTTAAAACAACATTTAAGTATAGCAGTAACATTTGGAGATTACCCCCAATTTTGAATTCCGTACTGTGCTAGTGATAAAAAAAAACAAGCATAATACTGTAATCCTTAACTTAACATCTACCAATTCTCTCAATATGTGAATTTGATAGCTTGATGACCGCAACTTTTTATTCAATATTTTATATGTGGCTTCTAATACTGACTTCTATCAACTATGAGCCCCAAAGATTTTACTTTGTCCCTATGAATATCTGTTAAGTTTTTATTACTTGATGTCTAAAATTTTACCTTTACCGTTGATGAGGGAAGGTTCACAACAAAATCGAGAGTTACATCACTAGGAGCTAGTGCTATTAAATTAATCCAACAGCACTTGATTGTAGTGATGACTGTACTAAATAACAAAAGCAACTGCGATAGGGAAAGGATTCTTGTGCGCTTGCACATCCCGCTTGTCATTCTAATGACCTCAGTCCATCTAGAGGTACAATCCACTGATGTATTGGCTGGGTAGCCGGTTATAGTGCTATCTTTCAAATCTGAAGGTCGCTGGTTTGAATCCAAGCGAGATCGTTTCCAGACCCAGATGCCATTTGTCATTGGGCTATGAATTAATGATGCTATCTAACAATAAGGTCGACGTTTGATTGTAACAAGACCAGGGTTTCCTTTCAAAACTTAAAAAATGCCACTGGCGTAAATACACATAAAATAAAAAAAATTTTAAATTTATTTAAGCTACTTTGCAACAGATCGCTGCCAGAACAGCTGGCTCCTCAAGCAAATAAACACCTTTATAGTGTTTCCGATCGCAAAGATTTAGTCTCAAGTATCAGGTCTCCATTTCTGTCATTTGCATTTCTCAGTTGGCATTCATGTACATAAACATTTGCATGATTTCTCATCCCCTCGATAGCTTAATAATTTTAACATGTCAGTATGAAAGGATAGTCCTATAATTTTTATGAAGGATGAGTTTTTAGTTTTATATAATTATGAATTATAAATAAAACAGGGGGTAGACTGCTGCCTAACCCGCCCCTATGGACTTGCACTGCAGCTCAGCTTACAGTTCCGGGCCACAGTAAGTGGAATTCTTCCCCTGTTGTAGACTGGTAGAAATAGTTTGACATTTGACATCTTGTATGTTGTTTAAATAGAGCATTTACTAACGCTTTTCAGAATTAAAGTTGATTATTGTTCCTAGTAGATGTCATTAGTAGAAGTTTATCTAGCTAGTTTAACAAACAACTGTTAAAATTAAAGGTACTGATAGTTAATTATGTCCCTTTAGTTCCCATCAAAAGATTATTATATCAATTTAATGACAGAACTAGTATAACATTAACTGCATATGTAAGTGTTAATATTACGATGTCAGTTTATTTTTCACTCATTAGGAAAGATCTATTGACAACTGAATACCTACTCCACAAAATTTGTAACAGAATAGCACTGGCCCATTGACAGATCCTTGGGGAACTCCCAATCAATCAATCAATCAATTTATTTATTGAACAATAATAATGAATACATGCATATTATACAAAATAGGTGCAAAAACCATACAAGGCTTGTCTGCACCAAGCCTGGTATTATTGTTTTGTAGATATGTTAATCGTATTCCTTGACCAACTAGTTTGGCTGTAGGTTTACTTCAAGTACATGGCTTCTTTTTCCTAGATAATTTGCAAATTAAGCTTCAGCCCTTCATTTCATACTTACAAGAGAGAAAGTTACTACAGAAAATCTGCTAACTTTGGCTTGTTTTTTGTTAAAGTTCGACAGTTTAACTTGAGAGCTAAATACTTTTAGAGCATTTAACATTTTTTAAATATGTCCCCTTTAACTCCTTAACCGCGGCATAAGTTGGCGCGCCGCGGTTAAACCGATCAGTGACGCGTGGTTTACTTACGCTCGCCGATGGCCCAGCGTGGGGATTTCGCAATTTTTTGTGGTTTTTAACATTCTGAGGAAACCTACTTTAAAATGCATTTTAAAGCAATTAACTATGATAAATGCTATAATAAAGATTATACAAGTATTCATGTTAATGTAAATGATAAATACCCCCGCCGCAGCAAACCTGCCGACTAAGCGAATTTCCATTTGTCTGAATTGATTTTCAATTAAATATATTTAAATAACATAAGGTTTAACGAGTACCTAGGTTTGCTGCTACAAGGAAACTAATAAAGTGTGTTTTTTAGTAAAGTATTGATAGCTTAGTATAAAATAAATAAATTTGCCAAGTTTGATCAAAATATATCCATAAACAAGCAAACTTCAACATTTGACAATATTCTCCATAAGAATAACATGGGAATTTAAAAATTACAATTTTCTTTATTTTCTCCGTTATCAATAACCGAACAAAAATACTTTTATATTCTAAATTATTTGTTTTTTTAAGCTCTTTAAAAAGGTCTAAAGAGAAATCGGGAAATTTTGTGTTTTGAGGGTCAAAAGTGAGAAAAACCAATTTTTACCCCATAAAACCCCCCGTAAAGCCTTGTTCCCATGGTCTGATCATGCTGGTTCTCGAACTCATTCAAGTTTATCCCGCTTTACACCTTTAAACCAAATTTCATCAAAATCGGACAAAAATTACTCAAGTTATCGCGTTCACGGACGTATATATATATATATAAATAAATATATATATATATATATATATATATATATACATATATAAAAATTTTAACGAATAGTGTTTTTTGCCTCTGGGGACATCAAAATTAAAAAGTAAATCGGTCCCGGGTCTAGGTCTTACCGTGCCACCTACGGTAATAGCTACTTCCCTATAGGGAAATTTGCTAATAATAAAATATTGTAGGCCTACTTATCATATTTACTTATGGGTTTTATTTTGTAGTCTGGTCACATCGAGTGGATGTTTCAAGAAGTAAATATTAAATATATACACTATTTACAAAGGTTACTTTTAACTTTTTTAAATTATTCAGGGTATGATACTCCCTGAAGCATGGCACTACGCGCAAGGAAGCCGCGCAGTCCTGGCACTAATACCGCAACTCCCGCCTGGCCGGTTCACGTCGCGTAGTGTGACGGCAAACATAGCATTGAAGTGGGGGATACTCTTTTTTTTCGCTGAAGGAATACATGATGGAAAATGACGCTGTGTCAATCTCAGTGGTGTATGGCCAGAGGAGGATGGCCATCGGTTTTTTACTGTGGGTCTGAGCTGCCATGTTTTCCTCTAAAAGTTGGCGAACTAGCTCTAAATGGAATTCTGCCGGTGTTGGTTTCCAGCTCGTTACACAAAGGTATATTGCATGGGAATTGAGTATTTCCAGATCCACAAAATGTAAAAACAGTTTTTATACCACTTTTGGGTGCACCTGACACATGTAACATTGCTTAGCATCATATCTGTGCCGTCTACAGAGCCCATGCTATCATTATATTCTTGGACACATTTTGGCTCCATAACCTTTTCTTTTGTAACGTAGTTTACTTTTCCGGAGTCAACTACTTTATCATCATGTTCTTTTGTGATCATCATAACTTCTCTTTTATCTTCCCACTTTACAACCATGCTTGTTCCATCATTGAAAACCTCCCGTTCGCCAGCTAAAAAACTCTTTCTGAAATTCAGGCATACCTATTCTCTCTCATCTTACTGTACCACGAGAATTGGTTTAGTTCAAATCCAAAAAACATAAACATATCAGGACTACAATAGCAATTATCAACGTACAAACAATGACGCGAAGCTATCATATCAACGTGACAAAAAAACTACCAAGCGTGACCTTTGATACTGCAGAACACGTGGCTCTACGCTGTAGTTTCAGAAAGATACACTTGAGTGCAGCACCAAATGGTCTGTCAATTCTCAGGGTCAATGTATCATGGAAAGAAAATAGCAGAAAACTTGTATCAACGAAATATATCAGCCGAAAATGTCAAAACTGTCTAAACTCAGGCGTCGCGGTTAACGCCACAAGGGTGTTGCACGTGATATTCCGTGCTACGCAATAGCGGGTATAGAATACTACCACGGAATAACGGGTGTGTCGCGGTTAAGAGGTTAATGGGAACATGACATTAATTTTTTCTTTCATTTTTGTTTTGTTCATTTGTTTCTTACAAACTACTGTACCTTTAAAAGAAGTAAATTCCTAACTATCTCTCTTACATTGAACTTATAATTGGTTAATCTTACTCCTCACAAAATCTCATTTATCAGCATATGCAGAATGTGACTACAAGTTTAAAATTTGGTACATTTAAATCTTCTTCAAAAAGCTTTCAACCAAAGTACTCATCTGAATGTAGAGAGCCAAAGTATAGTCAAGTGAATGCCTTAACTAGTTGACTGTATAGACTAATATTGTTAGAAACAGAAAGTAGATCATATAACTCAGTTATTTTATATTCAAGATGTGTAAAGCATTTGATGTTAGCTAAATGTTAGCTTAAATGTTATTAACTATTCCATAGTTCTAAGGTAGATTAGTAAGACTATAATAAGCGGCGCTGAATGCTTTCTAATTGATTGATGTGGTTCTGTTGATGAGCTGACCAAATTGTGGATCCATACTCTAGCTTTGTTAGAACAAGAGCTTTTTACAAGGACACAAGAGAGTAAGGGGTGGGTTGAATCCTTTGTGGGTCGTAGGATGAATCCAATCAGAGAGTTTGCTCTTGCAGTAATGTGTGTAATGTGCTCTATTGGATTTAGTGATGGTGTAATAATAACTCCTAGATCTTTAACTTTGGAAAATCTCTTTAGAACAGATTCATTGATTGTGTAGTCGTGAATTAAGAAATCCGAGCTCCATTTAAATTAGATAACTACACATTTGTCCACATTCAACTGCGTCACTTTGTTTTTGCACCAGGCTTCAATGTTGCTGAGAGAGTTTTGGAGATGAATTTTATCGCAGTCCCCTGATATCCTGCTAATCAGCAAACATTAGGAAATTTGAACCTATTACAAACTTTATGTCATTTATATATAGGCTAAAGAGCTAAAGAGAAACGGGAAAAGGTGAGACCCTTGAGGAACACCACACAATTCTTTAAATGGCTGTGATGAACTGCCATCGCACTTAACAATAAGATGTCTTCCCTTCAGATAACTATCATCTATCCATTTAAACAGGGAGCCACGCATACCATAGCCGCTAAGCTTTGCTATCAGAAGGCAATGATTGACTTTGTCAAAAGCCTTTGGCAAGTCAAGATAAATGCAGTCAACTTGGCAGGAGTCTACGAAGGCAGACATGATAACATCTTGAAATTCGAGTAGGTTGGAGATGGTGGATCAAGAGCGTAGGAAACCATGTTGCTCAGGAGAGATGCACTTTTGCAAGTTAACGTAAAGAAAATCCAGAACGATGCTCTCAAAGACCTTCGCTACTGCATACAAAATGACTATGGGTCTGTAGTTTATAGCATCATTCTGATCGCCTAACTTGAAGGTGGGGACGACAAATTCTTTTTTAAGACTATCAGGAAACACTCAAGTAAGTGCTCAGCAGAGCCTAGAATAGTATAAATAGGTGGGGTGCAAGAACAGGTGCACAGTGTTTAAGTATGAGAGGAGGAATATTGTCTGGCCCTGGACCTTTGTTAGGATCGAGATTTTCGAGCCTATGCAGCCCATCCATTGAAGAAAATGGGCACAGAGAGATGCTGAAGTTCCAACCAAAGTGAAAGGAAGGGACAATAGGGGATGTTTCACTTAAGACGGATGAAAAGTGATCTGCAAATAGCTCACATGTATCCTCTGAAGACTTGGCCACCCTTGAGCCAAGGACCATATTTGATGGGATTGTTGGACTGTGTTTAAGACTGCCAACATGGGACCAGAAGGATTTTATGTTCCTTGGAATATTGTCTTCCACCTTTCTAATAGTCTTCCACCTGTAATCAGAATAATCAGAATGGCCGGATCCTGGCCATGTCTTTACATCTTCTGCTCATCTGTCTGAATGCCTCGAAAGTGATTAATGCTGAGTGATGATTTGTATAGCTTAAAGGCAATTTTCTTTTGTATCACGAGTTGTTTGAGATCCTTCAAAAACCACTTAGGAAAAGCTGCATTATCTCTTTTCACTGGGGTGTTAGCACTGACATCAAATGCAGGTACCACAGCTGATGAGGGATCCAACACGGGAAGTTTGCAGTCTGTGGAAAACACCATCAATTTTACATTTACGGTAATCACAGGGAAATCTAACTTTTTTGGGTAGAGTAGTAAATAGTAGATAAATAGGGATGGTGTTTGTCTTCAAGTAACAATGCCTCCTCCGCTGCCACAACTTCACTGAATGAGATGGAAGTCAATACTAGGTCAAGTATATCCCCCGATTGTTAGTAACAGAGTTAATTTGCTTGAGAGAATGTAGGGTAGCCATACTGGTTAAGGAGCTAGATTATTCGGGTCAGTAGCATTTACAGCTTCAGGAAGGTTCAAGTCACACAACAAAATAATTTTTTTCTGGATTCCAGAGCAAATGATAGCCTCGTCTACAACATTGCAGAAGTCGGAGTAGACAGATGTTATAATGACAGTTTATTAGATTAAAGCTCTATAAAACAAGATCATCCTTGATATAGGAGCATCAAATATAGTTAATTACCAACGTTGATTTGCTTAGAATTTACTAGTCAATTAGACTGGAACTTTGGAATGTACTCAATTTTTCTGGCCAAATATAAAACACTCAAATTGTCTCAAAGGGCATCAAGTAAACTTGAGATATTACGAGATACTAGACGAAAAATTGGAATCTTTGACCCCAATGGTACAACTGTGTGCTATATTTTGTGGTAATATTGGTCTGAGTGAATTCATGAAGAGGTGACCTCTCAAAAATGAGTCGGTGCAGAGGTGATTTTTAAATCTTTATCTGTTGGGAAAGAAGTTTTTATAAGATAATTTGAAACAAATTTTTGGGAGTCAGACCCCCCATGCTCGATAGCTCAACTAGTTGAATAAATAATGTCTATGAATAAATTAGAAGGGAATAAGCTATTACCGTAGGTCTCATGGTAAGACCTGGACCCGGCACCGATTTACTTTTTCGTTTTGATGTCACCAGAGGCCAAAAACAACTTTAGTTCAAATTTATATACAGGGTTAGGCAAAATTCTGGAACCCCCCAGGTAACTTTTTAACGCGTTGCAGTAGGAAAACCAAACTCTGCACATATTTACAACATTAGAAATTGCTCTTTTTTGTCAATGTTACAACTTTGCCCCAGCCCCATGGGGTATTTTGGGGACAGCCCCTAGTTTTCAAATGTAAACACCTATCATGTGAGTTCAATATCGCACCCCTAATCAAAATGGCAGCCATTTTAATTATTTAAGATGAGCAAGCAAGATAAAGTCTGGACACCCCCAAGTTAACTTAAAAAATTTAGTATTTTAATACTGACCAAAAGGTGAATTCTCTTTTTTTTTATAAAGGTATGCTGAGTCTAGTTTTCCTGCTATAACCTGTTAAAAAGTTAATAGGGGATATTTAAAATGACTGCCATTTTGATTAGGGGTGCGATATTGACCTCTAGTTTGCGCCATTTAATTTGTCTTGAGAAACCCTTTAAAATGAGGGGTCTCATGATAGGTATTTACGTTTGAAAATTTGGGGCTGCCCCCAAAATACCCCATTTTGGGGGCCGGGTACAAGTTCTAAATTTAACGAAAAAGTGCATTTTTTATGTTATAAAAATATGTGCCAAGTTTGGTTTTCCCACTGCCACATGTTATAAAGTTAACTTGGGGTGTCTAGACTTTATCTTGCTAGCTCATCTTAAATTAAAATGGCTGCCATTTTGATTAAGGGTGCAATATTGACCTCTGGTTTGCGTCATTCAATTTCTCTTGATAAACCCTTTACAATGAGGGGTCACATGATAGGTGTTTACATTTGAAAATTTGGGGCTGCCCCCAAAATACCTCATTTTGGGGGCTGGGGTAAAATTGTAACTTTGATGAAAAAGTGCAATTTCTAATGTTATAAATATGTGCCGAGTTTGGTCTTCCTACTGCAACACGTTAAAAAGTTAACTGGGGGGTTCCAGACTTTTGCCTAACCTTGTATTCATATACAGGGTGTTCAAAAAAGGTGGGGACATATTTTACCTAGTGATTCCTTGGGTCAAAATAAAGAGAAAATCAAGAATAACATTTTTTCCAAAATCGCTTCGTTTACCAGATATCCGCCATTTTGTATTTTTTACATACATTTTTATCTTTTAATATTTTCAACCGATCTTTATGAAACTTAGTATGTATGTCAAAATAGAAGATACCCGTGTTAAAAAAAAAAACTCATCTTGATTCAACCTAAAATTTCAATATGGCAGCCATTTTAATTCTTTAAGCTTAAATTACTCAAAAACGGCTAATTTTATAGAAAAATGCCTAGAACACTTTTATTTAGAATTTTTTATTCCCTATCAAACGATACCAAGTTCAAAAAGATTGAATAAGAAATAGCTGAAATATTACAATTTTTAGTTGTAAAATTGGGTAGAATAAGGCAGAAGATAGTCAGGTTTGCCCCATTCAATCAAGATGTAATCAAGATGATTTTTTTCTAACATGGTTCTCTTCTACCTTAACATACATACCAAGTTTCATAAAGATCGGTCTAAACAATCCAAAGATAAAAATGTATATGTAAAAAATACAAAATGGCGGATATCTGGCTAACAAAGTGATTTCGGAAAGAATGTTATTCTTGATTTTCTCTTTAAACTCAAGGAATCATTACATTAATTATGTCCCCACCTTTTTTGATCACCCTGTATATATATGTCCGTTAGCACGATAACTCGAGCAAAAATTATCCGATTTCTATGAAGTTTGGTACAAACGTGTAAACCTACATTTATTCAAATGAGTTCGCGAACCAGTATGATCGGACCATGGGAACGAGGTTTTGTGGGGGGTTTTATGGGGTAAAGATTGGTTTTTCTCGTTTTTGACCCTCAAAACATAAAATTTCCCAATTTCTCTCAAGACCATTTTGAAGAGCTTAAAAAAAACAAATAATTTAGTATATTGAAGTGTTTTTGTATGGTTATTAGTTACAGATAAAATTGTAAATTTAAAATTCCCATGTTATTCTTATGGAAAATAAGTCAACTGTTGAAGTTTGCTTGTTTATGGATATATTTTTGGCAAATCTATTTATTTTATATTAAGCTATTAATGTTTTACAAAAAAAAAAACACACTTTATTACCAAAGGCATCCCACAGTATCCCTAAAGGCAGAAAACCAAGGTACTCGTTAAACCTAATGTTATTGAAATAGATTTAATTGAAAATCAAATCAGGCAAATGGAAATTCGCTTAGTCTGCAGGTTTGCTGCAGCGTGGTATTTTTAGATCTTTTGATTCAACTTTTTAATTAAATCCTCCACTCTTTCTGCAAGTTCCTCAAAATCATTGTAGTCAAACTATTAATGGAAATGAATTTAAATGTTACTTGCCCCTTTCAAACTATAACCCAAGTGGATACAATCATCATTTTCCAAAATGTATTAAAAACTAAATAACTTTTTGATCAGCATTGTGCGTGTTATTAAATTACCTGAAAATACAAAAAAATACATTTAATAACACTTGTAATAATACACTTTTTACACTTATACTGTTGACTCACAAAACAGTAAATAAATACATATACCTTAAAGATGTATTTACCGTCTTGTGAGTCAACAATATAAGTGTAAATATAATATTCCTTGTATTATAAAAAAACTGTAATATGTATCCCTTTATAACACAAGGTCTAATGGAGAATTGCATTAATTGTTTGGTTTAGAAGGAAACATTATACTATTCATTACAACAATACCTTCTGCAATTTCATTTGTCGGGAGTTGTGACTCATTTTATCCTCACCCGGCATTATCAGGCATTCCAGCACTGGTGTTCTGTTCAACAAACAAAAATGTAAAATATACAACACGTTTTTAAATAGAAAAAATATGCATTAAAAATGGACAGGTAATTTAAGTTGAATTTAATATTTTTTTCCTTTTATACAGGCTGGAAAAAAAGTCCCGGAACAGTTAAAATATTTCAAAAGTAATAAATATAGAGCTTCAAAACTTGGTACAGGGGATGGCCCGCTAGGAGTCAGAAGAAAATCTTAAATGGAAGCATAGGTTGATATGCACATCAAATTAATAAAGGCCTTTACTAGTAAAATACAATGCCGCAAATTTGAACTCAAACGGACAACCGAGTCAAAAATGGCAGCTGTTCAAAGATTTCTGAAATCTGCTGTTTTCAATCTTTGAACAGCTGCCATTTTTTTACTCAGTCATTACTTGAGCTCAAATTTGCGGCATTGTATTCTACTAATAAAGCCCTTTAATTTGATCTACATATCAACCTATGCATACCTTTTTGATTTTCTTCCGACTTCTAAAGGTTTGGGTAGGCCTATATCAATATCATTATATTTTTCTTTCAAGAAAGCTTTGTTTACTAATGGAATTTAAATCTATTGTGACTACTGATTATATAGAAAAAATATGATTTTATTGTTGAATTTAGCATAACATTTAACATTATTTAATTATTTAGACAGGAAATTTTGGCAAAACCTGTTTTAGTAGAAGTGTTGTAACGAGCTGTTTATATGCTTTAGTTGATGTTTAGACTTGCTAAGTCATCAATTACCGTAAGAATTATATTCTTACATCATGTTAGAGGAAGGGTTATTTCATCAATAAATGGAGGAAACCAGTTGCAATCCTTATACCAATCTCAATGTGTACTAAACCTATATAAAGACATGTTTTAGTACTTACGACAGTTCACCTGTGGTACTTAGTCAGTTTTGATTTGTTTACAGGTCTTCCGAGCAGTGTCGTGCCTGATACTCTAAACAGGCATGCACTGCAAGGCACCTTGCCTACAGAACCCAGCAACTACGTGGTACCCACTATGGGGTTACCCATACTGCCTTCACTGCCTCCACAGCTTCCTCTAATACCTGTAAGTACCACTGTTCAACTCCACATCAGCAAACCTGCAGACTAAGCAAATTTCCATTTGCCAGATTGGCTTTTACTAGGATATTTCCTTAAACTTTTAAGATGTATTCCTATTTAAAAAAAAAAAAACATTAGTTTTACTAGTAATAAGGTTTGCTGCTAAAATAAAACACCGGACTAAGGACAAGACTAAACACAAGTTTCACAATGTTTTGGGATCTTAAACCCAGGTAGTCAATGAAACTTGATCATGTAGCTCTTAAGCTTTGAGGTTGTGATCTTTTGTTTTAAGTGAACAGTGTTGATTGCCTATTTAGTTTTCAGCTTTTTTCTTCTTTTAACTTTTTGAAATTTTATTATCGTAAACGTTTGTTGTTTCCAGCTACTGTGTTTCCCAGTGCTGCTCAGTTTGTGTACTAATTTTGTCATGTTCAAGGTTCCTAATCACATGGTTAAGATTATGATCCAGATCAATTCAATTCAATTCAATTCAAACTTCTTAATTCATTATTTTGTACAATATATACATTGAAACATTCAAAACATCCCAAAACATCCCAAAACATTCAGTTGAATAGTACACAACAACTGTTTATGTTTAGTAATAACCAGTGTTTGTTTGGTAGTTGAATAGTATTCCCTGTAGATGCATAGCTGTTATGCATCCGAAACATCAGCATCTAGTTTAACTTATTCAATGATTTGGTCATCACTCGAAGACCTAGATTTGACAATCTACTTGAGACTTATGACTTATGAAGACTATCATCTAGATTCAGATCCTAAAACATTGTGAAACATGTGTTTTACTAACCAGTAATCAGTGATGGAAAATATCCACAGTAATCCTTTAAATAATGTAAAATTAAATTACCATCACAAATGATAAATATTTTTATTTGTTGTTTCCTTTTTGACATATTGGGAACGGTTGTAAAAATCATGTACCGGGTAATCTGTTTGTTGTGGAGAGAATTGCATATAAATATTTAATTATCTAATGTTAAAATAGTTTACCTAGTTATAGTTTTAGCCTTTTCAGTTCAGTTCTTACAATTGAAAAGATTCACTTTACAGCATTGTTTACTTACTCTACAGCATTGTTTTTTTTTGTTTTTTTTGTACTTACAACACCAGTAGGATTGAGAGAAAAGGATTAAAATTGTAATGGTTTGATTAAAATTGTAATGCTTTGTGCGTCAACTTATCAACTGTTAAGACCAATTTAATTGTTAATGAGTGGTTGGTACAATGAGTTGTTGGAGTTGTTGCATCTCTATCAGTGGCAATGAGAGGTTATAAAAAAAAAAATAACCTCTCTTAGAAGTTATGAGTAGTGATTTGTTAGTGCTGTAATATAAAAACGGTCGTAGGTCAAGTAGTGTACGCAACTCGCGTAAATAGTCTTTACGACACTTGCAGAAGTTTTTGTGGCACTCACCTAGGCTCGTGTCGTAGGCTCGTGTCGTAGGCTCGACTATCTTTACGTGATCGTTGCGTAAACTACTATTGAAATACATTTAGTGAAGAACTATTTATTTGACAAATATACAGTACAGTAGAACCACGGTTAACCAAAATAAAGAGGGGGGGAGCTGTTTCGGATAACCAATTTTTCGGTTAACCCGTCATATGCTAAATATAGTCTACGTATTACCATGGTGAGTTCGTAAAATGAATTTAAAACAATAACTATATAATACAGTGTTTCATTTCAGCTACAAAAATGTTACAATGGGTTAGAAAAGCCCCTTTCTAGTGAGAGGGCCTCGGCACTATGCCTCGCTGTTTACATATTACGTATTGTACTTATATTTTAGCCATGTATTAATTTGTGGAACTGTTTCGGTTAACCAGGGTTCTACTGTACTATTTAACAGTAGATATGTTATAGAGTAATGATTAATTGTGTTGTTTACAGCAATCGATGCAGCCTTTCCAATTCCTAGCATCAGGATCCCAGCAGCTTCTGCCACACACACAGCAGGTTCTAGTGCCACACACAGGACGACTGATGCCTCAGATTCCTACCATTGTCACCTCTCAGTATGAGCTAGAGAGTAAGTAGCAGCATCAGAGATTTGGGAATTGTGTCTGCTGCTTATTTTAATGACCAAGTTTTATCCTGTAAGAATTATCTATTAAGTGGAAGGTAGTTTGCATCTCTGTCTGCTGAGTGCTGGATGTATCATAATTTAATTTACTGACTAGGTTGTATTGGAATATATCGGGTTTATACTATTTTGAACTATACAGGGTGGCTGAAAAGTAACTTACAACCCCCCCCCCCTTAACTTTTCAACCATTTGAGATATTTGAAATCTGTTTGCGGCAACCTTCTTAGGTATGACGGGCTACAATAATTATGGTCAATTTTGAAAATTTTGCCCTTCGGGGTAGCGGTGGTAGGGAATAGATCAAAATCTTCAAATGACTAATATAGTCAAGTTTGGTATCATTTTACAGGTCGTGACGAATAAAGAAAACCAAAATCGGCTTACTAATAACAAAATGGGGCCTTAAAATGTTTCAAATCCAAAAAACCATGAGGGTAGCTGAATATTAACTTGCACTACCTTTAACTTTTTAACTATTTGAGATATTTGAAATCGGTTTGAGGCAACTTGTTTGTATATAAGGGGCCACAATAATTATGGTCAGTTTTGAAAATTTTGCCCTTACGGATAGCGGGTAGCTCAAAATGTCTTAATAGCAAGTATAGTCGAGTTTGGTACCATTTTACAGGTCTTAACGAAACATAACAATTATTATAAAGAAAATAGAAATCGGACCATTAATAACAAAATGGCAGCTAAAAATGATTAAGCCAATGGTTATTAAAAGTAATGTTGAACGACAGAGTCTGCTTCCTGCCATGTCCACGGCAGTGCGTGTAATTGATAGGCCTATCATTTTCGTTTTTATGTTTTGTAAAATGTGTGTTTTATTTATTTATTCTGACGAACATCAAGTGGATCCTTTTGTTTGCCTGACGATGGCGGAGATCAGTAAATAACCGCCGAAACATATGTAGCAATTTCGACACTACATGTTAAGGATTGTCTGACGAGGTATGTTTTAACCATTATATGTCATATTACGCAATCCTGGGGCTATGAAAATGAATTTAAATTGTTATGTTTCATCAAGACCAGTAAATTGATATCAAACTCGACTATACTTGCAAATTGAAAATTTTGAGCTACCCCCACCCCTGCTAGGTACCCCTAAGGGTAAATTTTCAAAACTGACCATAATTATTGTAGCTTTTCATACCTAAGAAGGTTACTGCAAACATATTTCAAATATCTCAAATGGTTGAAAAGTTAAGGAGTAAGTTACTTTTGAGTCACCCTGTATAAATTATCTATGGAATATATTTTTCATAGTTCCGTTAAATATGCTTAACATAATTCTAGGATATCAAAAACCCCTCTGTGACAGCAAACCTGCAGACAATGTAAATTTCTGTTTACCTGGTTGGATTTTGGCTTAGATTTTAATTGTCAGATTTTTTTTTCATATAAAATGCAAAATCTTTTGTTCTGAGGGTCGTAAATGGTAAAACCTTACCTTATAAACTCCCCATAAAATCCCATCATGCTCGGGAACTCATGTGAATAAATGTAGGTTTACAAATTGGTACCATATTTCATCAAAAATTATAATTTTAATCAAAATTATCGTGCAAATGGACACATTAAATGTGTATATGTTTTTGGCATCTGGAGACATCAAAAAGAAAAAGTAAATCAGTTCCGGGTCTTGGTCTTACCATAAGACTTGGGGTAAAAGGTTATTCTAAATATGTTTAATTCGCTAATATTTCCTAAATGGGAAATTCTGTATACAAAAATAGTTACTAAAATATTGTAATGCCAAACAATCCTAATTCTCAAAAACAAAACTTCTTTTGTTTCCTACATTGTTTCTTTGTATCATTTAGCTCTGGAAACGGGCTGGAAATTTGGCCTTGAGCTGTTACAAATGTTTGGAAATGAGAAAATATTATTTTTATACATAGAAATAGAAACCGTTAAGATACAAACAATTAGAATACAACAAAATAATTCCTAAGACATATCAAAGAATGTTCAATGCTTTTTGCAGGCAGAAACAACTTTTTAAATGGTAACCTACCATCAGGAGTGTTCAACACTTTAGCGGACCAACAGCAATCACAGGATAAAGTGGATATGCTGGATATACCAGGGAAGGGCCGGTGCTATGTATATATTGCTAGGTATGTATGAACAACTTTGGCTAAGAAAGGAAATTATTTTACAAGTAATTATGAACACAGTTAGGTACTATTTCATTTGATCTTTTATCCTATTTGATTTGTGCCAATGCCAGTAGTATTTTAATGAAAGTATCACAAACGCTTATTATTATTATGGAAAGTGGTTCAAACTCCTAAAAGTTTTGTTGATATGACGGCAATTGAAGCCATCCCTCTCATACTGAAGTTCAAGACGCATCATTTATGACAAATAATCACCACAACATACCTTGTCAGACAATCCTTAATAAACAGAGTGTGACATATATTTTTTGTATGAGTCAAAATAAACTAATGTAGTCAAAAAATGTTTGCCATTGTTCGGCTCGCCATAAAATGTGTACCTTTTAATTAATTGGGAATAGAATAGGGTGTCATCGTGTTGCTCTACAGTTACCAGTGTTGGATGGTATCGTTTTGTGATTTTAATATCGGCTATTATCAGATAAAATTGCGTCGGAGATCGTGTAGTGTACGTTTGGTGGCTGAAGAGCGACTGACTGGTCAGGGTGCTTCTCGACAGCACTCTCTTACCGACCCTAGCATCAGGGTTGAGAACTACGGTTATTCCACAATGACATCCAGCGTTAGCTGCGGCCTTTGTGTGAACCAAATGAATGTATTTGGGATGATCGTAAAACATTACCGCCCATTAAAATTTGTCCCTTTACAAGAGTTTTGTAAGAACTTGCTACATATGTATATATGTAGTATCTATACATTAATTAGGTAAGGCGATTCTTTGCGTCAAAACTGTAGGCGACTGGGAAGTCGTAGGACGACAGGAGAGGACTCGAATTAAAGGTCTCGATCCATTGACGTCAGGAAAAATAGTGAAATTCCCAAAATAGATATAATACAATTTTCTCCATATAGTCGGAGAAATATAGGATATGACCTTAAAAAAATTGCAAGAAAACGTTTTATGGTTTTATTTTGTAGAGTTGGGTTTGCAGAATGACATACTAAAAGTTGCCAAAAATCGGTGCACGAGAAAACCACTAAAATCACAATTTAAAATGGCGGATTTTTCCAACATTGGACAAATTAAAAAAACATATTTCACATGCATTTGTTTTGCACATTTTTCGAGATATTGACTTGGGACCACCATTTGTATTTATTGGGTGGTTAGGACTTCATTTTGATAGGGAACGCGTTTTTGGCCGCCATCTTGGATCCGCCATATTGGACATAGATAATTTTTTTTCAATGTAACGATAGTGTTGTGACACATCATTACCAACTACATTTTTACACTGATTTCAATGCCGAAATCCGTTTTTAAATATCTTTATTAATTTAGAAGATATATTCAAACGAAAACTCTCCACCGTACATTTATTATGAACGTTTCGTAGTTTGATAATTAAAAAAAATTTCTTATGTCTACAGTTCTTATTAACGCTTGTAGTTCGTTCTAGGCTTAAAATATTCAGTAATGTAAGGGCTTTCATTTGAGCTCTTGATCATTAAAATCAGACGAGTTAAAAACCAGCTACGAAGAACCTCAGAACAATATTAAATTTAACTTTTTAGAAATATATTTTTATTAAAAGATTCATAACTCGGGTTGTTAATGTGTCACCAAGTTCTTTCTGGTCTCAAGTTACTCAGTAAATCTTTGGCTTTAATTTTATTAATCATTAAACAAAATCTGACAATTTTGAAATGAGTCGTGGATCTTAATTTAACATTAAAATGTATTAATTTTTAAATTCGTCTTTAGTTAAGGACGTATATCCCCAATTCTAAATAACCCCCAAAACTCTTTATAGTCTTAAATAATTCGTAACATTATTGACTTTTATTTTGGCTATGGATTATTTATTGGGAGTTATTAGGGTTTGGGATATATGTCCTTAACTGAAGACAAATTTCTTAAAAGAAATAATTTACTGTTAAATGAAGATTCATGACTCATTTTAAATAATTCAGATTTTATTTAGTGATTAATAAATTCAAAGCCAAACATGTACTGAATAATTTGAGACCAGAAAGAACTTGCTGACGTATTAACAACCCGAGTTATAAATCTTTTAATAAAAATATATTTCTAGAAAAGTTAAATTTAATATTGTTCTGAGGTTTGTAGCTGGTCTTTAACTCGTCTGATTTTAATGATCAAGAGCTCAAATGAAAGCCCTTACATTACTGAATATTTTAAGCCTAGAACGAACTACAAGCGTTAATAAGAACTGGAGATATAAGAAAAATAATTATAAAAAAAATATCAAACTACGAAACGTCCATAAGAAATGTATGGTGGAGAGTTTTCGTTTGAATATATCTTCTATAGGAAAAAAGATATTTAAAAACGGATTTCGGCATTGAAATCAGTGTAAAAATGTAGTTGGTACTGATGTGTCACAACACTATCTTTATATTGAAAAAAATTATCTATGTCCAATATGGCGGATCCAAGATGTCGGCCAAAAACGTGTTCCCTATCAAAATGAAGTACTAACCACCCAAAAAATACAGGTGGTGGTCCCAAGTCAATATCTCGAAAAATTTGCATAACAAATGCATGTGAAATATGTTTTTTTTTTATTTGTCCAATGTTGGAAAAAGCCGCCATTTTAAATTGTGATTTTAGTGGTTTTCTCGTGCACAGATTTTTGGCAACTTTTAGTATGTCATTCTGCAAACCCAACACTACAAAATAAAACCATAAAACGTTTTCTTGCAATTTTTTTAACGATCCCTGTGTAAGTTTTTTTTAGTTTGCTTGGACTAATAAGAAAAGCATGATAAGCCATTTACTGCTGATTTTTGTTTACTTCAATACAGCTGATTGTGATTTATCACTAAGCCTGTGCGCAATATTGACATTTGGATGACTTATTTGCCAGTCAATTTTGCAATCTACTGTATACTATATAAAACCAGGGATAACGTTACCTATAATTTTTAAGACTTGTTAGTTACTTCTTAGAATGTTGAAATAAATTATTTTACTGTGAAACCTTTCAAATTTGTATATTTTTAAGCGTATGATAAGTAGTAGAATCATGGGAGTAGGCTCAAATCAAAAGAATTTGACTTAGAATGGGTGAATAAACTATAAAGATTTTTCTTCTAATTTAAAGGTTATTGTTATGTTGAAGGAATGTTTAACATGAAATAACCACATTGACTAAATAATTAACGATTCAACCTTAAATGGAGAACTGCTTTGTTTCAAAACATACGCTCAAGATTTATTATAACTTTCTTTGTAAATTTTATATCATTTTTAATTTGTGATTTATTATAGTGTTTGTTTAATCAAATTTTTTTTTAAGTGAAATAACCTCAATGGCTACTCTTAGAAAATAACCTGGGAATAAAGATGAAATAGGTTCATACAATAATTGATGATTAAGCCTATTTTGATAGAATATGTAAAGTCAATCGCACCTTATGAGGAATACCACCACATAAACTTACACTAATTGTAGTTTTTTTTTATGCTTATCAGAAACAAATCTAGGGTTAGGTTTGGTGCCTTTACTTACACTAATTTTGTTAAACCTTTAAAAGGAGTATAAACTTAGAAATAATAACTGGGTCAGGATGCTTTAGCGGTTTTGACCAAGAACTAAGCTTATCTCAACACACCTTTATTTGCCTTTTCATATTTGACGAAGACAATTTCCAAAATTCCAATCAGGGAAGCCTTTTTTATCATAATTAACCACAAGACCAAACACCACAGCTACCTTAGTAAACCAGTATTTATTCACAAACAGTTATATGTTTGCTGCCTTTAACAGAGTTAAACCTCTGGAGTGATTCAAATTATTTATAAAAAATAACATCAACAAAAGCAAACAAAGACAAACAAAAAACTTTTTTACACAAAAGATATGGTGTACATGGATATCTATTCTGACACATAGGCCTAGATAAAATAATTCTGAGTTTGTTTAAATATTACAATAATTTGTTTTACATTTGAGCTTTTTAGGGACTTATGTCCCTACAAGCAACTAGTATATGTAGTATATATGTAGGTGTATGCAGTATATATGTAGTATTAATGTATGTGTGTAGGGGAAGGAAGAAGAACTAGGTAAGGATAAAATCGTTTTCTGACCAGCTTCTTCAGCTTTTTTACACATTACTTGATTGATTTCATTTCTTTGACATTTTAAGTACCATTGTAAATTTTCAATTAATAAGTGGAAAGAAAGATTTTTAACAAATAATTCACCCAGGAAAAACTTTTCAATTAGTGAAGAAAGAAATTCTCAATACATGACTACTCAAGTGGCTGGTTAACCTTCCGTCGGGCGCATTGATTTTCAAACACCAAAGGGCGCTCACGGAAGTTACCTCCGGGAATACAAACATTATACAATGATGAGTAAAAAACATTTTAATAGCAATAAAACTGTAAAAAAAACATTTTTTATGAGTTATTACACTATTACTTAAGTAGTATATCAAATAGCAAATGTTATAAAAACAAAAAAAAATAAAAATACGTAAGTGTTGTGGATAAAAAAGATTTACTTTTTGTACTTATACAGTACTATCGTATATTAGAAAACAAATTTGAATATTGTATGACATAAAACACGTACACGGTCTAATAAAAATAATAATTTTGTACAAGGACAACTCATTCAATCAAAGCTCTTAGACAAAAATTGCATCAGTGTATGACATAAAAACACCTATGGTATTATGAAAAAAGATAATTATTTCATAAGGACAACTTACTTAGTCAAAGCTCTTTAGAAAAAATTGCAATGGTGTTTGAAAAAAAACAACCTATTGTCTAATGCTAAAAGTCATTTGTTACAAAGACCACACATTTTGTCAAAGCTCTTTTTCTTGAAAAAAAAGCTTACCGAACTCACGCACCATTAGTTCTTTCTTCTAAATGTTGTTCCTTGTCCTCCCTTTCAACACTAGCCAACAATCTCGCAATTAGTTCTTCTTCATCCATTTTATAATATCACTAAATACGGTCAAACACAAGGGCACACACGGAACTAGGCTCCGGGAAACCCGTTGCATCACAGGGCGCTCATGGAAGCTACTTCCAGTAGTGACGCGAACCACTCCCCAAGGTCGACTGACAACTGGGAAAGGGGTAAGAGTATACGAAACCGACTCCGCAAAAGTGGTTCGTGAGGTCCACAGCCCTGCCGAACACATACTATGGTTTTTATAACGAAAAAAGTAGTGACCCGGAGGTAACTTCCGTGATACACCCGATGGAAGGTTAAACATAGTGATACTACTTGGGAACTTTGGGAAAGGCTAATTTAAAAACAAGAGGTTCTAGATAGGTATTTATTAGTTTTTTAGACAATATAAGACTGCTAGAGTTATAAACTATTTCAAAACTGTAATTAGACTAGGAAAATAAATCAATAGACTGGTTATTTAATGCTTCAAGTAGTTTGTCAAGATGGTGGACTCTCCCAAGTTTCAATAGTGTTCATGAATAGTCTGTGCACATCCCAACAGACCTGCAACGCATCATATGGTATTCATTACTTTACTAGAGACCTGAGAGTACAGTTTTGCCCATTCGGATAGACTTTTAGGTCAAGTAGGTACACTTCCCAATAGACCTCCTAGAAAATCCAATAAAAAAAAAGTAAAAACACTTGTGTTTTATTTTGTCTTTTATTTTATTTTATTTTGGGTGAAGTAGAGTATGAGTATAGAGGTCTGCACCATTTCCAATAGACCTACAAGAAGATTGGGGTATTGTTTTTATATTTTTATGCAGTGAATTGAGTAGCTGTGTCGGTAAGGTAGACACAGATTGTTCAGCTGTAATTGATTTTTGCATTGAGAATACAGTTCTTTGTTTTTAATGACTATTTGAGTATAAATCATGTCTAAGGAAGAAAATTGCTTTGTAAATAATCTAGTCTTTGTAAAAGTCAGAGGATACCCTTTCTGGAATGCTAGATTACTGCTGTAGATGAAACTTGTAACAATACTAACATGATACATGATACATGATACATGATACATGATACATGATCTCTCCGTCCGTAGTCCTTTGCCTTAAGGAATTGGACAGGTCAGGGTTAATACAAAGAATAACCAAACTTAAATACTAGTTTTTGTCACCGTTAAGGTAACTTATGTCTATGTCATGAAAACTTAACTCCATAGATATTTTTTCAATTCTAATTTGAATTTTGTTAACCTCTGAATTTCAAGTAATTTTTTCGGTAGGGCCTGGTACAATTTCATTCCCATGTAATCTGGTTTGTGTAAAAATGTTGTGAGTTTATGTTGGACTCCATGTGTGCCCTTTGTTCGGGTGTTGTAAACGTGATTTGTAAAAGTTGGTTTAATGTTCTGTGATTTTATATAGCAAACTGATTCAAAGATGAAAAGTGAATGGACTGTGAGAAAGCCAAGTTCTTTAAAAACATTTTTGCAGCTGGTCCGAGGCGGCATGCCCAAGATTGCTCTAACTGCTTTGTTCTGCCAAACAAAGATCTGCTCAATATTTTTATTCACAGCTCCCCATAGGATGATTGAATACGAAATGTGTTGTTCTATTAGGCCAAAATACACAAGTTTAGAGAGAGAGCCAGGTTTCCGAAGGTCCTTATTCTTCGAAGTGTAATATTTCATGTCATTTCATTCATTATTTAGTACCTATTAAGTTTCTTAAAATGTTAACTTCTATTCCTACACCTTTGTTAATAATCACTCCTCAGAAAGTCTGGCCTAATATTCATTTCCCTAATTTATATAATTTCATTAATCTGTTTAATTAATCATTAATAATATTCATTCCATAGCCTATATATATTTTTTTTTTACAAAGCCCACAACCTAATTATTTATTAAACATGTAAGAGAATTGCAATACATCAAAATTTCTTATAATATCATTTCAAAATTAGTCCTTAAGGAATCAAAATTTAAGAAGCAGTGAAAGTGATCCCATGTGTTCAACAATGAATGATGTGAGCATTAAGATGAAAAGAGAAGGAAGCCATTGAGAAGTTGAAATTGTTAGAAGAAGGAGTCAAAATTTTACCTAAATCAAATTCATTCATCAAGAAGACCAGTTTAAAGTTATATCACAGTAGCCTAAACCTCAAGAGGACTCAACTCCATCATTATCTTCAAATAAGTATAACCTTTTCTTTAAATTCTTTTAAATTTCGTGCTAATTGGACTTACCTTTTGGACAACACCAAAATTAGATTTTTCATTGTTGGGATTGTGTAAGTTTAACACCTTAATTAGGCCTATATTTGGACACTATCAAATTTATTAGGGATGGACGGGATTGAATTTTTAGTTCGGGACGGGACGGGACGGGATTTTTATTTCCTTCCCGATTTTCGGGACGGGACGGGACGGGATTTTTTTCTGTGCATAAAAATTAAGTACTGTATTGCAGTTACCAAAAAAAGACATACAAAATCAATTTTTACCATTTGTGGCACTGATCTATAAAAACCAAAAAATGGGTAACAATTTACAGGTACCTATAGTAACTTGTGACTCGCGGGTCACGGGGTGATCGTCGGTATGACTCGCGGTCACGACGCGATCGTCGTCATGACTCGCGGTCACGGCGCGATCGTCGGTAGGACTCCGCGGTCACGGCGCGATCGTCGTCATGACTCGTGGTCACGGCGCGATCGTCGGTATGACTCGCGGTCACAGCGCGATCGTCGGTTTGACTCGCGGTCACGGCGCGATCGTCGGTATGACTCCGCGGTCACGGGGTTATCGTCGGTATGACTCGCGGTCACGGCACGATCGTCGGTATGACTCGCGATCACGGCTCGATCGTCAGCATGACTCCGCGGTCACGGCGCGATCGTCGTCATGACTCGCGGTCACGGCGCGATCGTCGGTATGACTCGCGGTCACAGCGCGATCGTCGGTTTGACTCGCGGTCACGGCGCGATCGTCGGTATGACTCCGCGGTCACGGGGTTATCGTCGGTATGACTCGCGGTCACGGCACGATCGTCGGTATGACTCGCGATCACGGCTCGATCGTCAGCATGACTCCGCGGTCACGGCGCGATCGTCGTCATGACTCGCGGTCACGGCATGATCGTCGTCATGACTCGTGGTCACGGCGCGATCGTCGGTATGACTCGCGGTCACAGCGCGATCGTCGGTTTGACTCGCGGTCACGGCGCGATCGTCGGTATGACTCCGCGGTCACGGGGTTATCGTCGGTATGACTCGCGGTCACGGCACGATCGTCGGTATGACTCGCGATCACGGCTCGATCGTCAGCATGACTCCGCGGTCACGGCGCGATCGTCGTCATGACTCGCGGTCACGGCATGATCGTCGGTATGACTTGCGGTCACGGCGCGATCGTCGGTATGACTCGCGATCACGGCTCGATCGTCAGCATGACTCCGCGGTCACGGCGCGATCGTCGTCATGACTCGCGGTCACGGCGCGATCATCAGTATGACTCGCGGTCACGGCGCGATCGTCGGTAGGACTCCGCGGTCACGGCGCGATCGTCGGTATGACTTCGTCTCCTGCGTTCGCGGACCTATCGCTCGCAATAACGGCGTTATCGGCACTCGCGAAGCGGAAAAATCGCCGACGATCGGACCAAATCCCGTCCCGAAAAATTCCCGAGTCAAATGTAATCCCGTCCCGATAATCGGGAATATTTTTTTCCCGAAAAATTCCCGAAATTTCGGGACCCGTCCATCCCTAAAATTTATTCATTCTTAGCATTCAAGCCAGCACGACACCCTACCCTGAGATATATCACATCTAAATTATTTCAACCTTCAAGTTATTATTTAAATTTATCTTTTATTTCAATTTAATTTCAACCCCACACACCATTGTCAATCCTTTCATTGTAACGTCAAGCCTTTTCTCATTGCATGTTAATTGTTCATTTGTTTAAATAAAACACAAATTGTAATTCATATCTTTGTTAACTTATTAACTTTAAACATTTATAGAATAGGCCTAACCTAAAATGGATATTATAAGGTGAGTTTACAGAAGAACATAAACCCCTCGAGCCAATGACCCCTCCAGTTTTTTTATTTGTGCATCCCAGCTCAATTTATCAATTTACCCCCTTACGAACAATGTTGTATCATCCGCAAAGAGGTAGACGCTGTCCGTATCTGTTATATTATTGATGTAGACTAGGAAAAGCAGAGGTCCAAGGACAGATCCCTGGGGACGCCATTGGAGATCAGTTTTTTTGTTGATGAAATTCTTTCAGTTTTTGAATTTGTGTTTTTTTGAATCTCAGTGACTTGGAATCGGTTGCTCATATAGGATGTGAGCCACTTCAACGCAAGTCCTGAGATTCCAATTGATGCCAATTTTTCCAATAGAATCGCAGGTTCGACACAATCAAAGGCTTTGGAGAGATCAGCAAAACAACCAACTACTATTTCTCCAGCCTCCATTGCATACTGCTGTTGATGAAATAAATGAGTGCCAATTTTGTTGATTTGTTGCGTCTGAATATTTATTTGAATATTATTTCATGTGAATTGATTTGGGACAAATGAAAATGGTTGTGTGGAAAAAATGAAGTCTGTAACTACTCAAAAAATAAATTCAAATATACATCAGAACTAATAGCTAATAGGAACTAGGAGCTACAAAAAAGCTCTGCTAGAGATTGGTAAGGAATATGAGAAATATCCACGATCTACTCCAACCCCCTAACAAGAAAAAGAACTCTTCCAACTTGATGAACCCCACCAATAATAACTCAACCCCAAAAAATTTACATACACCAAACTCCCCTCTTATAAATCAACCGAAAGTAACACCTAAATCAAATTCCATCACAAAAAATGTTGAAACTAGTAGTAGGCCTACTAAAGACATTGGTCCTGGCTTTCAACGCTTATTATTTTAACGTAATTATTTGAACTCTTTTTGATAGATGCATAGTTTTGGAAACAATTTAAGAACAAGTACAAATAATCCTTCAGTTACTAGAAGAGAACACTGAAGACAAAAAACTGTTACAAAAACAATGAATCTGTCCAAACTTACTTTACCCAATTTGATTTTTTAACGGTTTACAGCTTATACATTTTATAATGCATCATGTATGGCAAAAATAATATAAATCATTTTATTACAAATAAAGATATCCACAGCTATAATTCTAGGAATGAAAATAAAGTAGTATTACCAAATCATAAATTAGAACTATTTTAGAGAAAAACTTCATATAATGGTATCATATTCCTAAATAACATACCAAATCATATAAGGAGCATGCAGGATGAAAGAGGTTTCAAGGTGAAATTAAAAGAACTTTTAATACAGAGGGCACTTTATTCATTTTATGACCTCTTTAACTTTAAATAGTAGATCTTAAATTAGCTTTACCTGAAGCTGATCATGATGATTTTAGCCTTCTTAGTGAATATTGTTATTGTACGTACATCTTAAATATCTTACTTGTTTGACACTATTCATATAATTATGTATTTACAGAGATATGAATAAGGATTTTTTATTTTATTTGATTTTATGTTTTGGCAGTCATTATAATTCCGCCATCAACAGGCTACCAAAAGTATCCACTTCTTGAGGTATCATCAGAGTAAGTCATACACATTTCACAAATAATACAAAAATAAAGACAAAATAGTATGATTACAGTGGCCTATCAATTACCAATGTATACACCACTTTTATGGGTACAGGGGGGCAAAACGGATACTGTATTTCCATCCAAAACTCAAATTAACCCAAAACAATACTTTCTGCATATACTATGTATAGGGTGAGAAAGTAAAATTTAAATTTATTTGAAGGGTTTTCAATACCAAAATTTCAGTTCATGGAGAATTTTGTCCCATAACATGTTTTTGTATTAGAGTGATTAAGCTGTTTCCAATCTGGAATGATGTTGTTATGGTTGCAGATACTCTTACGACCCCTTCTCACAATCGCCCAATGAGTGCCCGGAAGCTGAGTTGGCAGTTAATGCTGGAGACTACCTCCTAGTATGGGGAAACATGGATGAGGTACAATAACTACTGTTGGCCGTAGAATTAAAAAAGATTTTGGTCATTTTGAGCTAATATAGAAAAAAATACAGTATTAGCTCTGATTATAGAACATACATAACATAGTGGTCTCAATTGTTAATAAGTAAACGTACTCAGGTTTACAATAGCTTCTTTAACATGTTCAATTCTAAAATAACAACGGCATACAATCTCCTATGGATAAGCCCCTATCTCCTTAACCTAACCTATACCAAACTCCTATGGCTTTACCAACATGGAAAAGGTATACTTTTTTATACTTTACTTTTACACTTTTCATTAAAATGGCGACAATACAAAGTAGGTATAGGTAGCCAATTATGAATGGAGATGAGTGTAGGTTGAGTGGCGCGATCTTGTAGTCTTGTTAGTGACTAAGGCCCCTATTAGCCGTGAGCAACATGTGGCGCAGCTAGTGGAGCCGCCGGTGGTGACGCCGGTGACCCACAGCGTTTGGAACCTGGACACTAGTCGCGCGACACATTCGTAGCTCGCTCAAACAGCGGAATTCACCACAACACTCTAGTGTCAAACATGACGTTGAGTGACTGCATCCACAATTTGCACGTCACTATTAGCACTAGACATTGTTTATCCAAACTAAAGACAACTAAAAACGCTAATGACACAAAAAGGAAAGAATAAACTGTTAATAAAAAGGTCACTGGTAAACAAAGTGAACAGAAGTCACCAATTAATAGAACAGCAATATGGCGAGGCACATCTTAATCGACTCAAACCATGATGTAGACTGTGTGGCATGCTTCGTTTTCACGTTAATAGCGAATGCGAGCGCAGAATGTGGCATCGCATGTTGCCCACGGCTAATAGGCTCCATATACTGCAATGCCCCCCGACTGCCTGGACACTAAAACGGTCGCGACACATGTTGCCGGGCAAAATCACTCCCGGCAACATCTCGGGCAGCTTTTTCGGCGTCGCCACCGGTCTCCCGGCGGCTAATAGGCACCATTTGACTCCATGCCCCTCTACACGTCCGACACCGGCGGCTCCACTAGCTGCGCCACATGTTGCTCACGGCTAATAGGGGCCTAAGACTGACATATTCCTTAGACATAGCTGTTAATTAATAGCCCATACAGCTAATGGCAACTAAGGGACCTACAGTTTATAGTGGAATCCGAACCATATTTTTGCCTTGGTATTAACAAATTGGTCTAATTACCAGGATAGTACTGCGGATAGTCGTAGTACTCACTAGTGCGGACGTCAATCCACACCAGGGAGTATCACATCCACAGTGCATGCCTATAAATATCCACAATTCCTGACCTCCTAGTAGCTGGATTACAGGACAACGCCACCGTCCCAGTCTAGAGTAGTATAGAGGCTTAAACTGGCGGGGCATAAAGTAACATAACAACCCCTCCCTCGTCATCAGCTATGCTTGAAGAAATGAAAAATTCTTTATTCATCCGGATAAAGTTAGGACTAACCTTCCTTACATTAACCTGACAAACATAAAATATACAAATACATACAATTACAAAGATATAACTTAATCTAATTTATATCTATATATTTAACAAATAATGCACATTTCTTAGAAAAAAAGTAATGCAAATTAAAAAGCACATACAGACACTCACGAGTACACACACCAACAATCGCGCAAAGACACAAAAGGCACACCTAGGGCACGTCTGTTGAGACCATCTGCTCAAAGTAGAGATTTCCCAATGCCTCCACAAACTAGTTTATATATTTTTTAGAGCAATGGTATGTTGACTTTTATCAACTGCTGGTAGATTAAATATGAAATAATTAAGTTTATCAGCTCAGCTGCTCTGTCAGTGCCAACTTAAGTTGATGTGCACAGTAAACATATTCATTGTTGTTATTGTTATGTGTATAGTGGCTCTATACTAAATTTATAAATTTTTACATCGCCAAAGATAATACCTTTATAATGGGTTTGAATACATCGCTAGTTTTCTGAGCTAATTAATATTCATTACAGTTACAGTTTCTTGCTAAACTCTGATGGAAAAAATGTGCACTCTTTTTATAATATTTTGACGAAAAGAAAAATTTACGGAATGCTTTTAGTACATCAAGAGTGTCGTACAAAATGAGGAGAAAATGTGTTGTTAACCTACACAAAGGGTTTCAGTAACAGTTTAAACAATTATTTCCAAAAGTTTATTATTTTTAGTTCATTTACTCATCTAGGTGTATGAGTAGTGGTCAAAATTTGGAAAGAACATAGTAAAAAAATAAGGAATGCGGGTCAGTTTTTAGATTACATGTAAATTACTTCCCGTATCAGTTACTATTTGTGAACGAGAATATCTGATTATAAGATTGATTTTTGCACAGGATGGATTCTACGACGGAGAACTGCTGGATGGTCGCCGTGGGCTTGTGCCTTCCAATTTCATACAAAAGCTGGTTGGAGATGATTTGCTAGAGTTCCACCAATCAGTGATTCAAGGCCTGAGAGATTGTGACGACAGTGCCTCAACCAACATTCCTCAAGATCTGGACTATCATCAACTTAACACAGGTTATTACTTAGATAATCTTTTGTAAGGAATTAGAGACTGAAATCTAATTTGACGTACCTTATCTCCATGTATCCATATTCTTAATTATGAAAAACCTCCACTCTTCATAAGTCATTACTTCCTAAAAGTTGAATCCTTTAGAACTCAAAGCTACAAATACATAGGCAAAAAGATGTGATTTTCATCATTCTATATTCCGATTATAGAAATACTATTGTTATTTATATTTACGTCACAATCACAATTGTATAGCACACATAAACACAATCTAATTCTTCTAAGACCATAGACTATTGGTGTGTTCTGGTGTATTCTGTCAATTTTGTTCAGGTAATTGAAAGTTTTAATATCCTAAAATGAAAAAAAAACAAATACACTTTAAAACGTACATTGTAGGAATTTAAGTCAAATAGAGATCGCTAAGTAAAATGCAAACGTTATGTATTATGTAAGGTATTATTCTAACTTCAGGCTATCGATTAAATTTACCTTAGTAAAATCACAACTACAACACAAATTCATTTCAACATGCACATATTTCTCCAAAAAAGAATTCAAGCTTCTGAAAGTATCCAATATTTCTTTGCTAGTAAATATAAACAATACCATAAATATAGTGCAATACCTTCATAGACATTGAAATGAGATTCATTTGCTAGCATTCCTTTATACTAGGGTTGGTCGAAGAGGTCTCCAACCAGCTCCCGTCCCGGCCACTTAAGCTAGTTCAAATCTGACACCAACCACATATACTTTTTCAATACATATGTTTAATCTCTAATCCAGCTAGTTCCCACACCTATACATGATTTATGCTTCGGATGAGCATAGATTTTCCTCACATCATTATCAGCTACTACAACAAGACTTATAGTTGCATATGGGTGGGAATCAGGTAGAAAAGTAGTGATTTTAGTCAAGATAACAGCATTTATATTGGATTTGAGCTAGCTTACACGGCTATGACGACAGTTCCTCATTGGAGGTCTTAACAAGGGATAAACATCGTTATTGTTGCTATAAAAATGCATTTGAATTATTTGAATGTCATACCGATTAGGCTATAAAAAACCAATTATAAGTTTTCTTTTTAGTTTCATTCAGTTTTTATTAAAGTTATGAATTCACTGTCCTTTTTTAATTTACAAATCCATTTCCAAACTTTGTAGTATGTGATTAAAATTGTTTTTAAATTTAAATATAATCATTTTAATGTTTTTAAACATAAAAGCTTTTTATTTATACTTTATTAATTAAAACAAAATCTAATTTAAATATATATGACTGACTGCAAACGTACAATGAATGTCTTATCTTAGGCTTCTTTATGTTTTATGCTTAAAAAGTTGATGCATGATTCCTTTTAGACTTCCTAGATGCCATGAACCCAGCAAAACTTTTGTAATATTAGTGGTATATATCCTCGTCCTTGATAATGAGCACTTAAGAACTCTCAGTTGTCAGAATTATCAGATAAACACCAAAATAACATGTAATAGTATATTTCATAACAAGAGTAGAAAGCGAGTCATTACATTTGAGATCATATTTAAAGTGTGAGATTTATCGAGCACTTTAAATGGTCGAGAATATGTATAGACCAACTTTCAATTGTGTTTTGAACATTACTTTTCACTTCACTAAAAAGACTAATATTATTTTCTTAATTAAAACAGACATTGGATATGTCTTTATTACAGTTAAGAACATTACAAACTCATAGCATTTTTTAGGTTATGCCTATGCCATCAATTTAAATTTAATATTTACTTTGGTTGTATAGATGTGGTTGTTGAAAATTGAAACAGTTGACAAAACATTAACAAATCTTTGTTTGTTTACGTCGGCAAAATACAATAGATATAGTAAACAATACTTTCGCATGGTAAACATTCTTATTCCGTAGTAAACAATGTAATAATGGATTTTCGCAGGTGATAAACATGCAAGGAAAACAGGTCATTTCACTGTAGTGTAGCGAAAATAATATTACAGTTTTGTAAAAGTTACTTTTTTAGTAAATTTTCCTTATAAGGAACATTAGAAAATTTCCCATGTAGGTAATACGCCATTACCATAGGTCTCCTCATGTTAAGACCTAGGCCCGGGTCCAATTTACTTTTCTCTTTTTTATGTCCCCAGAGTAAAAAAAAAACATCCGTCCAAATTCATATATAAATACATAACATTCAATCAAAAATAATCCGATTTTCATTAAATTAAGTACAAACATGTAAACCTACGTGTATTCGAACGAGTTTGTAAACTAGCATGATCAAACTATCAGTACGGGGTTTTATGAGGCAACAGTAATTTTTTTCATACTTGACCCTTGAAATATAAAATTTAGCAATGTTTTCAACCCATCATCTAGAGCTTAAAGAAACAAATAATTGTCTACATTGAAACGTTGTTGTACGCTTAATGGTTACAAAGAAAATTCCAAAACAATCTAAATTTAAAATTCTCATGTTGTTCTTATGGAGAATTAGTAAACTGTTTGCTTGGTCATGGATATATTTTGATCAAAATTGGTGAACTTAATTATTTCACAATTAGGGTTGTGGAATTCAAGCCCTTGAATACTACCCCCTCCGCGTTCACAACATCACTATGATATACAGGGTGATCAACTCAAGGAGGCCACCATTGGGATATCGGAAACGGTAAGAATTAGAGAAAACTTTAAATGGGGGACATTCCTTTATTTTTTGTGGCAGTTAAAAATATGATTTTAGTTTTTGAAAATTCAGCCGCCATTTTCCAAAATGGCGGCCAACTTTGAAATTTCTTATGGAACACCCTGTATTTTATCATGTTTTCGGATAGAACATGCAATTTAAAAACTTTTTTATTCTTGACATTTTTTCGATAAACCCACTCGTTTAGGAGTTACAGCCTATGGAAAAATGACTTCCGGTGTACATTTTACATCATGTAGCTTCAAAAAAAGTAGGTTTATATCGAAAATGCGAAGATAAAATAAATCAAATAAGTCTTAAAATTGCATCCACATTCCAAAAAGTCCATAAAATTCGTTAAAAATATTAATTCCATTATTTAAAAATGGCGGCCATTTTCCAAAATGGCGGCAAACTTGAAAAGTGGAAAACTGTGTATTTTATGGTCTTAATGGAATGTGGATGCAATTTTAAGACTTATTTGACTTATTTACTCTTCGCATTTTCGCTATAAACCAACTTTTTTTGGAGCTACATGATGTAAAATGTACACCGGAAGTCATTTTTCTATACGCTGTAACTCTTAAACGAGTGGGTTTATCGAAAAAATGTCAAGAATAAAAAAGTTTTTAAATTGCATGTTCTATCCGAAAACATGATAAAATACAGGGTGTTCCATAAGAAATTTCAAAGTTGGCCACCATTTTGGAAAATGGCGGCTGAATTTTCAAAAACTAAAATCATATTTTTAACTGCCACAAAAAATAAAGGAATGTCCCCCATTTAAAGTTTTCTCTAATTCTTACCGTTTCCGATATTCCAATGGTGGCCTCCTTGAGTTGATCACCCTGTATATGATGTTGACATATTAACATGAGTGATCTTGAGTTTGTCCGTAGTAAGAATTGAATTCCACGCCCTTTGATAACGATTACTTATGAGACTAATGAAAATGGATGTTCGGAACCTTACTCCCCTTGTATGTGGTGTCAAAAATTGCTCTTTTGCCTGAGGGGGTAAGATTCCAGAGGGGTATATTTCTGCCGGCACATTTCCTTTTACTAGTCAGTGTAATCCTTTTAGCGAATTTCCCTATAGGGAAGTAGCTATTACCGTAGGTGGCACGGTAAGACCTAGACCCGGGACCGATTTACTTTTTCATTTTGATGTCCCCAGAGGCCAAAAACACCATTCGTTCAAATTTGTATATATGTATATATATATATACGTCCGTGAACGCGATAACTTGAGTAATTTTTGTCCGATTTTGATGAAATTTGGTTTAAAGGTGTAAATCGGGATAAACTTGAATGAGTTCGCGAACCAGCATGATCGGACAATGGGAACAGGGCTTTACGGGGGGTTTTATGGGGTAAAAATTGGTTTTTTTACTTTTGACCCTCAAAACTCAAAATTTCCCAATTTATCTTTAGACCTTTTTAAAGAGCTTAAAAAAACAAATAATTTAGTATATAAAAGTATTTTTGTTTGATTATTAGTAACGGAGAAAATAAAAAAAAATTTAAATTTAAAATTCCCATGTTATTCTTATGGAGAATATTGTCAAAGGTTGTAGTTTGCTTGTTTATGGATATATTTTGATCAAACTTGGCAAATTTATTTATTTTGTACTAAGCTATCAATATTTTACTCAAAAACACACTTTATTAGTTTCCTTGTAGCAGCAAACCTAGGTACTCGTTAAACCTAAAATTATTAAAATATATTTAACTGAAAATCAATTCAGACAAATGGAAATTCGCTTAGTCGGCAGGTTTGCTGCGGCGGGGGTATTTAGATTTTTTTCTGTGTGCAACAAAAGATGTTATTTACTGTAAAATCAAGATTTTTAAATACATTTTACAGACCCATATTTGACTTTATAGGCTCTATATCCATTTTCCAAGATTTCTTGTGTCATAACTGATATGTGTTTTAAGGATTATGTATTTGAATTGTCATCATCATCATATATCTTTCAAGATCATTCATATTGGTCAAAACAACTTAAAGTATAAATATATCAAAAGTAAGTTTTAAACTTTTCAGAAAAGTAGTTTTGGAGTATTTTGTTGGAGGAAGATTTCTCATTGACTAGGGATCTCCAACCAAAATGATTTTTTAGTTCTAAATCTATTCACACTACATATTTTTTTCAATTGGCAGTCACTTGACTGCTTTACTTTTGTAATATTCTTTGTATTTAGTGACCATGGTTGTTGTACACTTTTACCTTGTGTATTGTGCACAAGCACACATTGCTGTTATGTGTCATGTGTTATGTGTTGGTGCGTGTGCATGCTGCAATGTTTTTGCAATCAAGGGAGTGCCAAGAGGAAAAACAAGCGAATACCTCCAGGCAATCGTATGTTTTGCATTTATTTCCAACTGTTCACTGTAGTTTCCATCAGCAACCAATTCATGCGCCTCATTTCATTGTTTGTTTTTAGTAATTTATCAGCCATTCTGCTTTATGCACTGCTTCTGGTTTCATAACATTTCTAGTTAATGTTTGAAAATCATTTAAACATGGGTTTTCCAAACATTAATTGAAAATAAAATTAACTCATACATTGATGGATTTCCATGCAGTTATTATTGCTACTAATATATTCATATTAGATAGTTTCACAGACCAACACAAATAATTCTTATAAAATAAACATGACTCACTCAACTATTGTCGACAAAATGTATAGAGTTGTGATAGCTAACACTAGGAAACAATAAGAAAATAACACAAATATTTGAACCTTTCTTTGTCTCCAAATTAAGGAATGAAAGTAGACAAGTAAATGTTTAACTCTTAAACTCTTAACAAGGGTTTCTAAAGAATCTAACTTAAAAAAATAAATGTTTAAAAGACCAATATAGGAAAGCAAATGTAGGTCCAAGCAAGAATCTACATCTTTTACATGACCAGGAACCTTACCATATCTTGTCACCTCTAGGGCAACTGTCCATCAGCAACTACCATTGTAGAAGGATGTTTTTGTGTTGAGGGGTACTAGGTGGTGATTGTAGTTGCTGTGAAGAGCGTCTTTAAGGACAGATTGGTTTTGTTCAGTCGCTTCCCTTGAATGAGATATTTTTTGTACTTATTTGTGTTTCTTCTCTGACTTATGAGAGTGAATTGAGGATGAGAAAGTCTATTATGGAGTATTCCTTAAGCTAGTTGAAACTAAAAAAAAAACACTATGACTGGAGATATGTTATTGTATATGTATATGCGCTGGACATATGAGCGCTCTGAAGCTTTTTGTCTTAAAGTTGTTAGTCAGATCTTTGAAGACAGAGCTATATGCTACCAATTTTTGTTTTCCATTGAAGTGACCTTTGGTTATAATACTACACACCATTGCTTGTATTAGTCTTTTTGCATGCCAAGAAATTCGTCATGCAATCTTTTAAAAAAAGTGGGGTTTCACAAATAGCTTCTAAAAGCCATGACCACACCAGCAGTATTTCTTCTTGAGTGGTGGAAGTAGCCGGAGTTGGTATCGCAAAGGCCAAAAAACTGTCATTCCTTAGCCCCTCAATTACCTTATACATATCTGCAAACCATCATAATGAAAATTGAGAACAAAAGTCACAAACCTTCGTGGACAGGTCGGTTGAAGTCAAGAGGATCGGCGTTATAAATGCACCTAGCATATTAGATCACAGAGGGAAGTCAATTACGGACCACAAGCTTATTTTTTGTGAATTGATCCTAAGAAAAGAACAAAAGAAACCAAAGATGATCAGATATAGGGATTTTTCAAAATTCAATGTTGACCAAGCGGTAAGAGAACTTTCTGAAATAGATTGGAAAAAGATAACGATCTTACAAGGAGTAAATAATATTGAAAATGCATTGACCAATGAAATTAGAAAAGTATATGATAACCACGCACCTATAGTGTGTAAAAGGGTAACCAAGAAAGTAGCTCCGTGGAGAAATGATATAATTAAGAAACTGACGAGGGAAAAAAATAAATTAAGGAATAGATATTGGAAGTCAAGAAGTGATCCTGATTGGCATAAGTATAAGGAAATAAGAAACAGATTGAATTCAATGGTCTGGCATGCGAAAAAAAGGTTTTTTACCAACAAACTGTCGACAACAAACAACAGCAAAGATTTCTGGAAATGTATAAAGAATTGCGAAGTTTATAAGAACAATTGTATAGAAACTATTGACGGTTTTGAAGCTAATGACATTAATGAATATTTTACAAAAATGGGGTCTGGTATCAAGGCTGATGAAGAAATTATTAAATTTTATATGACTAATAAACAAGATGAAACAAGAAACGAATGTCGATTTAGTGCTGTCACCGAAGCAACTGTAAAACTAGTGAGGAATCAAATAAAGTCTAAAGCTGTAGGCAGTGATGAAATATCAATAGACATGTTAAAAGCTGTGAGTCCGTTTGCTATTGAAGCAATCACACATCTTGTAAATGAGTCACTCATCAGTGGAGTATTCCCGAATGCATGGAAGCAAAGTATTGTCAGGCCATTGCCAAAAACAGCTGCACCAACTAAGGTAGAAGATCTTAGACCAATATCAATACTTCCAGCAATATCTAAAATATTAGAGAAAATAGTGATTGACCAGATATCCCAATTTATGAATGACAATAGGCTGCTACCTAAACTACAGTCAGGTTTTAGAAAAAACCACAGCACATGTACAGCTTTGACCAATTTATTCTGTGACATGATTGATGCCAAGGACAAAGGGAAACATAGCTCACTTGTCATGCTTGATTACTCCAAAGCATTTGATTCTATGGACCATAGTATGCTGATTGCAAAAATGAAATATATGGGTTTTAGTGATAGAATCACTACCTGGATTCGCTCTTACCTTATCGACCGAATGCAGGTTACCAGATTGGGTAGTGAAACATCGTATCCCCTCGTCAAAAAACGGGGCGTTCCTCAAGGTAGCTGTTTGGGGCCTGTACTTTACACGCTTTACACAGCTGACTTTCCCAGCTGTGTAAAACATTGTACTGCACACTTGTATGCAGATGATTCCCAGTTGCACTTGTCTTATGAGCCTGGTTACATGAGTGAGGCCATCGACAAGATCAACACTGATCTGGAGAACATCTCCAAATGGTCTAGCATTAATGGGCTTAGGCTAAATCCAGACAAGTGCACTGTACTTCATACTGCCCCTGTGAACCTAGTACAGACACTGAGAGATAATGGCTTGAGCATCAATCTTGATGGCAGGAGTCTGGCAGTCTGTGACAAAGCCAAAACTCTTGGCGTCATTATTGACAGAAATTTGAATTTTAAAGATCACGTCACGCATGTCTCCCAACGAGCAATAGGAAGACTGAGAGGTCTGTACAGGTTCAGAGGTATGCTGCCTGAGGCTGCAAAGCTTCAACTCATGCAGTCACTGATATTGTCAGTAGTCTACTACTGCTTCCCTGCATATGGCAATAGTATCACTAAGGAAGACATGTGCAGAATACAGCGAATTCAAAGCTCAGCAATCAGATTTGTATTCTGCCTTAAAAAATTTGATCATGTATCCCCTTTCCGTGAAGCAGCCGGGATGTTGCCCATGGAAGCCATGTGCAGGTTTTTGACGTGCTGCATGACTCACAGGGTACTGACTCTCCGTGAGCCCGACTATCTTTGCGAGAGGCTTTCTGTCCGGGATGAGGTCATACAACGTAGGACACGTCATGGTGGGAGGCTTCACTTTCCAAGGGTCACCTTGGAATTGGGAAAGAAAAGTTTCTCATATTTCGGACCCACATTGTACAACGGACTACCCGAGAGCCTAAAAACCGTTGCATCCAACAATACCTTTAAGATTAAGATTAAAAAGTTTTTAAAAGATATGCATGTTTAGTTGTAAGTGCAATAGGTTAATGACAAAAGTTGTTCTGAAAAACTGACATGTATCAGAGAAACGCTGGCTAATAAAGACGTTTTTATTTATTTATTTTATTTAAACAAGAACCATTCAAGTTAAAAAATAACAGTGTAAAATATTCTTTTACAGCATTGCTTACCAAAATGATGCTTTTGACATCTCTTTCTTGTATTGCCTTTTTGTTTCCTTTTATAGATATGTTTTCGCAACACTGGACTGATTTGCCCCTATCGAGATGCTCTAGAATGTCGAATCTTTGTTCCATTGTCACAAATATATGTTTACTTATTTCACTCTTTTTAGAAGACATTTTGTAACAGTAAGCCCGCATACAGAGCTCACATTTACTCACAAGTCACAAAATTCACCCCTGTGAACAATCTAATACTGCACAGTAAAAAACATAATGAACATAATGTGTGAAATCACGGATCAAAACACAGTGTTTAACACAACCCTTTACTGTAGGAAAATTGTAACCGATCACGTAGAAGCACCCGTAAACTAAACTACGGAAACTAAAAATTCAAGTTGAATCCTGTCAAAGGTCATTCGCTTGTGACAATGTGACTTATCTCCCTGAGACCAGCTGGAACATCCGGTGGCCACTCTTACTGAACCCGAACTAGAGGTATTCTTCTGTAATAAAAAGAGTTAATAATGCCAGTTCAAAATAAAAAAGGACAATATTTCTTAGTTGGAGACAGTGTTATATAATTAGGGTATATTTGTCGAATTGGACAAAAAAAACATTCAAAATACAGACTATAATACCTAATGGACCTTACAGGGAATCTAATAGGCCTTAGATCATCATGAAGAGGAAGTATTAAAACAACATTTTATACAGAGGAAATCAGTTAGACTAAGACTGGTTATGCATATTTGGTGGAAAAGACTTTTTAATAAAAGGGTAGAATGTTACCATAGACTAACCAACACAAGTAGACTTGTCATCCAATTGCAAATTTTGAAGCACGTTTTTCGTGTCTAGTTCATGTTCGGTGACACTGGGCGCTAGTGTCGACGAAATTTTGTTTATATTATTTTAGGGTTAATTTCTTGATTTGTGCTTTGCTGTTTGGTTATATAACTAGGGGACAAGTTATTGTTTATGATTAGATCGTATTATTTGGTTAAACAAGGTTTTAAATGACTGTAATAACTGGAAACAAATTGTAAACAAAACATGACCTCTACATAAACCGTACAGAACTAACAATAAAATTGTCTTCAGCTGTTCCATAAGGATGAGAAATCTACTTGTGGGAGTATGTTTTATCTATGATGTTACTAGTTCATTGGATTAGGTATGATAAAATTAGTGATAGATTGTTGGCCTGAGATAGTGATTTATTGGTGTTATTTATAAGAAAAAATTAACACTTTGCTTTGTTTTTAAGTATTCATTGTGTTGTTGCATAATCATAAAATCAGTTTTGCGGCTTACAAAACAGGATGCTTTTACCAGTTTATCATCAGTAATAATGTAGAAAAGAACAAACTTTGAGTTCTGTTACCAGAATTGTATAATTTGTGGTCCAACTATCTAATTTTGTGTGTTTTCCCCACAAAAGTGGGTCTGTACCATAAGGGTATGTGTGGATGCCTTCCCACCTCTCACCTGGTGACTTACTAAAACAACCCCTCTTCTTCTTGCCCTTTCCCTGACAATGAGATCACCTCTTGGTATTACTTCATGTCTAGATAAGTTCTGTCTTAATGTTTCGGTTCCTCTATTTTCTCATCATTTTCACCTTTGGATCTGCCTTCCTATCAGGTTTCAGCTGGTCTCGCTTTCCACCATGACTAAACAGATTTACAGTGTTGATGCTCTGTCGCAATGATGTGCGTTAGTTGAGTGTTTTGTTGTCTCTTTTAGCTTACTTATAATAACATTATATTTAAAGAGCTTTGATGTGAAACATTATAATGCTAAACTCATCCTAAGCCTGTTGTCGTGTACCACGTGTTGTAATAATTATGATATCAGAAAGTAGGAGGACTTGCAATGGAGATACTTGACTACTCTAAAAAGATTAATGTTCCATCAGAACAAGTAATGTATCATGAAAATATGAACAACTGTACAAGTGCAAAACCCTAAAAACATTATTTTTAGATTGAGACCTTTTCTTTATTTATGTTGACTAATTTTACCACTACAAGACCTACATGGAGAATACACTTTTCACCAATCGAGTTTAGAATATTTGTGCACTTAACCTAACACAAGTAGACGGTACAGTTTTGACAGAGATAACTATGCCAACTCTCTGCCAATCAGAGGGATGCCTTATAATCTCCCGTAGTCTTCTTATTATAATAATTATTAGAATGTTTCTGAGAAAATAATTATTTCCCACCTTGAATTTTTGTTTTTATACACATGATAATTTTAACCTGATTGTATGCATCGTGTGGAGCTAAAACGTTTTAAAATTTTACATTTGACTAAACTATTTGTATCTTTGCTGTTTCCAGGAAAAAATTTTAGTCCTAGACCAAATTTTTATTTGATACAGTACTCATCTTTGCTTCTAGTACATATAGTAAGTTTTGTTTCGCTATGTATGCCTGTATTGTAAGTATTTCTGATTTTGATATTCATCTTAATGCGTTTCATTTGCTTGCTTACTTGATATTTTAGCAACTTTGAACTATATAATTATTTCTTCATTTTTGCTCATTTTGTATAAAAGGTTAACTATGACATAAGGTGTGGTAATAGTTAAGACTTATTGTACAACCCATAACCCAACCATAAGAAATGATTCTATGTTATCCGTTTTCATACTTTACCGTTATATGTTTTTGTAACAAATTGTGAACTCCTAATTAAAAATTCTATTTTATGTTTAAGTTATATTATTTGATTGGAACGGGTAACTTATTTAAGTAGTTTTACTTATTCTTCCTCTTTTGTTTCTACAAATATAACATAAATATAGGGTTTACGCTTTCCCTCTTTTTGTATTTTTATATGTTTTGTCTAATATTTGGGTTTAGTACAGGGTGACTGCCGGGAACCGGACGTTTTTTAAATGAATAGTACAACCTTATTTTATATAGTAAAATTATTTAATTGTTGAATATATATTGGTGAAAACATACCATTTCAAAAAACATATGTTTTATGGAACCTTTTATCCTAGTTTGGGTTTATTTCTTAAAGATGATATCATGCATATGATGGCCGTTAACCTGGATACAGGTTTCCAACCTCTGGAGAAAATCATTACGCACTCTCATCAACATGTCTTGCCCAATCAAATTCACCTCTTCGGTGATTGCATCTTTTAGCTGCAATAATGTTCGTGGTTTGTGAACATAGACACGAGCTTTCAAATACCCCCATAAGAAATAGTCACAGGGCGACAAATCTGGTGACCTCGGCGGCCACGGCACGTCACCAAAACGTGAAATCAACTTGCCAGGGAACATCTTCTTCACAACTCACATCGATGCAGCGGCAGTATGTGCTGTGGCCCCATCTTGTTGGAAGTAAACATTTTTCACGTTTATTCCTCGCCTCCGAATTTGTGGCTTTAGATATGTTTCCAACATATGAACATAGCGTGCAGAATTCACTGTCACTGTGACTCCATTTTCCTCAAAAAACTTCGGGCTCCTCATCAAAGCAGTTCTCACTGTGGCGATGTTGTCTGGTGTTCTCACTGTTCTTGCTGGACCGGGTGGCTTTTTCTTTGATACTGTTCCTGTTTTTCTGAACTTGTGCACCCATCTTAGCAATGTATTCCGGCTTGGAACCGTGTCATTTCGCGCAATATTAAAGTGGCGTCGGAAGATACGCTGTGTTTTTGATAACGGATTCGCCATTTTTAATAAATGTGTCATATGCAAAAACACGATGCTGCACTGACCACTGATCCATCGTGACTAAAATGGTAAAGCTCACTCAAAACAATGACATAACCTCAATCTCCCTAGCACGTGTAGCAACAATGTAACAGCTGTTGCAAATTCGTCCGGTTCCCGGCAGTCGCACTGTATTAAAGTTGTATTTTAGACTCTGCAGATGAATTTTGAGCATTATGCTTAGGTAATTTAAACACTCATCTGCACCAAATAGAGCTAAGATCAATGAGATAATTATATCTAAAATAAGACATGCCATCTGGCCAAAACCCCTAATATAAAGGATAGTTCGCTTAGCTACTGTATTGTACTGTACTGTTCAATACCCCCACAATACCTTCTGCACTGTATACAGAACATCATATTTGTTGATGATATTTTCGGTTAATTTTTTTCTTATGATTTCTAATCTGCATTTCATTATTTGCCAATAATATATTAAGAAATAAGGAACAGATACATAATTAATTCACCTAAGAAAAAAGTTATAGGCAGTTGAGAATCCACTACTTGTTAACAACACATAATTGAACTTCTCCATTTAAATTATTTTTGATGTTTAGTTTGTATTAATTAAAGGAATGGTTGCAGTTTCTTGAAGGATAATTTATGCAACAATTCCTCTTATTAAACTTGATGTTTCACCCCTCTAAGGTGGTGGCCTCATTAGAAAAAAAATTAGTAGAATGGCTGTTACCAAACGTTCTAAACCAGCCTTGTTGTTTCTTTTAAAAAACTAACCTTTGCTAGGAACAGGTAATTAGTGAAATATTTTTAAAAGTCAGCTTTGTTTGGTAAAATGAATACCATAAAAGTGGTATATATTGTGATGAAAACAGTTACTAAGCAGTTGTTGTCTTGGTTTCAGAAGAATACAGCAAGAGAGTGGTTCCTGATATGGATCTAGCTGATGCTTTGGATGATGAAGAAGAAGACACTCATTCAGGTGAAGGCCCAGGTAGCTATCATTATATAGAAATAGATTTACAGTAGCATGATGTTATATACTTAGTTCCCTAAGTCCTCTTTTAATCTATCATTCAGTCACTGTCAACTGGACTCATAACCACACATGGCTATTAGAAATTTAAAAAAATACCTCCGCCGCAGCAAGCCTGTTGACTAGCTTTTACCTTTACCGGTTCTTTATCGTTGCCCAGCCATAGCTGGATAGATTGCGTTACAAAAAATTAAAACTTTAAAACTTTGACTATATACACTATACAAGGGGGTGGATCATGATGTCCAAACTGAGTCAGGGGTTTCAAAAAATTCCCTGATGGAGTAAAGGGGCCTAGTCTTCAACTCCCTAGACATGTGCGCTACAAACGCTTTAACTGTTAGGCCTCTGATCTCAATACTGAGACCATTATACAGCTTTATGGCCAGAGTGGGGGAACTATTTGCAGTCTTAAATCTATTAGCAGTGCTGACTAAGCAAACTTTAATTTGTCTGATTGGTTTTGCACTAAAGTTTCCCCTTAAATATGTTAGGTTTATTTAAATAACATTAGGTTTAGTCATTACTTAGGTTTGCTACTACAAGGAATGTCATAAAGCGTGTTTTTTTTTTATGTAGATAGCTATAAAATAAATGAATTCCCAAAACTTTTTCAAAATATTACAGTTTCTTATTCTCCATAAGATTTACAAGGGAAAATTAAATTTATAGCTTTATTGAATTTTATTTGTAGCCATTAAAAATGCTTCAGTATACAAAATTACTTTCTTTTTGTTAGCTCCACAAAAAAAAAACCACAACAAATTATATTTTGAGTGTCAAAACCGTGTTCTCCATAGTCCGATTATCCTGGTTCAGGAACTAGTTGGAATGAGCATAGATTTACAATTTACATGTTAGTACTGAATTTCATCAAAATTGGATGGTTTTTACTCAAGTTATCGTGCTAACCGACACACACAGATATTAAAGGTAAAAGCCTGCTCTTATCCATTGATGATAATAGTTCTTATACAGTAGGCCTACATTACCAATGTTGTTTTCACTTTACACTTTAATGGTATCGGCTGAAAATAATTAGCTTATGAAATTCGTTAAACTGTAGGTGTCTTAAAACCTTCTTTATGGTTTTTTTTATTTATTTTTTTTTTTTAAAGGTACTTATGGTTTATTTTCTTCATGTTATCTCAGTAATAACTGCGATCAGAACTCAGTAAATATTTAATATGTTTTTGCCAGGTATATTGCATGCAAGAAGATTGCATTCATTTCATGTATAGCTGCTTGTGCCTTGCATCACATTCTGTTATAGGTCTGCTCATGTTCTTCCTAGATTTTAACTACCTACATTGAAACTACCTTTTTTTTCTTGTCAAGATTATATTCTTTTAATCAATACAAGCTATTATTTCATAAAGCTGTTCACATGCTATCTAAAACATGTTGTTTCCATTGTCTCATAAATCTAATTATCTCCATATACCAAAATATTAACTACTTATCACCTAACAAGATGGTTTGTATGAAAAAAAACTGCTACACATGAAGCAGTTCAAAAAATAAACACTCAGCAAGTTTACATTTAATTACTCACTCTCAAAACAGTAACAACTAATTGAAAATTTTGCTTTTTCATATCAAATACGAGTTTTAATAGATATTATTTTTTTAAATAAATAAGTTTCTTAAATTTTTTTGTAATTTTTAGTGGTTTGGCTCATATAAAATTTATATTTGAATAATAATGTGTACTGATCACAACATAGATAATGAGTAATGACCAAACCATATTGATCAGCTATACAAATTCTGCTTACTATATTATTCAAGATGTATCAATCGGTAAAAATGAACAAATCTGCTGATACAATTGGTATTACAGAATACAGACCAAACCAAAACCTTTGTGATTGCCATTCTTTTATTTAAAAAACACCAAGTGCATTCTACAGAGTACAATTGTGTTTTTAAGATTGCTTAAGAATGGATTATCAGTATTTACTGTTTATTTCCTTGTTAATGTCAAACACTAGTTGAAAACCATTGAGATATGCATTATTATTCCATCTTTACAAAAGTAACCATACTATTAGATTACCTTTTCATTGTTGCCTGTTCTTAAATAAGATGTTTGGGTGTCACCCTATGCACATTTTGTTAGGTTGTGTGGCATCTTCAAGGGGCCTTCTTAAGCTATCTTCTTCTTCTTATCACTACAACCATTACAAATCTTGAAATCTATTTACACATGTCACTGTTATCTCGGTTGGGATGCCGGGAATGGCATTCATTCTTTTGTTTATATACCTGTAAATTACAACTTAGATACACAATAATACAAAAAAAGAAGAGCATAATAAAATCCATGTCCATAAACAACATGCAAGCCCAATATCATCGCCATGTTAACTAACAATCAACTGGAAGTGGCTTGTACAAAATTGTCTGTAAACTACCATGTAACAACCAATACATAGGCTATAAAAACCCAACAGATCATTTGTTCAACAATTTAAAGAACATAATACCAGTCTTCGTAACAACCCCACATAAGTGGTAGCCAAACACATCAAACAAAACCCAACTCACACATTTCCCAATTCCCTTGTGATTCTTAACAAAACTCACTCAAAACCATTAGCGAAAGTACAAGAAAGATACCAAATATACAAACATGTAAAGATAAATGGATATAAACACCCCCTATAAAAGAATTAAGAAAGATTATACTAGCTCAACACTTTTCAAACTAACCCCTGTTCATTCAACTACAAATTCCAACAGTAATTAACATTTATAAATTTGACTCTGTATCATATATTTTAAAAAATCCCGACCTTATCAAACAAAATTCTCATGTTCATAATACAAGGAATAAAAACGTTGCTACCATAGATTTTTTTAGACTGTCTAAAACTCTTATTGTCTCTTACTCTTACTCTCTCTAACTCTTAAAGTCATATTGTAATCTCACTAAAAATATACAACAAGCTACATTTAATAACAAAATATCCTAAACAAACTTTTAAATCTAAATTCTACAAATGGCTTTTGAACAACCCTTTTTATTCTCTAAAAGATTTTTTTGAAATGCCTTTTATTAATTTTTAAGTAGAGCTAGCAAATTTACCAAATTACTGTTGGATTTAGTTTGTTATGGGGTTTAATAACTTCCATTATTCCAAACGCCTTGCATTTTTCTTAACAATAAGATTATTTGGTTGTAATATTAAAGTATGTATTGTAACATGTCTCCTTGTGTGTAGTATTCTTGTAAATATTTTATATTGTATTAATTAACTGACTATGCTAGTTTTAGCAGTTTTCGGACATTGTCAATAATTTGTATAAATTCACAAGACAATAAACACATTTCATTTCAATATACAACATTGAAACTGACACAATAACTGGAAACACATCAACACCCCAGCAATACTACAGAGATCAAAGCAGCTGCCATAAACCTGGAAACCCCAACAGTAGAGGGTGAACTGTTGAACAGCTCAAATGCCAACACTTCCAGTCCAAGAAGTGAAACAGAGGAAAAAAGACCTCCTGTCGTCTCCTGGACTTGATTGATTGGGATACCAGTGACATGTGTAAATATTGTTGTATATATAGCCACTGTAGTCTTATTAGTGTTAGTGATAAGAAGATAATTTAAGAAGACCCCCTGAAGATGCCACACAAGCTGGCGAAATGCATAGTGTGACACTCAAACATGTTACTCAAGAACATAGACAACAACAAAAAAAGGTAATCTAATATAGTTTGCGTTCTTGAACCTGGCATAGTAAAAAAACATATAAAGTAACAATGAATCATAGCACGTTAAAATAATAAACGATATCAGCAATCTGACACATACTTTCTCCCATTAGCTTGTCAACAATCCTATGATATTTTCACTATGAGGGAAAATCACAAAAGTAACAACAACTTTTGAACCATAATTTTTACAGCAATGGGTGTTGCGCTATTTTGTTTAGAATTATAAGAACCATAACATACAAATTTTTATCAAAACCTGGTTTTTTAATAAGATTTTTTGTTATTTTATGGGGTTTTTATGGGAAAATAACATTAGTTACAATAACTTTTGAACCATAGTTTTTCCAGCTATGGGAGTTGTACCATTTTGTTTGTAATTTAAAGGGCCGTAACATACAGAAATTGCATCAAAATTGTTCAGGTCGTTTTTGATTAAATTTGAATTGTCTGTTAATTTATGGGGTTTTATGGAAAAATCACCATTAGAAATCTAAATTTCAAAAAAACAAAAGAAACACCTGGAGATACCATGGAATAGTACGAAATTTCATCAAAATGGCTCTGTACACATCCACACCTACAGACACACACACAAACACACACATCACTTCGAAAACAATTTTTTTTGTCCAGGGGGACTCAAAACTCAAACTCAAATTTGACAAAAACAATACTTTCTCCGTATACTATGTACACTGTACAGCATAAGGGGAGAAAGTAAAAATATAAAAATTTTAATCTGTTGAATTATTTAATTAAAACAACCTCTCTTGATGAAATAATAAAGTTTTTTTTCAAAAATAAGTTTTATATTATGATCTATAATCTATATTCAAATGCTCGTTATTGTTTTTAAGGTATTTTGGAAAGGAAAATAGGAATTTAGGGGGTTAGCGATACACAACAAACTTTACACAGTACAAGTATTTTGTTCTAAACAAAACTGTTTCAAAGAGTAGACTGAAGATAAGATAATTTATTTTTCTTTTAATGATCCTTTTCTATTTACTCTCTGAAGGAATCATATAGACAAAATACCGGTATTGCTGAGTAAACGTTTTTTTGCATCTTTTAGTCTCTGGACAGGTCACTTCCTTGTTGAATTCCTTTCCTCTACAAAATACAAAATATTCCAAAATTAGCCACATGGTTTTCCCCTTTTTTCTTTTATTTTTTTCAATGTAGACTATTTTTTAAATTTATCTCCAATCAAAGTCAAACTTTATTCACACTTGATAAACTCAGCTTTTATATTTTAAACTGACTTAAATTTAAGTAAAACTCGTACAAGGTTTTAGAAACCATATATTAACAGCATTCACTCATTTACATTCTCTTCGCTTAGTTTCCTCACCTCATGCTAAGCTAAGCTAATGAACGTAGTGCAACTCTGTAGTAATGTAGCTGGGAGGGGTGCAATGTGCCGAGTGTGAGCTTAGCTTAGCTTAGCTTAGCAATTGTAGTTTAGTGGTTATTTCTGGTGGTCAGACGTGTTCTTCTCGCTACTAGTACCCGCCCCGAAGCAACTGACGTTGGAGCGGCAACTCAACAAGAGCGTGTTGATCGGATGGAATCCTCCAGACACTTCGACGTCACCCCCCATCGACTGTTACCACGTCTACGTTGACGGAGTGCTCAAGGTCACAGTCAAAGCTACTGAGAGAACCAGAGCTCTGGTGGAGGGGGTCGACTCTAACAGAGTAAGTGTTGATACTAGAAAAGTTGTACAAATCTTGTAAATTCGAATGACATGTCTCCCTCTACTCTAAATACATGTTTAAATGAGATCTAACGGTGGTTTAAGAGATGACTGTTCAAAAACACAAAATCAATGGTGGTGAAGGATGGGTTCTAATGTGTGTGTGCAACCCGCTCGCCACTCTAGATCATTCGATCCTTACAAAATTTATTGATGCTTGTGCCGGCATGAAGTTGTTGTCACTTTTTGTGAAAAGGTTCTCTTTAATACAGAGAATGAAATTTTCAATTCAATACACACCCCAAGTCCAATGCTGTAATTTCAGTGTTACTAACAAATAAATTACACAAAAAAAACTTGCAACCAAAAGAATGTAAATGCCATCAATTCACTTTATGGACACAAAATAAATATTTAAACTATTGATTGCGATAATTCTTAATTATTAAGAAATTAAAACATTAAGTTGCTTGCATAATGGATTTAGATTGTTCTTAGTCATGGTATTGTAGGTTTTTGGAGGTTTTATTTTGTGGTAAGTTTCTCCTTATAATTGACAAGTGATGCATTGAAACACCAAATATCCATACTATGATTAACTGAATCGATGTTTAGATTTGTAAGTAATATTTAAGAAGGCAGATTAAGTGAAAGTGAGGGAGGTAAAAAGATGTATAGATTATGTCTAGTATTCAACACATTGTCTAGTGTCCACGGTACCACAGTACATTCAACATTTCTGTATGGTATTTTATTTACAGCAGCAAAACAAAGAGTTATCAGAACCCTCTCAAGTTTAGCCACTTTTCTCACCACTGATTTACAGTCACTGTGTTTTGCATCTGCCTATCTGTGGTTGTGTCTACACGTTTCGTATTATTTCGAGCAACCCTAGTAATAAAATAACTATTTTCAATGTATGTTATGTTTGAATCCCAATTGTAATCCGACCTTATTAATTTAAACTATCGAAATTGGCCTGATCCCCAATTGAATTTGGATAGTCATATTTCTACAGTACCTATTTATATCTCTAGTGTAAAAGCAATAGTCTCAGCAACATGGTCAAAGTCCATATTTTTCTCAAACACTTCTTGGAGTTAAAAATTGCAATTTAGTCCTTAATCCTTAAAATTATTTACTATTGTTATAGTTTGATTCCTGTGTAGTAAAATACTGTTATACTTACCATAAATATTAGTTAATTTGTAAACTTTTCTTCCTGCATTTTTTTATGAAACAAAGAAGTTTACAACAACCTTTGTTTTTATTTGGGTGTAGATTACTTATTACTAGACTGCCACAATACAAGAGGCTGTATCATCCAAGGTGCTGCAATTCCTTGGAACTCTGAACTTAGTTCGGAAAATTTCTGGTTTTGGCATATAAAATGGTGAAAAGACTTCCGAATTGAATGTGCAATTTGCAAAACTCGCTGATAGAAAAATAAGGCAATTGTCTTTTGGTGATAAATTTTTATTCTCTGAAATAATTCTTCAATGACCCAATCCTAGACTAACACCCATACATTGTCTTTACCAGCCACATCATAATTTATTTTTTTTTATATATATTGTTTGTAAATATTATATACTGTGTGTGAGTGAATAAAAAGTATTCAATTATTGCGACATGATCTACATAGATAATCCAATGAAGGATTGCTGTTTAGTAATAATAATGTCAGAAGGTACATTAGCTGTGAATTTTGAGCAGATTCTTATCATCTATACATAATCCATCAAATTGACTTTTGCGTTGCAGCCCCATAGGATAAGTGTGAGGTCAGTGACGGCTAATCGCAGGACGTCCAGAGATGCTGCCTGTACCATGGTGATAGGCAAGGATGTTCCCTTGGGCCCGTCACAAGTCAAGGCTAGTCGTGTGACTGCTACGTCAGCTGTCATATCATGGCTACCGAGTAACAGTAACTACCAGCACACTGTCTGTGTTAACAACGTAGAGTTACGCACTGTTAAGCCAGGGGTCTACCGTCACACTATCACAGGTCAGTGATTCTCACCTTTAATTCACCAGTTCTGCACACAATCGGGAGTTAAGTGTTCTACTAAGGTTGCAGGTTGATTGATTGATTGATTGATTGATTCTGTAGGGGCGGACCTTGTCCTGTTGCACGTCAGCCACTGATGGACTTTTTGCGCTCCCCACATGGTACTTCAGAGTCCGTCAAACCTGAGTTGCTTAATGAACTCCAGCATCCTGTCAATGAGCTCCTCCTGAGGAAGGTGTCTGCCCCTTGTCATTGCACCAAGAGTACTGTCCCTTACCTCATTCAGAGCTGTGCAGTCGTAGAGTAGGTGATCAGCAGTCTCCTCTGATTGCCCACATTTCCTACACGCAGTGTCACCATTGTGGATCCTCAAGCGATGCAGGTGTAATTTCAGAAAGCCATGTCCAGTGACCATTCCTGTGATCTGTCTGAGTCGCCTCCTGTCCAAGCGTAGGGCATTGGAGGCGACCCTCTGGGAAGGGGAGAAGAGGGTGAGCTTACTTACCCTATGGTGCTGAAGCCTAACCCATCTTTTCCTGTGTTCCTCCTGAGCCCATGCCATGACTGAGTGACATGCATGCTCACGAGAGATTCCACAGAAAGGCTGTGGTCCCACGAAGTCTGAGGCTGACGCGACATTTGCTAGCCTGTCAGCCACCTCATTCCCTTCTATCCCTGAGTGCCCAGGAACCCAACAGAGCGTTACCTTGTTGCGCCTGTCCAGGTCACATACCGCAGAAAGGCAGTCCCAGACCACCTTAGAATTGAATTCATAGGAGTCAAGCGCTTTGAGCGCAGCCTGGCTGTCTGTAAAAATGGAAATGTTGATGTCCCTGAAGCCTAGCCTCAGGTTTTCCCTAGCACATACCATAATCGCAGTCATTTCGGCCTGGAACACAGTTGGGTGAGTGCCCATAGGAAGACAAATGTCCACCCCGTTCTGCACTCCATTAATTCCAGCCCCAGTCCCACTTCTTACCTTAGAGCCATCAGTATACCATTCAAGGTCGCCTTGTGGAAGAGGATTCCCACCGGACATCCACTCATCCCTGGACGGAAGGAGGACAGTGAATGGTCTGGCGAAGAAGAATCGAGTCGGCATGTGATCCGAGGGCATGTCCATTACCTCCCCTCTTACCTGCTGAGTGATCCGAGAGTGACCTCGGGATCCTCCAACATCCAACCAAAGGTTTTCACACTGGAGTCTGTAGGCAGTCCTCCTCGCAGTGACCTTGACATACAGGTCAATCGGAGTGAGGTTGAGAAGGCAGTCCAGTGAGGCTCCCGGACAGCTGCTCATTGCGCCCGTGATGATGAGACAGGCGAGTCTTTGGACGGCAGCCAGATCCCTCACCGCCGACACTGAGTCCATCTTGGGCCACCACATGAGTGAGCCGTATGTCATGGCGGGCCTTACCACGGAGACAAATAGCCAGTGCATGAGCACCGGCTTGAGCCCCCAGGTTCCTCCCACCATCCGTCTGCAGGCCATGAGTGACCACTTACCTCGATCAATGACCTTTTGGAGTTGTGGCCCCCATTGCAGCTTTCGGTCCAATACCACCCCCAGGTACTTTACCTGATTCTGCATTTCAAGCACTGTGTCTTGTAGTCTCAGAGGTCCTATGCCATTTAGATCGTGCCTCCTCGTGAAGGGGATAACCGCCACTTTGGAGGGGTTGATAGAAAGGCCTACCTCTGTGCACCATTGTCCAACTGACCTCAAGGCTGTGTTCATGAGGTCGGAGACCGTGTTATTGAATTTACCCATAACTAGTATCACAATGTCGTCCGCGTATCCTTGAACGAATACACCACTATCACTGAGAGATCTAATTAAGTCGTCCACAACAAGGTTCCAGAGAAGAGGAGAGAGTACACCCCCCTGTGGACACCCTCGTGTGGTCCTGGCCTCCAGAACCTCATTGTGAAGAAAGAGTCTTACCTTCCTCCTCTTAAGTAGAGACTCTACCCACCTGCACACCACCTCATGGAATCCACGAGCTCTGGCAGCATTGATAACAGCCTGGGTTTCAGTGTTGTCAAAGGCGCCCTCCCCTGGATGTCAAGGAACGCCCCAAGGGCAATCTCCTTGAACTCAAACGCCTTGTCGATTCTGCTTACCAGGTGATGTAGGGCAGAGTCACAGGATCTTCCTGGGGTATAGGCGTGCTGGTTTCTATGTAGGGGATTGACTCTGAGGACTGTGTCCCCCACATACCTCAGCACCAGTTTCTCTAGGGTCTTCAACAGGAATGAGGACAGAGAGATGGGACGGAAGGACTTGGGATCCGTGTAACTTGCCTTACCAGGTTTTGGGATGAAAACCACCCTTGAGATGCTCCAGGCCGGGGGAATGTGTCCCAGGGCCAAGCTGGCCCTGAACAACTTACTCATTGCCGGAAGTAAAATATCGATACCTTGCTGGAGACAGACAGGTCTTACCTCGTCATGTCCAGGTGATTTGTATGGGATGAGTGACCCTATGGCCCATCTCACACGACTGTGTGTCACAATGTGGCACGCAACCCTCCACCGAGTGTTGTTTGCCCTTGCGACAGCTTGTTCCTCATCCTCCGGCACAAATGGCTCGCTTGGGATGATGCAGCCAGGGAAGTGGGTGGCCGCCATGAGCTTTAGCACTTCCTTAGGTTCATACAGCATATCTCCCCCAGGCTCCTTGAGGGGGCCTAGCTTGGAGGAGTTGTCCTTTGTTAGGACAGTGTATATCCTAGATGTATCTCTAACACTTTCTAGCTTGCTACAGAAATGTTTCCAGGAGAGCCTTTTGGCCCTCCTTACAGCCATATTATATTGGGTTAGCAATCTGTGGTAGCCATCCCAATTATTTTTCCTCTTCGCCCACCTGAACTGAGACCTGACTCTCTTTTTCAGGCTGGCGAGCTCTGTGGTCCACCAACTCACTTTACCCTGCTTCCTCACCGTTAGCGGGCAGCTCTCGTCAAAGGACGTGACAATGGCCTCGCCTAAGCTCCCAGAGGCAAGGTCTAGCGTGTTGGTGTCTCTGACCCAAGGGAACTGTGTGTCAAAGCATTCAATGCGCTCTTTAAGAGTTGATCTGTACATATCCCAATCTGCCTTTCTGGGATTCCTGAACTCAATCTTTTCCAAGGAAAAGTTACCAATGTTGAACATGATATGTCTGTGGTCAGAGAGGGAAGGTTCCTGGGATACCCTCCAATCCAGAATTCTGTGACTGATCCCCACGTTGGTTATAGTAAGATCTATTACAGATTCCCCAACCCTGCTATGAAAAGTTGGTTCTGAACCGACATTAGCAATCATTAGACCATTAGAGGCTAAGTATTCAAGAAGTGCCTTACCTCTTGCGTTATTATCCCTACATCCCCAAGCAGTGTTGTGGGAGTTGGAGTCACAGCCCAGCACGAGGTCGTCGCCGGTCCTGGCCGAGTGCTCGACCAGCTTCCTGACTTCCTCTTGCGGAGGCTGCGTGGGCTCATCTTGCGGCATATATACTGAAGCAAGTAGAAGACGCCGTCCGGACTCCCTGCATTTGGTCTCTACCGTCGTGATGTCTCTGGAACAAAATTCCAGAACCGGCACACAAATGGTGTCATTACTAGTCCAAATGCAGGTTCTAGGATTCCGGACCTGAGCCGAGAATACCTGGCCCCTAGAGACCCCCATTCCCGTTATATTGCCGTCTCTAACCCAGGGTTCCTGGATAAGGGCAAAGTCAAAAGCCCCACCCGCTGTACTCGCACAGAGTACCGCAGTGGCAGCTTTACTGTGCTGTAGGTTCGCCTGCAGTATTCGGATCGTCATCAGGAGCACCTGAAAGAACCTTGAGCTGAACCTTGAGCTGAACTCTTGTTATACCCAAGAAAATCCTCCAGCCCCTGTCCCTCAGGAACTTGGCACTCCCGCAGTCAATTGCCAGAACCAGAGTTTGGTGTTCCGCCTCTCGCTTGCAACTGACCACTCTCCAGTCTCTGGTTGACAGTCCAGGATTCAGCTTCTGGACAAACTCAAAGATTTCTTTAGGATCTTTCCTGGCCAGGATCCAGTCGGTATGGAGAAGGACCTTGGTGGTACGCAGGAGATCTCTATGATCCCCCACAATCACACTCGGCCCCCCCACGCCCACCGGACCCAGACCAACAGCCACCTCCTTGAGCCAATCTCTGGTCTCCTCGTTTCCGCACAAGACTGCGAGGGCACCTTTGTCCTTGTAGGTTTTCAGGATCTGCTGAGGAGTGGCGGCCATAATAACCATCTCAAACAGTTTCTCCTGTAACAAGCAAAATTGTTCATCAGTGAACCTATCGTCAGGATAGTTCTCCAGAACAATCGCCATCTTCCAGCCTGAAAGTTGGTCCTTGAAGGTCAAGTCCTTGCTGGCATCGCCCTCTGCAGTGCTCCTTGGCGGCGGGGGTGGGACATCCCACCTTCTCGGCCGCTTTGGGGTCTGCTGAGTCTGATGCTGCTGCGGTGGACCTGAAACTCTACGCATAGGAGAAATACCAGAGCCCTCTCCTCCAGCAGGACTAGGAGTTTCAGCCTGCCTTTTTCTCTTGGGCTTGTTGACAAACCCTTTGGATTTTTTGTACTCAGCTTTTGAAAGCCAAGTACCCTCAGCCTCCTTCCTTGCCCTGACCTGTGTCCTCCACACACTAGGGGGTAAAGATGGCCGTTGTCTTCTCTCCTGTTCTGGAACAGTTGCACATGCCTGGGTCTTTACGCTCAGATCCGGTGTTGCCACCTCAGAGGTAGAGCCCAGGGTTAGATTTGAATGGGCGCTTGAGTCAGCCACACTACCCGCCAAAGCCCTGTGTGCTTCCTCAAGCATTTGAATGTCGTCGATACCAAGATTTTGTGGAGATCTAGCAATGAGGGAGCTCCTGGCAAAAGCCTCTTTGCCCCCCTCCACCTTCGTCTCTGAAACACTGTCTGATAATTTGCCCTCCCCAGAATCCATGGACCAGCCCTCCAAGATGGAGGGGTGGGATTCACGCCTAGGCGCTGACCCACCTGGGGTATTTTCCGTAGTTTGATTAGCAGACATCATAGCTTCTGAAACAATACCAGGTTAGCAGTTTGAAGACCGTACCGTGTTCCATACACTCCGCTCATCAATACCTACTCCAGCACCGCTGCACACATACCAGAACTGGAGAGCAGTGCAGCAGCCTTACCGTGATCCATTCACTCCGCCTGCTGCTCAATTGACACTGAGCCCGGACCGGTGTCCATCACCTCGGCCTCAGGTCATACTAGCGTCGCTGCTCCCCGACCCTAGGGCAGACATTCACTCTGCCACCATAGATCCGCTGCCTTTAGTGATAACAGTGGCACCCCATGTAGGCTGTGACTAAAGGACACAGTACAGATTAACTGACTCACAGCAGTCTTGAGGGAAGGGTGCCACAAGGGCCCACATCCCCCCTGAGGGGCTTACGCTTACCTCTCGCCACCAAGGTTGCAGGTTTGATCCTGAGAAAGTAAACTGGACCTATCTGCCATAACCATTGACTAATGGGGTAAATTAATAGCCCTGACTAAAAACCGGCTGATCTTCATAACAAAGCTATCATCTCGTCCTAAATTCATCCTTCACCCATCTTTGCAATTAAATGTTGTTGTCAGCTTTCTGTTGTGTTGGTGTCACATAAATCCAATGACCAACTCCAGAGTGTCTACAGTTACATACTGATTTTAATTGAAATTCACAGATATTTATCAAGGTTGCAGGAATAAAATAGGCGAATTAGTTATTTTTTCCATCCCCTAAAATAGAAACAACAATGAAAACGTGGTATATTTTTTCATAAATTTTGTATTTAGTAAAGGAAATCTTAATTGTTGAATGCATTATAATTCAACTTTTAAATTTCAAAAGAGATTAAATTCTCCTATGACTTTCTGTTCAACCATCTCTATATATTAGTGATGGGTCGGTACCACTTGTTCAATGTTACCCCCCAATGAACACCGTACTGGTAACACAAGCATGCACGTGGGGGTATGCCAGACCAGGGTGGTGATAACAGGTCAATGACTTGGTTAAGGCTAACAACCCTGTGACCAGATGATAGCATATGCTATTTTAGGCAGCTACTGTTATGCTCACCAGGGCTGCCCCCATACTTGTAAAATTATGACAAAATTACCATACGTGGGGGTATGTCATACCCCCGGGCACGCGTTAAGGGTTAACTAACTAACACTGAAATAATCATCCTATAGCCTACTATTGATAATATTTCATGATAAATATGCCCTTTCAAATAGCCTCAAGTGAAAAATAATCATCATGGTTGACAATTTGAATTTCGTAAATAAAAATATAACCAATTAACTTGGTACCAAAATTGTCGGTACTGACATTTCAACATCGATTTTCGGTCTCGGTGCTTTTCCCAAGAACCGGTGGATCCTACATTTGACGTTAAGTACCGACCCATCACTACAATATATTATATTGTAATGCTGTGTTACTATTTTCTGATAAATATTTCAGAGGAATAAGGAATATTTTGTCAATACTTATTCTAAAGTATATTTTTTGCATGTAATTCAAACAGAATGGTCCTTTTATGTAGGTTGGTTTGAAAAAGGTTTCTGTTATCAAAATTAATTTTAATAATTTTTACTAAAAGACAGTTTGTTGCTTGCAGGATTGGCTCCCAACACGGTGTACAGAGTGACCGTCAGAGCCAAGAACATTCGAGCGCCTCACTTTGACGAAAAAACAAACATCTCCATTGAAAGATACTCCTGTCATATAGATTTCCGCACACTTCCTAAAGGTAATGTCTATGAATTGTAATGTAGTAATTTGATTGCTGGTAATTTCATGTATTTTTGTTTAGCCATACAAAATGGCTGGCTTTTGTGTAGCATAGCAGGTTCTGTCTTCTAGTCCAGTTTTTCAGGTATATATTATAAAGATGAATAGGTAATATACTATAAATATTTTCAGTACAACTAAGAAAAAAATGAAAATATGACCACGATACACAATTATCATTATACAAATATCACCCTAATCATAAAATACAAAGAACTGCAAATGACAATTTTTCATGTAAACACTAAAGGTTTTATGTAGAAAGTATAAGATTAAGACTTTAACATAAAAAAATACACAAATGGTCATAACCAATAATTGAAAGTTCATCATTCATATTTTAAAAAATTAGGGATGGACGAGATTGGATTTTTAGTTCGAGACGAGACGAGACGAGATTTTTTATTTCTCATAAAATTTCAAGACGAGATCGAGACGGGATTTCCCTTCTCATACACAACGGGAAATGCACGTTCAAAATTTTTACCTGATTTTGTAACATTGTTAGATGACTGTTTAAATACAAAAATAATGATAATAGGCAAGAATATTTACAATCTTTTATTAAAAAACATCAGCATAACATTTTTTTATTAATCACGCCTAACTTATTAAAAATGCCTACGATTAGGAAACATAGTGATATCAGTTAGGATAGAGTTCAACTTATCCTAAAATAAAATAAATCATAAAATAAAAGCAATATTAATTTTTATAAAATAGTTACTTGTTTTGACTTTTTATAGTAATAAAACATTCCTCACACTGCTTACACTTAACAAAACTTCTCAAATGTTATTAAAGTAATATTATTAAAATAATTAAAGTAATATTTACATTTAAAGAATTAATTAAATAAGAACGCCTTCGCAAAGGAAACACAACTACAACACGCTCCTGTATTGCGGGTATTGCATTGACTTTCTGCAGGCGTTTTTAATTTTTTTTTTTCTCGTCTTGATAAAAATCTCGGCCAAAAAGAAATCTCGTCTCGTGTAACGAGATTTAAAATTTTCCGAAAATTTCCCGAAATTTCGAGACTTGACCATCTCTAAAAAAAATTTTCTAACAACTAGTAATTCAATTTGTAATAATGCCATTTTACCCAATAAAGTGATTTCAATTTCATGTGTGAAGACAATATCTGTCCTACCAGTTCTTTAGAAAAGTGCTGGTGCTGGGAACCGATGTCATAATGAATATACTGGTACTTTGGTACTTTGGTATGGTTTATGGTACTGGTTGGTTTCTATAAATACAGCAAGGTCGTGGTCAGAAGATCACAGTTACAGGCTGGGTGGTACAGTATTGGGTGAATTACGGGCGTGGCAATGGTAAATCTGTCCCTAGGTCCCTTGTTACTTGTATTGTTTGTTTATTTATTTAGATACAAAAATGTGACTAACTTGAAACTCAAAACTGCCAAAATATGGGAAAAGTGGTTGTGGCAATATCTGTGAGCTGCTAAAGGTGTAAGATCTGGATAACAAGAGTGATCCTTCCTTGTGGTCACAACAATATGTCATTTCCCACAACCATAAAAGATAATCGACAGAATGCCATTAAAGAATGGACACTCAACCTTAGTGTTATTGGCAGCATTAATTCAAATCCCCTTGCCACAGCAAACCTGCAGACTAAGCGGATTTCCACCAATTAAATATATTCCAATAACATTAGGCTTAAGGAGTACCTAGGTTTGCTGCTACAGAAAAGGTAATAAAGTGTATTTTTTAGTAAAATATTAATAGTTTAGTATAAAATAGTTATATAATAGTATAAACAGTTTGTTCAATATATATCAATAAACAAGCATACTACAACAGCTTACTTATTTTCCATAAGAATAGCATGGGAATTTTAAATTTACAGTTTTTGGATTTTGTCCGTAACTAATAACCGTAAACACACTTCAACTCAATAAATTATTTTTTTCTTAATATCTTCAAAATGGTTTTGACATAAATTGGGACATTTGATTTTTGAGGATCAAAAATGATAACCTATTTTCAAAAACCTATTTTCACTAGGTGCAGGTCAACTGAGCCTCCAGAATGATAACAATGAGTTTATTTGATTTGATATTACAAACTGCAATAATTGCAATCAAAATAATTTATCACAACATGTGCTCACTAATCCAGCTGTTCAGGACTTAAGCAATGCCGGATTATTGATGTATTCATGTAGTTATTCATGTATGTTATTCATGTAGTTAGTTTGTGCTGTACTCCGTTATGTTACTGTGACAGTTTAAAATGTCTGTGTTGATTGAATATGCCACGAACTGTGAGGTGCGTGCAGTAATAAGGTGTCTAACTGCAAAAAACTGTAAACCAATAGAAATCTATTGGCAAGTTTGTGAAATGTATGGGGTAAACATTATCACTGAAGGTGTAGTGCGTCAGTGGGCCATAAAATTTTTAAATAGCCAAACTAACGTTAGCGATGAAGACCAAAGTGACAGACCCATTAAAGTGACTGCCGAACTTGTTGAAAAAGTCAATGCCGAAGTCCGCAAAACTCTAAAATTCACAATAACGGAACTCTCTATGGGTTTTCCACAAATTTTGTGAAGTTTGTTGCACAAGATCATTGGTTACCATAAGTTTTGTGCAAATGGGTACCTAAAATCTTTACACTTACTTGACTTAATTCCATTAACTCCCACTAAAGCAGAGGGCTTTAACTAGTATCCTTCCCTGGTCCCTGTCAGCAGCAACTCTCTTCATCTCTTCCCACTTGTTCCCACCCGTCTGGCCTCTCTTTCAAAACTTTGTTTCCAATTTTCTCTTGGCCTTCCTCTTCTTCTTTCACCTTGGGTTGTCCAATTAAGTGCTTCTTTTTCCAGGACATAGTTTGGTTTCCTTAGTGTGTGTGTGCAATACATCTCGACTTCCTTTACTTTATTTCCTCATGTATACGCAGCCGGTCTATTCACTCTAGCAATTCTTTGTTTGAAATCACTTCTGGCCACCAAATGTTCAAAATCCTTTTTAAGACAGCGATTTACAAATACTTGCAATGGCCGTGTCACTGTCATTGAAGTTTTCCATGTTTCACACCCATATAATAAAACTGACTTGACATTTGTATTAAAAAGTCGCAACTTAGTTTTAATATATAATTCCTATTTTCCACAATGGGTACATTTCGTTCTTTATTTAAAACGTTTGGATTCTGGAACCTTTCATTTACCTCATTTCTTTATTCTTGTTGCCTTTTAAGTCCAGCTTTTCTTGCTATTTGGTTTAAAAAAGCTGAGGGATCCTCCTGCAAATCACTAAACCTTTGTGACAATAGACACAGGTCATCTAACCTATCACGTAGGTTCTACTGAATTCCTCTTCTTCATTCTTCTAAAGAACCTCTTATAATAGTGTCAAGTACTACAATACAATAAAAAGAGTTGGTGAAAGGATACATCCTTGCTTCATGTACCTGTATCTATCTTTATTGGTTGTGAAAGTTCTCCCTCATGTATTACTTGTCACTCATATCCTTCACTTTCTCGAAACTCTAAAATTCACGATAATGGAACTCTTTAAGGGTTTTCCCAAAGATTTTCAAAGTTTATTGCACAAGATCATTACCAAAATGCTTAGTTACCACAAGTTATGGGCAAGATGGGTACCAAAAATCTTGATAGAGTTTCAAAAAAATCAGCAAAACTCACTACTTGATCACGTTGTTACTGGTGACAAAACATGGGTCAAACATGTGAACTGTGAAACTACGGCTTACATTTGTATATAGTAAAATGTTTTTCCAAGACTTTGTTTATCCTTAATTCCAGAACGTAATCGATATTCTGGATAGCACTCGTTTATATGAACCCTATCGAGTACAACCAACCTCCGCCAATTGTGCCCTACTCTCCTGATCACTCCTTACTCTTTCAACTCTGAGTTTTACAGACCCTTAGACTGATCCCAAAGTATTGAAAGTGCTGGACTATGGAATGCCGGATTAGTGGGCTTTAACTATAGTTAGTCACAAAGTACTTTATTTTACTTGGTTTTGAATTTACTTACAAAAGGAAAACTGTCAACATTTTCTGACAGTTAAATTAATCCCTGCACAAAATTTCCCACACATATTTTTAAAATTATCTGCATCTAACTCTTATATTGCTTGCAAGAAAAAAAATAAAAACACACATATACAGGGTGTTATTTTTTTAACACAGCCCAAATTAAATAAAAGTAGAGGCACTCTTTAATGTTAAAACAAGCTTGTATGTTGATATCCCTGTTTTCTTTTTTACTTCATTACTGATCCACTGATATGCATTGTTGCATATTTATCCACAAGGCTTAGTGATATTAGGAATTTATTGTAAATAAGACAACAACATGGCATTTCCCCAAGCTCAAAGAGTTATAAGAATACGTTGAAAGTCATTGGTTTTATGCCAAGAATGGTTTGAAATTAAGTTTCCAGGTGCGATTCCAGTACCTAATAAATAAACTATTAATATTATTGACATATACAAGTTTAAGGAAACCAAATTTGAAGATTTATTTTAAGTGATGAGTCAGGCAGATGGAAATTTGCTTAGTCTGCAGGTTTGCTGTGATGAGTTTTTATTTAGGAAATTTCCCATATAGGGAATAAGCTATTACTGTAGTACTCATGGTAAGACCTGGACCCGGACCGATTTACTTTTTCGTTTTGAGGTCACTAGAGGCCAAAAACACCATCCGTTCAAATTCATATATATATACAGGGTGTCCATAAAAAACGTTTCAGGACTTTGGGAAATGAATCCCCATACTTTACCCAGATATCCGCCATTTTGTTTTTATTCAAAAATATTTTTATCTGTGAAGTTTTTTATTCGATGATTATGAAATTTGTTAAACATGTTAACATACACAATACCTATAACGGAAAAAATAATAAAGTTGTTCCGATTGTAAATTTCAAAATGGCAGCCATTTGAATTTTTCTAACTTAAATAACTCAAAAACGGCTAATTCTATGAAAAAATGTCTAGAATACTTTTTTTAGCATTTTTAATTGCTTATCAAACAATACCAAGATCAAAAAGATCGGACAAAAGATAACTGAAATATTACGTTTTTTCTGTAAACATGAGGCAAAAATTAAGGGTTCCCCGACTAACTTTGCCTTATTTTTACAGAAAAAACGTAATATTTCAGTTATCTTTTGTCCGATCTTTTTGATCTTGATATTGTTTGATAAGCAATTAAAAATGCTAAAAAAAAGTATTCTTGAAATTTTTTCATAGAATTAGCCGTTTTTGAGTTATTAGAAAAATTCAAATGGCTGCCATTTTGAAATTTACAATCGGAACAACTTTATTATTTTTTCCATTATAGGTATTGTGTATGTTAACATGTTTACCAAATTTCATAATCATCGAATAAAAAACTTCACAGATAAAAATATTTTTGTATAAAAAACAAAATGGCGGATATCTGGGTAAATATGCATTTTCGGACATACCTTCCCATAAACTTTTTTCTTCCTTTTAGTATGGGGATTCATTTCCCAAAGTCCTGAAACGTTTTTTATTGACACCCTGTATACAGGGTGATTGATATAAGTGTGCCAGCCGTTTTATTCGAAAGCTATAAGAGATATCAAAAAAAGTTAAATGGTAAGTGCCTCGGATTTTTTATTTAAAAAATTGTAGTCAAGTCGAAAAAATTATTTTACCCGCCATTTTTCCAATATGGCCGCCAACTTTGATTTTTCTTATGGAACACCCTGTATTTTATGATGTATTCCGGTAGAAAATGTAATTTTAAGACGATTTTATTCTTGTAATTTTTTTCATAAACCTAACCGTTTCAAAGATAATAATGGTTAAAGTTGTGAAATTTCAGCATGAGAAAAATGTTCATTGTAAGCGTGCCAGCAGTTTTATTCAAAAACTATAAGAGATATCAAAAAAAGTTAAACGGTAAGTACCTTTAATTTTGTATTTAAAAAATTGTAGTCAAGTCGAAAAAAATATTTTAGCCACAATTTTTCCAATATGGCCGCCAACTTTGATTTTTCTTATTAAACACCCTGTATTTTATGATGTATTCCGGTAGATAATTTATTTTTAAGACGTTTCCATTCTTGTGCTTTTTCCAAAAACCTGACTGTTTTACTATTGTGTTAGTAATAATTGTTACACTTAACAATGCTGACTAATAAAAATCACCTAATCTTAAGGAATTACTGAAATCAGCTGTTCAACAATGTACACTGTCTAATTCACATCTATGTGTCATGGGAATGTTAACATGATTATACACGTTAGTTTATTTGTGCTATTTTGCCGTATTAAAGTAAGTTGTTTTTGACTACAGATTTTAAGTTTTCTTTTAATATGAAGTAAGTATTAAATTTGAGCTATAATGGAGTATACCAACCAGGAAAAGCTAGACATGGTTGAATGTTTTTTTAATAGTGATAAAAATTCTACTCTAGCAGCTCGAGTGTACGCAGAACGTTTTCCAGATAGACAAGTTCCCAGTCGAAAACTTATTTCTAAAATTATGAAAAATTTAAATAATTATGGTTCATTCACAGTGCAACGCAAACAACGTGAATCAAAAATTACAGAAGAAGAAGAAACCTTAATCTTAGCAAATGTTGAATCAAATCCAAAAATCAGTATAAGACAAATATCTTTGATGTTGGCAATTCCATATTATCGAGTGCAAAAGGTTTTGAAAAAACATAAGTACCACGATTACAAGTACACTCCAGTTCAAACCTTGCAAGTTGGTGATGAGGGTCGCAGATTTGTGTTTTGCGAATGGCTGTTAAGTAAGGCTGAGCGTTTAAACTCTTTCTATGCTAATATTATTTGGACAGACGAAGCCAACTTCTCCAATAGGGGCATGTTCAACCGGAAAAATAATCACTACTGGACCCAAGAAAATCCATTAAATTTAGTGGAAACTTGTCCTCAACAAAGATTTTCAATTAACTGTTGGTGTGCCCTACTAGGTTCCAAAGTTCTAGCGATTCGATTTTATGACGGGACTTTAAATGGCGCTCGGTACATTGAGTTCCTGTCAGAGGCCCTAGCAGATTGCTTAGAGGATTTTTCTCTTGCACGGAGACAAATGCTGTATTTTCAGCAAGACGGGGCCCCTCCTCATAACACTGGTGAAGTGGCGGACTTGTTACAATTGTATTTCCCAAACAAGTGGATAGGAAACAATGGACCAATAAGGTGGCCAGCTCGTTCCCCAGATCTTACCCCATTAGATTTCTTTTTATGGGGCTACGTGAAAAACGAAGTCTATAAAAATAAGTGTGTGTCTGTGAATGAGCTTAGGGAGAAAGTTGATGTCACCATAAGAACAATCCCACGAAATATGATACGAAACGCAACAAAGAGTGTTTTTAACAGAGCTCGCATTTGTCTGGGACAAAATGGGTTTCATTTTGAACACCTGATGTAGGATCTAATAGCATTAGGGCTAAACAGAAGACGCTTAAATTGTAAATATCTGTAAATAAATCTGTAAAATATCTGTTTAAAGTTTATGTAAAGGTTGACTTATGAATTAATTACATTTCTTTGCTGAAACCGTCTTTTTATTTTTTGCACGGATTGAAACTATTATCATCTCTAAAACGGTTAGGTTTATGGAGAGAAACACAAGAGTAAAATCGTCTTAAAATTACATTTTCTACCGGAATACATTATAAAATACAGGGTGTTTCATAAGAAAAATCAAAGTTGGTGGCCATATTGGAAAAATGGCGGCTAAAATATTTTTTTCGACTTGACTACAATTTTTTAAATACAAAATTAAAGGCACTTACCATTTAACTTTTTTTGATATCTCTTATAGTTTTCGAATAAAACAGCTGGCACGCTTACAATGAACATTTTTCTCATGCTGAAATTTCACAACTTTAACCATTATTATCTTTGAAACGGTTAGGTTTATGAAAAAAATCACAAGAATAAAATCGTCTTAAAATTACATTTTCTACCGGAATACATCATAAAATACAGGGTGTTCCATAAGAAAAATCAAAGTTGGCGGCCATATTGGAAAAATGGCGGCTAAAATAATTTTTTCGACTTGACTACAATTTTTTAAATAAAAAATCCAAGGCACTTACTATTTAACTTTTTTTGATATCTCTTATAGTTTTCGAATAAAACGGCTGGCACACTTATATCAATCACCCTGTATACAGGGTGTCCCGGAACTCTCTACCAATATTTTAGGGCATTGCTCCTGGGTGAGAAACATAACTAAATATCATATTTAAACTGTCCGGAAGTCCTTAATTACTCACACAGCCGCCATTTTGTTTTTTTAAGTTATTAATTTTTTTCTAAAGAATGGTTAAACATACGAAATGGAAACTTTACACAAACATTTAGGACAACTAGACAAAGCTACCAAAAAATTATCACGATTTTTTAAATTCATAAAACAAAATGGCGGCCATTTAAAAAATTTGTAAAATCAATGGTTTTTGAGTTATTTAAGAAAGAGAAATTTAAATGCCGCCATTTTGTTTTATGAATTTGAAAAATCTTCATAATTTTTTTGTAGCTTTGTCTAGTTGTCATAAATGCTTGTGCAAAGTTTCCATTTCGTATGTTTAACCATTCTTTAGAAAAAAATTAATAACTGAAAAAAACAAAATGGCGGCTGTGTGAGTAACTAAGGACTTCCGGACAATTTAAATATGATATTTAGGTACGTTTCTTACCAAGAATCAATGCCCTAAAATATTGGTAGAGAGTTCCGGGACACCCTGTATATAACCATTAGCACGATAACTCGAGCAAAATGATCCCATTTTGATGAAATTTGGTACAAACATGTATGCCTACGTTTATTCGAACGAGTTAGCGAACCAGCATGATCGGACTATGGGAACAGGGGTTTATGGGGGCTTTTATGGGGCAAAAATTGGTTTTCCCGTTTTTGACCCTAAAAACTTAAAATTTAGCATTTTCTTTCCAGACCATTTTGTAGAGCTTTAAAAAAAACAAATAATTTAGTATATTGAGGTGTTATTATGCGCCTAATGGTTACGGAGAAAATTCCAAAAAACTGTAAATTAAAAATTCCCATGTTATTCTTATGGAGGATAAGTAAACTGTTGTAGTTTGCTTGTTTATGATCATATTTTGATAAAATTTTGAAAAAATATTCATTTCTTACTAAACTTTTAACATTTTACAACTAAAACACTATTTTACCTTCCCTGTTGCAGCAAACCTAAGTACTCGTTAAACTAATTCTATTTAAATAGGGAATAAATGTGATATTTTTAAGGAGACATTTAGGGTAAATCCAATCAGGTAAATGGAAATTCGCTTAGTTTGCAGGTATGCTGCGGCGGGGGTATATTTTTTACTACAGATTTGGTTTTCTTAATTTTGTACATGTGTCAGTAATAGTGCAATTTGGGTTCCTAAAAAACACATTGTATATACAGAGTTAATAATTCCTAGTTATTAATTAGTTTATGTGAGTCCGTGGCTCAGTCGGTAGCGTCGCAGACTTCGGGTCCAAGGCAGCGATGTCGTGGGTTTCGGATCCTGGTCACTGCCACTAAAATTTATCAGTACAGTTCACCTTTGTACTGTACCGGCTCACTCCTTGCTTTGCTGTAAACGTTCCACGCACGGGCGGTTAGTCTATGTGGACGGGCAAATGCAAGGTTAAAAGAGGCCGCCAACCTCTTAAAAAAAAAAGTTATAAGTAGGCCTACGGATATTACTTGATGTCAGCAGTAGTAATTTTTAGTTGTGTGAATTTATTAGTTATATTTTTTTACTTATTATTATGACAACACTCCTATCTTTGTACTTTGTACTTTTTAAGATGTTTATGAGTGAACAAAGAATTTAAATTTGAATATCCCCTCTTAACTTTTAAATGGATTACAACAGGGAATTAAACTCGGCACACCTTTATATAGCATAAAAGTGCACTTTTTGGTACGTTTAACAATTTTACCCAGGACTTATGGTCCAAAAAGAACTGACACATTTAAACATAAATTCATACATGAAAAAACTCAACAAGTTTTTAGTGATATTTGATCAATCTCGACATGGCCACCAATTAAGGCTATGCCGGAGCCTTAAACAGTGCCATATTGAGATTTACTGAATATCACCAAAAACTTTTTGAAATTTTTTATCTGTACATATGTAAATGTTACCATTTAGTATTTGTAATTTTGTAAAAAAAATTATACTAAAATGTGTCAGTTCTTTTTGTACCACCCTGTATTACAAAATAATGGCAAAAAGTCATTAGTTTCTTAAACCAACTATTGCAGTAGAACCTCGATAGATCGTACTCCCTCTAGTTTGACACAGGTCGTGATGACAAGACATGTAGGCAGCAGCCGATGACGGGTTGCCCAAGGTTATTAACCCATTAATTTAAATTTTGTTCCAACATCCAAAGCAGTTGAATATCACAAACTATTTTATTACAGTAAGAAGCCAAAGAATGTACAGTAGAAATGTGAGTTGATAGGTTTGTTTATTTTATTTTGTAAAGCTGTATACTATTCATTGTGTTTTCTTTATCTCGTTTTTTTAATATGTCATGTGTAAATGTCCAATATACTTCCTATAGTACAAATTTTGATAGCTTGACATCCCCTTAGTCTTTAAGTGTCTGAATTATCGAGGTTCTACTGTACCACCAACTTTTATCAGTAGGTTCTGGATACAAACATCACCATTAATGCTTTTAATGAATTGACTCATATTATCTTTTATATCTTTCAAGCTCAGGTTTGAGGCTCAAGTGTATTGTTAAATGTAGCCTACATTAACAATTATGTTCATTAACAATCAAATGCAGGGCCGTACTCAGACCGGGTTTTCCGGACATTTTTACCGGGACCAGGGTCCCGAGGGGTCCAGGCACCGCCAAACATATACTTGAAGGGGAGGGGTGGGCCCGGCCTAATATCTTTACCGGGGCCTGCAAAAGCTGGGTACGGCCCTGATCAAATGTAAAGTAACAAATAATTGTTAAAGTATGTATCTGTAACTGTAAAACCGTAAAAGTAGGCCATCACTGAAAAAAAACTCTTCAAAGCTTAGAACCTCCATATCAACCAAAAATGTAAATTTTTATTTAATGTTTTTTTTAATACCACAATGTATGTTTTATTTTGTAGGATATGTCTTAATCCATTAATAAATGTTTGGATTGAATTCTATTTTGGTTAGATAGTTTAAATTATTAAATTACCTGTGGTGTGGTAAGTGATACAACTGTTGTTGGGACTAAAATAAAATATAATTATTAGTTATGGTAGTTCTGCAAAAAATTTATTTAATCAATATATCAAATATCCTTCAATCTAATTTTAAATCTGAATTATATCAAACTTATTTTTTAGCAACAAATAAAGGATTTAGATTCTCTGATGTATGAAACAGAGTGGCCTGATAATCATTCAACCCTTGCAATGCCCTTTCCTTGATTCGTCATTCTATTAAGGTCAAAGTTGTTAATTACTGTAAATTGTTCTTTTTCGGGTGATTAAATCTAAAAAGTAGGCCTAGAGTTTTTTTTTAGTTTAGGAACATCTTAGTTACAATATATAATAGGTTACTTACCTTGGTCCGTCTTCAGTCTTATTTAGAATTTTAGTTTTTAGAATTTTAGAGAATTTTAGTTTATAGACTAATATAAGACTGAAGACGGACCAAGGTACTTAACCTATTATATATTCGAATATCAGTCTTGGTGGCAAAGATGTTTAAGTTTATCTTAGTTACATCAATTATTATGAGATGTTAATAGGGTTGCAGTGATAGCAGATCTTCGAAATGAGTCCATAATTGCTTAAAATTCCTACAAAGCAATGTATAAAACCGTTTTGAACTAATACCAAGTTGCCAAAACCAAATAATATGTGGAATTTGCCATCCATTGAACACCACTCTAAGCTAGATTATCTATAACCTTTGGAGTAACTCTTGTTACTATATAGTACCTGTTCAGTTTTTGTAAACCTTCAACACTATCATAGCTGAAATCCATTTGCTAAAACAATTTCCATCAAATTCAGCATAATTTTAAACCATTTGTTAAAGCTAATAATATAAAGTGGACATTGTGGTGTCAAACTGAAAATCAATTGCTTCAAACATACTCAACTGGATCTGACCGTGGAAAATCGGATCATAGATTTCATACTGTGTTTGCTTATTACTAAATACTATCAGCAGTTCTCCAAAAATATGAATATGGTTTGTGAATGGTGCCGTACTATTTTAGTTTAAAGCTGATATTAATGACAATAAAAGATGATTTGATTTATATGTAAGCACTAAAGTTCTACAAAACAGAGTTTTCACAGCTTAAAATTTAACATAGGAACTAAATTTAACACTTCAGATCTTAATTTTAGCGTGGAAAGCCAATAATAAAAATAGTATATTGAAATAAAAAGTGTGTATTAGAGAATCACTAGTGGACCAGGTAGTTGTAGACATTGTTAGTGTCTCTTTATCATGTTTGAACCATAGATTAGAAATAGATCAACTGGTGTATTAGTTGAGATTCAAGATCATCTCTAGTTGTAAAATCTCTGCAACATACTTTCACAAGGAGTACCTACATTTTTTCAATTGACCAATTTACTTCAAACATCAGACATAAAATATTAATAAAAAGTTAAAAAATAAACATTAAAAAACTCTTCCACAAACAATGGTGTGGCAAGGTGATATGTTTGGTTAGATGTTTGAAAGCATGAAATCAAACCTGGTGGCAAGACACGTTGTAATCTAAGTGTCACGGTCCATGGTAGTATTGTATAGTAAGTGTATTATCATTAGACTAGGTTAAGGCTCTGTGTGCTTGGTGTAGTCACTTATTTTATGCTCTGTTTTATTCTGCTTGCATGGGATTGTCAGGCTGCAAAGGTGACAAAATTTTCTACATTTAATTTAATATAGTTTTAGAAATACGCTTTTCATTACTAGTAGCATGATTTACCTTTTCACGACCCAAACTTCCTCCTTTAGTTAATCCTTCTATTTATTTCAAGCTTTCACAGTGTATTTTCCTTAGTTCAGGAGGACTAGATAGATTTTTAGCTAAAATGAAATGTTAGGGATACAATAAGTGCAGTTCTAATTTGAAATCCGCTTTCACGTAGCTATCATGTGTAAAATACATAATTGACTCATAAATTTTCTCATTTTACATGCATTTCCATCCTTTTACAACTCATGCCAATGAAAAATAACGGACAGTTTTCTTATGTTTATTACTTGAATGTGTATAGTGTAAGTTTTGCATCTATTTCAAATTTAAATTATTTGGTTCAAGTTGGTACTTGTATAGACAGTGCAAAAGGTGTCTCCAACAGTTTTAAGAGTCACTTTGTAAGATTTTACCACATACTTTCCTGGACAAAACACAAGCTATATTATTAGTGTCCTTTTATGACTTACCATCCACCAGTATAACTAGGTTTGTTTCTTTTTCATTGGTAAATTAAGGTCTCTATAAGCTTTTGTCGCAGCCAAATGAGCTAGGTTAGATTTCCATACCAATATCGTAGTCTTTACTTCGTCCACTTCTATTCTAGATGGTTCCCATTACTATGTGCCTATTAGTCCCCTCATAATATAAAAAAACCTTGTAAAAGAAAGTTGACGCTCCTTAGAAGTATGAATCACTTTCTGTGATTAGATTTTTATGCAGGGGGTTAACACCTGTTGAAACCTGTTGCCAGTTGACAGACATGTATGCAGAAAAATGTTTCAAAGTCTAGAATGTGCATATGTGACTTAGAGAGTAAGGCTGGTCATATTTGCACAACAAAGTCGTTATGGGTGTTCATCAGTTTCCACAGTGATAGTGACTAAAGTGAAGGAAACTATGCTTGCTAACCGGTGTGCTTAAGACTACCAGGGTTGACCATAGTGCTTGACAGCCCAATAGAGCCCTTCCCTATCAGTTCAGCAATCTCTTTTCTTCAGTCACACCGCGGGCTGCAGGCAACATTTCTTTGGTGACTGCCTCAAACGAGATTGACAGATGACCGCAGTAAGCCTACACCATGCGAAACATCATACAAATTATAGAGAACCTACTAACTCCATCGAGCCCTTAAGACAACAAACATTTCCTACGTCCAAACACCTTACTCCTTTCAAGTCTGTCAACTGGTGAAGGACTTAAATAGCAGTTAACGACTGAGACCAGAGAATTCCTATCACAGAAATTGATTTATACTTGGCATGAATATAAGCATACTTGGCATAGTATAAGAAAACCTTTTTTACGTTATCTTATACTACGACGTGACAAGGCTAACACTCCCAAAGGAGTGGGAAACTGCTAGAATTGTTGTGGATCAAGTAAGGAACATGACACTGGTCTCAGATTTAGATTTAAACCAGCTCGATTTCCTTGATAGTGGCCTTAATTTACGGACAGCCCTCGTAATTAACCTTATTTGACAAATTTCTTGTTAATTTGTATTTGTGTTATAGTTTCACTACAGTATATTTGTAATTCATTTTCATCAGTAGGAATTTTGTCACTCATGGAGGCAAAGGGATTATTTTATCTTGATAATTATGAAGCTTTAAGGCTCCCAAGTGATTGAAAACCAAAATATATTTTAGTAATCTAATTTTCCTTAAAATAAACCTAGAAGTATGGATATTGAAACAGTTGCAAAAGATTTTTTTATTTATTAGTTGAGTCTATTTATAGACCTGAGTTGTGGTTGTTTGTTTGTCTGGAACAGCATCAGTTGGGTAGATTTTTAACTCTTGCAAACTTTCCCAAACAATACCAAAGTTGACAAAACAACTTAACTGAAATGGCTAGCTGATCACATTAGAACCAAGTTGAGTCACATTAAATGTTTGAGGTTGGACACATCAGGGAACGGTAAAAACATTACTTGTCATCACAAGTCGGAGTCATCATAATGATAGCTAGTTATGGGCTCGATAAAAAAATGTATTATAGTAATAGAAGTTGAAAAAGCTATCCAACTTACTTTATATAAACCTATGAAGACTAATAAAACATTTCATAATGATATTTTATTTGATAAAAGGAATTCATCCATAAAACTGTCAGCTGTTACTTTACAGCACTGAAACAGCTATATTTAAAAAAAACGGTCATATGTAATAGTATATTACGTTACTAGTCCTGAAAATAAGTGTTTACCGGACGAGTGTGGTCGTTCCCGTGCGAGACGAAGTCGAGTACGGGATTACCATACGAGTCCGGTACACACATTTTGGACGAGTTACGTACGATAGTTTACGCCATACTACTAAATCTGTACAAATCCTTATATATTTCCACCAACTAAAGGACTAAAAATCACTAGTCATAACCTCTAAAAGAGAGGTATGATTTTGTTCATAACCACTCATTGCCACCTAAATACAGTATAATCAGCTGATTGGTGTCCGGTAAAACTCATTGCAGTACAGTAGTACGCAATGAAACCCCATTTGAATAAGCTGGCGGCAAACAACTGTTTTCTGGACTAAATCCTTGCGTGCGAAGTTCGTCAAAATAGTGTAGTGTGGCGTGAAATATATTTGCCCATTCATACCATGCCATTATCATATTTAACAGTCATCATACAACATACGACTTCAGAGCTTTGTAAATACTCATCAGTTTGTTTGTATGTTATCTAAAACTGTCAGTATGTAAAACTATCGAGTGGAAGTGATTAGTTCAATCAGTGTTCAGCTTCTTAGTGTTGTGGTTAGCATGGTCTGATCTGATCTATGTTTAGTTAACAAGTTTGACATACAATGCCACTCATGTATGTTACCAAGCGTATTTAGTGCTAGCCGCTATACCCATGCTTTGTATCATGGAGGGGACAGGGAAGGAAACAATTTTGTTCTTTAAATATACACTAGTGTAGTGAGTCGGTGGCTCAGTCGGTAGCGTCGCGGACTTCGGGCCCAAGGCAGCGATGTCGTGGGTTCGGATCCTGGTCACTGCCGATAACATTTTATCAGTACAGTTCACCTTTGTACTGTACCGGCTCACTCCTTGCTTTGCTGTAAACGATCCACGCACGGGCGCTTAGTCTATGTGGACAGGCAAATGCAAGGTTAAAAGAGGTCGCCAACCTCTTTTTAAAAAAAAAAAAAAAACCAATATGAAATAGTTACAGGCTTATCATCAGGTTTAGAAACAAAATTCTATTGCAAAGTTTGTTTTTAAATAAAGTTGTTAAATTTAGGAAAGTGGTGAAACTTATCAGGCTAACTAGTGTGTTTTGAGTAGCACTGATGCACGCATGAAACTATGATTAAATTTTGAAAACTTGTGCTCACTTAAAACTGTATTTACTTGAAAAATCTAACTAGATTCTAAACTTTCATGTAAGAAATGATCTTGCATTAGCGTACTGTCAAGGAGCAAAAAATCAATCAGTTGAAATTGATACATTAAAAATTAAATGGAGGTATGTTTTACAAAAATTTCACAATAAGCAAAACTAAAAATACCAAACTTTCACTAAACTTTGCTCAGAAACCAAAACCCTATTGTTACTTAAGACATAAATTTCATAACTATAAATATAACATCATCAAACAACGTTTACAAACAACTAGTACAAATATAATTCCGCCCATTCCATAGTTTATTGCATTTACATTGTTAAGCTTCATTGGATTAAACGAACAAAAGTAACTGCTTACAGCCATTGACCATTAATATACACTCAATTTGAGTTTTGGATTTATATACTCAATTAGTACATTATTCAATGGTACAACTTAGTTTTATGATATTATTTTTGGTTTAATTTAAGCAGCTGTGTAGTGAAAGTAAATTTTACGGAATGTAAAAAAAGTAACAAAATATAACAAGCAGAAAATCTTTTAATTTTACAATAGAATAGAATGTAAGTGTAGTGTAGTTATTTGCATTATCCAAAGTCAAAGTCAAAGATAAAATTAAAGGTAAGTAGTAGCACTGATTATACACAAAATAGACTTTCCATGTAATGTAAAAAATTGAAGCCAAGAAAGTAGATAAAGTTCAGCACCATCTCACCTACTACTAATGTAGTAGTGTATTGGGTTTTACCATTTACCATTTACCATCCGGTGTCTTCTCCACAATCCAGGGATCGGGGAATCGTCAAACTTCTTCCTGATCAAACTTCAGGGGAATGATGGGTTTGTAGGCCTATTCACGTCTCAGGTGTTGGAAAGTGTGCTCCACAATAAATTCGAAGACTGTGTAGTATGGCCTATCTGTTAAGTATTGTTTTAGTTTACTATTGAAGGTGACAGGTTTTTTGATGGTTTTGAGTTGTGGTGGTAATAAATTGAAGAAGTAAGAGCCAGAGTAGTGAGGACTATTGTTGAATTTCTGCAATCGATGTTGTGGCAGGTCTATGTTATGTGTGTTGCGGAGGTTGTATGAGTGTTGTTCTGATCTCAGGGTAGGTGTCGATTGTTTTGCAAGTGTGATGGATTCCAACAGGTACAGGGATATAACTGTAAGGATTTTGTGTTCTCTGAAGATCGGCTTGCAGTGTTCTTGATTTGGCAGTTGAAAGATTGTCCTTATGGTCTTCTTTTGGATGGTGAGGATGCGTTCCATGTTCCTGTCCGCTGTGGATCCCCATGCAGCAATCCCATAACGCAAATGTGAACAAAAGAGGGAGTGGTAGGCTATTAATGCTGTAGTTTCATTGGCGATGGCTCTAATTCTTCGAACAACGTGGTGTGCAGAAGATAGTTTTCCACAGAGGTAGTCAACGTGGTCCTGCCAGCTGAGATGTTGATCGACATATATTCCGAGGAACTTTGTTGAGCGCGATAGGGGTATGCTGAGGTCATGCCAATTGCCACCAGATTCATGGTTAAATTCATGGTTAAATTTTAATATTCATGGTTAAATATTAAAATCAATGCAGTATCATAGCAAACAGCTGATTGATTTATCACTTGACGCAGAATATTGTCATTAGTTGGTAAACCATCTCAACAGATTGCACGAAGTTGTTTGGCTTCAAATTTGTACATTGCATGGGAAGTCTATTCTGTGTATAGGTAAAACTTGAAAACAGGACAATTGCTGTCCCCCATATCTGAGAAAAATTAATACTCACCAATAATGTTTAAGTCTATTTTTTTTTAATGTTTAGCCTTTGTAGTTCATAAAACTGATCTTGTTATTTCTAAAATTAATTAATAACATTTATTATTGCTAGAAGAGAAATTCCACCTCTGGTTTTTGAGTAATCTGGGTCACACAAACAATCCTAAGTTTTGACAAGGATGTGTACAATGAATTATGCAAATTATGTTTCCAGTAGCTTTTTAGATAGCCTACCCAATAATACCAAAGTGTGAGAAATGTGATTGCTATAAAGAAATATACAAGATGTTAAAAAACTCAAATAAAACTCTAAAAAAATTGCTTAATGATTTCAGGATCCTTCTATTTTCTTTATCTAACTCACAATACAAAATATAGGCTGAAATATTTTTTTCTTTAAACAATATACTGAAAAGTATCTTTTTTAACTTGAAAATTACCATTAAAGTTAACGATTTTATTTATACGCCAACAAACACCATGTGACCCACCATTTCAAGAGTGACCCAAATTACAAGTAATGTAGGTCACGTGACTGACATTACACGTAAAGCAGATAACGTGACTGATATTACACAGTGACTCAAACGCTTAAATGGGGAACTTCTATGTGTTATTAAACAAAACTTGTTTATCCTTTATTATAAAAGTGTCACCTTTTCGTTTTTATCGTCTGCTAATAACCGGTCACATTACACTAGGAGGTTCGTAATTTTCTTGCAAACCTCGCAGCCAAATTCTTGCCGCCCACATTGTTGTACAATCCCGCCCATCATCAGAATAGGTAAAGTAAAGAAAGTAAACAGAAATAATTTTCTATTATATTGTGAATTACCAAAAAATTAATTCTCGACATTGAAAACTCATTTAAGAGAAGTAATTTGGGTCACACAATTCACCAAAAGTAATTTAGGTCACACATTAGATCCTCAGATTTTGTGACCCAAATTACAGTGACCGACATTAGCATTTTCACTCTCGTCATTTACTAAAATGGAACATAGAGGCCATGGTTCCCTTTCTGGCCATAAGTTTGGTAAAGTATGCGTTTGACTTATATTTTCCTTATATTTATTTAATAAGTTATTATAAGTTATTTACCTTATCGTAACAGTTATTATCAGTACCGATCATTACACAAAAACTTTACGCTTACAAAACAGGTTTTAAAAAATGACTTTCCGAATAAACTGGAAAGCCTAGCATCACATAACGTCTAACCGACTTCACCCACAGTCAACAACGAACTGAGAGAGGCCGAAATATCAATCCGCCCGGAGTTGATAGGGTTGAAAGACCTGATGAGAACTGGTTCCAACCCTCGAACCCAGCATTACATTCACGGCCAGGGACGCAACTTTTATAACGATCGTTATTGCCAGTATAATTTCATTAAAAAGCCTGTTTGGTAATTTTTGTCAATATTTTAACATTAGAAATTGATTCAAACCAAATATTTAAAATTTATTGCCTTAATATTACTGAAAATATAAGCTTATGTATGCAACTTCTAAACTAGGGGACAGGGTTTTTGCAATAAATATACCCATTTTGGAACTTTTCAAACACACTTTTCTTTACTACATAGTATTAAAATCGGGAAACATAAACATTTTTATTCAAAGGAAGGTATAATAAATTATTTTAAAACTATTTGGAGCAGGAATAGATGGCGGAAGAGGTATAAATAGCTGGGGACAGCAATTGTCCTGTTTTCAAGCTTTTACTGTATAGTGAATGGTAGTAGACCTCAGGACACATGTGACCCGCATGTGACATGTAACATGTGACCTCAGTCTTTGGGCAAAACCCCTCAGATTTTGTGATAGTAACTAATTAAAAGCTATGATTAAAAAATTATATAACAAATATATAGTGTAACTATTACTTCTCTTAAATATAACAAGATGTATGTTTATCTTTGTGTTTGGAAAAACATTCATATTTTAAGACATTATCCAAACACATCTTAAGCAGTTCAAGATTGCAAACAAAATCTGTTACAAATAATTAAAAAAATATAAACAATGTAATTTTTCTACAGTTTGCACAAAACTCTATTAGTAAAATAATTCTCATAAACTTGACTATAAAAATTGGAGCCAAAGCTCAGGTCGATACAGCAATAATTATAAAATGTTACTTATTTATCAAATCAATGACACAATCTTAGAATAAACAAACCCCATGGATGTATAAAATATTAAATCAGCTGTGTGGTGTAGTGAAATGAAGTGAATTTGGCAGTTTTACTTGTCTACATTTAAAAATCAAAGCAAACGTAAACATTGTGAATTTTCTTAATGTTGCCATGGAGACTAATCAATGTTTAAAACTCTCACACCAGATTAAAAGCCCACAATGCAGAGACCTAGGTCGATATCAAAGCATGAATAGTTCTAAACAGATCCTTGCTACTGTTGCTATATTTATGTAAATTTTAAGCCCAGTTGGCTTAGTATTTTTTGCATTTACTTTGTACAAACAGACAGACAGACAGACACCACCTCTTCTTTATAACAATACTAGCTGCTATACCAGTGCTTTGCAACAGGGTGGGGACGTGGGACGGAAAAATGTTGTTCTTCAAATCCATCCTATGAGATAGTTAAACATACGTCATCGATTTTAGAAAATATATTTTTTTTATTCATTTAAGTGGTGATAATTTATCAGCCTATTCAGTAAAATATGAGTGGCGCTAAGAACGTATGAAACTGTGTAATTCAATCTTTAAAAATATACTTACCTAAAAGTAAAAGTGTATTCACTGGAAACCCCTATTTATATTTAAATAATGCTGCATCAGGGTAATGTCTTGAAGCAACAAATCAATCAGTTGACATTGATGTAACATGTTGGAGGAGTGGGATTCCCCCCCTAAGCAGGTGCCCACCTGGGGTAGTTCATCCTTATGTTTTCCTTCAGATTTGATCATCTAAAAATAAAACTATAACGTTAGCAGTTTGACAACTGAACTGTGACACACTCACTACGCTTTGTTAATGTCCTGGAGGGTGGACCCTTTTGGTGTTGGGCCTCTCATCATCTCCAACTCAGTCCTGAAACAGCTGCACACTTACTTGTTCCAGTGATGCACACTTTATTTCAACATTTACCTGATAGACAACATTTTCCAATATTTAAATTAAAATATACAAGCGAATAACGTCTACTATCATACTCAATTAGTATATCCATTCTTTGTTTGAAGTTCATTGTTGGTGATGGTGAGTTAATGTTGTTCAAAGGTTTATTGCGGACATTTTCCGTCACGAATGTAAAAAACAATAGACAACGTTTCGGGATCTGAAATCTGATCCCGTCTTCAGGTGAAAAAAACTTAACTAACACATTACAACTAACAATACACAAACGCCCAACCTAAGTTGGAATACACTACAGATGGTAGTAGTCAAAAGATATGCACTGTATAGCAGTCAAGTCATGATACAACATGCAATTGATAACAAATCACAAGATACTATAATCTATAAAAGGTTTAACGTTAAAAACTCACACAATGGAACACTAAGAGCACCGTACGCAACGACTCCACCAATGAGACTGAACCAACATGGCTGACCAATCGGAAACACGGAGACAACAGAAATGGCTTCCAGTCCTTGGAAAAGTAAAACCAACAAATTGGCGGAGCGATGTACGATGCCGCAAGATGGGTGTTAATTATGTTTATTCCTATCACGAGTCTTACTACGAGTTAACATAACATGCGAATTTTGAGGAGAACTCGTTATTTCCCTATTTATTGAAAAATTAAGTTCCCTATCCTTTAGTTCCTTGTTCAAAATGGGTAGCCAAAGTGGCCTTATTTCAACCGATGACTGACTGATTGGTTGATCTGCTAATTTAATGTATGAGGCTTCAATGAGTTTACGTTTGAAAAAATGAGGTTCCTTATGGACAATCTTTCCATCCTGAACGGGTCCTGAAGACGGGATCAGATTCCAGATCCCGAAACGTTGTGTATTGTTTTTTACATTCGTGATGGAAAATGTCCGCAATAAACCTTTGAACAACATAGTATATCCAGTAAGGAATATTTACTCAATTTACTATTGCTTATATTTTGCCCCCACTGGTGGGTTGCGGGAGCAATTTTGGTGGGTCAAGAGAAGAGAAAATCTTTCATGGAATCCCATGTTGACCATGTGGTCAGCAAAATCACATCTGGAATTTATGCAATTTGTAGAATGTCTAAATTTTGCTCAACAGATATTTTGAAAAAGCTTTATTTTGCTTTCATTGAATCCGCAATATCATTTGGCTTTAGTGTTACATCAAAGAACATCAAAGAAAAATTTAGATAGAATTTTAATTTTACAGAAAGTAGCAATAAGAATAATGTTAAATTTAAACTGGTATGTTTCCGTACGTAATAATTTCTTAGCCATGGGTATAATGACTGTGTTCGGCATTTATGTTTTCCATACCGTTCTTTTAACTAAAAATCTTTTGTGTAAAAGAACGTTACCTAAGCTAGGTGATAAATATGGCACCTGGTATAGAAACAAAATTGCTGTTGGTGCCCATAGATTGGAATTTTATAACAAAAAACCGTCATGTGCTGGAAGAATTTTTTTGGAAGGGCTTCCAGAGTGGTTAAGGAAAATTTATGATGGTGAAAAATTTAAACCCCAGCTTAAAATATACTTGTATAATTTTGATGAACTTTACAGCTGATATTATGTTGTAAGTTTAAGTAGTTTTAAGAATTTTGACGCCATTCAATGTACATACTTGTATGATTGATGAATAATGTTATTTTCTATTCAATTCAATTCAATACTGTCTTTCAATGAATAACTGATGAAGCCTATTGTAATAATGTATTACTTAATGGTGAATAAACTTCTTGTTTCTTGGGCTGCTTCATATTTCATCCTTGAAATATGATCACCTTTAGAGTTTTTATAATTCTGGTGAATAACATAAATAAAATTATAAAACAGTTGGATGTAGTTTCTGAATAAATTAATTTTTGTTGATGGCAAATTCATTAATTTTTTCCAGGGATTATTGCAGAAGTTTTCCATCACAATTAAAAAAACAAGTTTTTACAACCTTTCACGATCTGGAATCTGATCCTGCCTTCCATGAGGAAGTATCTAAAGCTTAAAGTTTAGCATACACACCCAAGTAGAGCTGGAAAGTCGCAAAATAAAAACCACCCAAAACTGTATATTAGTCAAAATAAGATACTGCTGAAAGACACATAGAGAGAAGGTAAATCACAATAGACACGTCTGCACAGGATGGTGGCTCAAATGAGATCTGGCAAGTCAGTTCAAACTGACTGAGGACTGGATCAGATTCCAGATCTTGAAAGGTCGTAAAAACCTTTTTTTCTTAAACCTGATTAAAATGTTTCAAAATAATCCCTCAAATAATATTAACGTCACCATTATCTCTTTTTCCACACATACTTTATCAAACCCATCTCCATTCACTGCCTCCTCTGAACTATGCGTTTTCTCTCAACTTCTTTTATTGTACAACATGGAAGCGAGTGAATGTAGTAGGTTGGGTAATAATAGCTATTAATGGTTAATGAGCTAAAATATAGGTGTGTGGATATTGAATTCAGCATCATTATTATTTTTTAATGTTTAACTTAATTACGGTACGATTGAACGATTTGTGTGTGTATATTTTGGGCCATTAAAACAGTTTAATTATGTTTTTTTGTTGTCGTTTATGCAAAGGTATTTTATTAAGTAATTTCAGAATAATCCAATATATCAGAAGTAAATGAAAATATCACATAGGTATCTGATTGAATTGTGTTGTTGTCTTTGGTTATCATGGGAGAGTTGGAATATTATTTAAGTTCAAAGTAGCATATAGTTAAATGAATGTTAAGTATTATAGTGTTTATCTCAATTAAACAAAAAAATATGGTATTTTTATCCAATAATTTTGATTGTAGGTTTCAAAGGTCCCTGGCCTGGATCAATGAATTTTCTCTAAGAATCTAAAATATTTATTAAAATTACATGTCAGGCATCAATATTGAAAGCATTAATTTTGACTGCACTGCAGGTTTGCCAGAGCCCCCAGTAGACATCCAAGTAGAGCCTGGACCTCAAGATGGCACTCTGTTGGTGACTTGGCAGCCGGCTACCCCCACCACCTCTGCCTGTAATACTCTGGTCACAGGATATGCGGTGTACGCTGATGGCAAGAAGGTCACCGATGTGGACAGCCCCACAGGTAGATGGCCGCATAAGTTGAATGGAAACCTAAAAAATTTTATTACAGTAGATTATCTATTATCCAACCTAAACTGATCGTGCCTAAGTGAAAATATTAGGTAGCAAAAGAAAATAATAAAAACCATTCCAACTGGCTGTCTACAGCTGGCAGAAAAATCACAGGAAAAGTTTCAGATATTCCATATCCAGGAAAAAGATTCCTATATTCAGAAAAAGGCCAAATATCCCTATATAAATTGAAAACCCACAAAATTTTATAACGTGACTCTGAATTTTATAACTTATTCTGAATATTTTCGTTTTTACTTAGGGAACTGTCTCAAGCTCAAGCTACCACTAGACCAGCTGTGACAGGTGGCCGAATTTTTAACAGTACATTAATAAAATACTTATAAGATATACAGAAAGAACATTAATTATATAAAAAAAAACGCCTGTCAGTGTCCGGAGCTCCATTTTAAAAGTGTCCTACCACTTGCTCACTGCGCGCACTGCACTAGTAAAACTCACGTTAGAGTTAAGAGGCGTCCAATTCACTGCCTCAAAAAAAAACCCTCTCACACTTGTGAGTCCAAGAAATATATAGGCTAGCCTACCTTCATTATATTACCGGTTATACCGGCTGATGTCTCTGGGGCTGCAGTCCCCTCCTTCACTAATATATTTGAGTCCAGTTGCCACTCGTTGCCAGTCTCAGTCGTATTACATAAAGTTGCTGAAGCTGAGCTCCTCACACGGTGTTGGCATCACCGCAGACGCCAAGTCCATGACAGGTGATCCCCCTCCAATTCTGGATACCGGCAGCTTCCAACCTTACACAAGAGAGACAATCATTAGCAACATTACAAAATGGCACTTCTCTGTACATTAGGCCTACCAGTTGGACCTTGAAGTATTAAACTTCAAGTGCCAAGCGGTAATTATTTTGGCTACTTCTCAAGGACAACCTTTAAACATTTCATCACAAATACAAACGTCATGGCCATGACCAGGGAGGCTCTTAGCTCCACCCTCCTCTAAAGCTCAAGCGCAGCTGGTAGCGGCTAACAGGTTATGTCAGGCAAGCGTACGCAGGCGCGAGCAACAGTCAAAATGAATTTGACACCAGGGAAGGCTCTCCTTCCCTCTCCCCTTCCCGGCTCAAGTGCAGCTGGAAGTTGCCAACGGGTTTCGTTGGGCAGACATACGCAGGCACGAGCAAAAATATGCACTCTATCTCTCGCATGTCATTGGGAGGGACTTATGACAGAAAAATTTTTTAAAACAAAAAAAAAATGAAATAACCAGGACTATTTGAGTCCTACACGAGCTTATTGCTGCCGAATGAGCGGCAGGCTAAAACTCATCAGTTCACATAATGCAGAGTCCTCGCTGGAGCTCAGGCCTATCATGTGACTTCAACTTCACGAACAGTCCCCCACCGAAAAGAAAAAAACAACACGGCTAGCGCTTACAACAGAAGGCTGATGATTAATCAAACAGGCATTCTGTAACCATCAGCAACCAAATTGTTAATGGTTCTGATGAAAGATCTCAAACTAAAAAAACAAACAGCGCTTCAACAACATCCGGACCTAGTCCAAAGGAGATTCACCATGTTGCCGTGTGTATTATAATACTGTACGGACAAGCAAGGCAATCTCAATCACGGCCAGCCACCTTAGGGCTCAGACCAAACTACAACCATGCACAATCAAAGGAAGCCCATAACTAAATGGGGGGTGCCTACAATGTACAAATTAACTATATCTTCTTAATTCTTATCATTTTTTTTTACTTTTTTCCAGAGGAGTCTAAATTTCCATTTAATTAATTTGATTAGGCCTACAAAAAAAATAAAAGAATTTAAAAACAAGGCTAAAGCGAGTATACTTTACCCCAACTTAGCTCAGGCCCAGTGATTTGTAATCACTTACTATTATTATACTTATACAACTACTCAAACCAATTCCACCCGCAGGGACAATGTTGAGCTACTGCTCCAACAGCTGGTCCACCGCAAGGAGACTCTATGCCTCGATCGACGGAGACAGCAAGAGACTGGCTCACACTCCTATACAAAACTGTAGGCTGTATAACAAACAAAAAAAAAGGGTTATCCTATGCACATCAACATATATTGGTAGGCTACTAATTCACCTCCAGCATTGAATTTTTATAAAAAACATTTCCCTCCTACTATCATCAGCATTGCTTGATTTATTTTCCCTTAACAAGAAACAAAGACAACGGTATTTGTATTCTCCTAACTATACACCAGAGAATCCTCTGGCGAGGGGTTAGCCACGGCTTAATCACAAATGTTACCGGATTTATTTAGGTTAAGGTCCTGTCCAAAGCAGGAGCAAAAGAAGATACACTCCAAATCTTCCCCCATACCGAACACACATTGTGAGAAAATTGTGACATTTCCCTCGGCTCATTAGAAACTCATCATATCGGAAACTAACATGGATAAATGCAATTCATCTCAAAAACAATTTTTTAAAGTTAAAATTTTTTTATAAATAGGCCTAGAGTATGATTTATTCCTATGTTCAGCTGTTCATAACTTCATAAAGTTATATTTTTTACTTAAGAGTTGAAACTATCAAATTATTGATTAGCATCACATAAGACAACACTCAGGGTTTTAAACTGACTTCAGTCATTCACTAACGCTAGCTGATGATAGCAGTTAAACAACAGTTCTTCAATTTTTTGTTTTATATATGAATCCGATAATAAATTAATCCCAGTGTAAATAAATAAAGATTATTATATTTATTTCAGTGTACAGAAAAGAATGGCAACTAAACACAAACATCTCTAATTACTCAGTATACTCACTCAGACTTGGACCAAGCGTTTGACGAATGATCAAAACCTCCTACAATGCTTAAAAAAAAACTCAAAAATTAATCCCTTTCCCAGATACAAAAAAAAAACATTTAAACTCCTCTTTTTAGTCTTTCCACATTGCACACCTACCTTGTGTACACACCTACGTCTCATCAGAGGGTCTGCGAACCCCTAACAGGTCCAACAGAGCACCTGCTAAATCACGTAATATCTTAACAAATCGCGGCTAGGTTCGTTGGCCCACGCCGCGGCCTTTACACGCTAACCCAAGTTTCCAGCAAAGCCCCAAAGGGTTGCTTCCATTTTTTTAATGTTTTTCGTTTTTACTTTTTTTACTTGTTACTCATTGGTTGTCCACTTTTCATAATATACACAAGTTTTAGAGACCAAATCATGTTACGAATCATACAAACTCAAATTATTTCTCGCTGCGTTCCACAAAACTTGTTAAGTCTGGTAAAATTTGGAATTTATTCAGCTACCGTACCTAAAATAAACCATCTTCTAGATATCCTGACTTTAAAAGTCATCTATTTATAAACGTGCACAGTCATCACAGAAAAAACAAATTTTTTCCTACTTAGGCCTACTTTATTTTCCATACCCGAGTGAAATGGCAAGGCATCAATACAGAGGCAAGCAACATCCCGGATGGCTCTGAGGTGAGAAGGCAAGTCTTTAGAGAACAAAATTATGTCAAAAGAGACAAGGCATTTCCCAACCTTCAAGCCCGTCAGTAGGCCAGTAATGCTGACATCATTTAAACTAATAATTTTGTAATCAATTCCCATGGACTACACTGCTAATCATTCAAAGACAACAGTAATTATATTCTGTTTCATAATTCTATTTATTGACCACTTCAAAGGACATTTAACAGTCACTGGCGTTTACTGAACGACCCAATGAGCTGTCCCGAATAACAAATGTTACCTTAAACAGATTAAAATGAACAAGCTAACCACATAGAATCTGAACATGTCCTGCCACAGTAGGCTAGGCCTACATGACGGCCATCATTGGAACGCAGCTAAAATAAATTTAGTTTTACGAGTAACCATACACTTTGAAAGTTCTTTAAGTAAGCTTCAAAATTACATATTCCACGATAATTAGTTAAAATGTTCCTCACTTTCCTTTACTCTTACCTTAGGCTATATTTCAAAATTCATTTGTTATAATTTTTGCTGCAGGCATTAATCAAAATAATTTAAGTTCACGGTCGGTCACTATAATAGAAAACAAACATTACCTCAAGTCCAGATTACCTAATGCCTTATCTTCTCTGAACACTTAATTGAAATATTCATAGCCTAAATTTATATGAGTGACCAAAACTTAACTTAGTTTATCTCCAATTAATTTTTCCAATTAAATCTAATTATTCCGCCTTCCCCCAATAAGTTAAACTTCACCAAGGCACGGCCTAAACTTTATAGGAATAAGCTACTAGGTTAAACAACCATCAAAACAAGTTAGCCTAGTCAACTGTTAACTTAAGCTTAGACAGTAATCAGATGAATAACGTTAGGCCTATCCTACTTAAGCCAACAACTTCAATTATTTCACCCTTAGATTACACAAAAATTTAACTATTAAAACTTTAGCCTTGGTAAGCTTTCCAATTAAATATTTTTGAAAACCAAATAAAAATATTTAAGCCAGTTACTTAATTTATAAACTCACCTGACCTTTTACGCACATCTAACCTTAGTTTCCACAACAGAGCAGACGCCAGAAGCTGAAGTCGAAGTCCCTGAAGTTCAAAGTTTTAAACTGCAGACGACGACGACTCATTGCAGTCGCAGTGGGAGCGAAACGAATTAAAACACGTAAAACGACGGGAGCAGAACTGAAACGGACTGAGCGAGTCGCGACAGGGAATTACAACGAAATTATGATTTCTGACTGTGTGATAATTAAATAGCCAATTAATTTAGGACTCTTGAACCTAACCCCGCACTGACACCAAATGTGACAGGTGGCCGAATGAAACAACGAAAATGCGCTACGAATAAATAATTTATTAAACTCAACTTATGACAAAACAATAATAATGTATTTTGCTGTATGGAATCTATTTATGTTTAGTTTACAAATATAACTAGAATAAGTTACTGGGGAACATAGCCTCCCGAGGAGGCTATGGGGAAAGGCGACGCAACTTACATGACCGATTGAATTGAATTTAGAATTTAGACTGACTCAACTGAGTGCGCTCTGCCCATAGCCCAGAGTTGGGCGTGGAGGGGAACCAGCCAATCACGTTGCGGCTATGCCGCGTGACGTCAGTGCAAGCCCTGGGCGGTGTTGCTGCCTAACGATTCATCAGGGCATTAGGCAAACTATAGCTGCGCATTAACTGATTTCATCGAGCGACTTGCTGAGCTGTATCAGCAAATTCCAGCCATGCGCGTTACACTTTCCGAGAACTTTGGCCTGTCCGCTGAGCCATGCTGACGGAATATTCCATGGTGAGGCAACTGGTTGACGCAAAAAGCTGGGAGGTTAACAGTCCAATATTTCATACCCTCTTTTTTTATATTTGAAATAAAGCAAAGCTTCTGTGACGGTAAAGACAGGGTTTCCTGAGGGTGTAACAAAAACCTCCCCAACTGATGTGTAATGGGTCTGGGAATTTTTGGGGCCGTCACACAGCTCCCTTCCTGTGTGCGTCTTGTAGTAAAGTGTAAATACTTCAACATACTTTAACGTGATATGAGTAAATGTCATCAAATTTGCTGCTGTAGCTTAAATGTTGTATAATTTGCTTTTATTTTATTCATTGAGTACCTCTGAGTATTGATTGTTTAAGTCCTCAAAAATAAAAATAAAAACTAAAAATAGGATCCAACCTAATCAATGAGAGTATAAAATACATTGAACGTTGTTATATGTGTTATTGTTTAATTTTAGGAGATCATGCCCTAATTGATATCAACAAGTTATTGAGTCTGAATCCAAAACAAGTAACGGTTCGCACAAAGTCAAGAGATAATCAATCATCAGATAGTCTGCCAACTCCGATTCCTCCGAACATGCTCAAGGGAAAGCAGCATTCCAACAAGGTAAGCTTTACTCCTGTTCCCGTGGATTTGACCTTAGAGTATTTACGATTCTTATTCCTACAACTAATTCCCATATTTTTAGTTCTACTTCATACCTCAAGAGTGGATCATTTACATGGGTTTTTAAAGAGTAATTCACAAAATCAACAAAGTTACAGATGGAAGCCTGAGGATGGTGACATTGGATTATTTACCTTATACATTTTGGTCGGTGTTTTATTATTTCGTCCTGACTTTGTATTAACATCATTTCAGGTGGAGGAGCAAATAGAGTTATCATTGGGGAAAATTTCTTCTTGGTTTGCTGATAACCCTTTAGTATCGAATGTGAAAAAGACAAACATTATGAAATTTCAGCAGAGACCTCCTAATAGCAAAGACAATTTGACAGTGAGTGTTGAAATATGATTTGTGCAACAAAATTTTTAGGTTTGCATGTGATTGGCAATATTACGTTGGCATATTGGAAGTTACGTAGTTGACGAGCAGCTATGCTTGGCCGGCAGCATTGATAGTGAGTTAGTCACCGATACGTTCTGTAAACTTTCGATGTCAATGCATGTGAACATAACAGGAACTTGCTCCAACTACCATACACTGTGAGAGACTATATTTCTTATTTTCTTACCAGATCTAAAAAATTAAAAAGTCTTTGTCATCAATATACTTGATATTTCAAATTATTTAAATGTGTAGAAACTTCATTAGTCATGCTGCTACACTAATAAGAGTATTTTTTTACGATTTCTCGTCTATTTGTGTGTAACCTGTGGTACACTTCTAATCGTTTCATTTTTATGTTTTACTTACATTTGCATGAGTTTCCTTGTCACTTTTATAACCTTACATTGAACCTTTTTTCATTTACTTCACTGTATATTTTTATTGTATTGATTTTCCTAATACGCAATAGAGGAGTTGGTTTGAGATATACTTGGCTTTAATAATCTCAAATATTTATTAAATGTCAAGAAGTATTTTAAAAGGACCTTAATACCTTTATTTTGTTTCTTGATAGTCATTAGCTTATTGTTTATCATTTATCATCTTTTCTTGGATTTATTTTACTTTCCATCTCTTGCACATAACAAGAATATTTGTTCTTGAAGTACACTTGCTCTGGAAATGTTATTTTAACGTTATAAAACTAAGGAAATATTATTCAGTAAAATTCTCCGATAGTGATAATAAATCACTTAGGTAGGTTTATAATAAAATGTGGTATGTAGTACTAGTAAAAAATTTCATCTTAAGAGTTAGTAACTTGAAAAAGAAAAATATACTTCTAGGTTCTCTGAAATATGGATTCTATATTTTGTATTATGACTCTAATTACAACACTTTGATCACATTTGTGTTACATTGATTTTATTGAGATAACATTTTTTGACTATTGTGGCTTGAAACACTTAATACCAAAGTAGGTATTAAGTGTTCGTTGTCATTTATGAATCTGATTCCTAGTAACCTGACTATTATTTTAAACACAAGGAATGGGATTGTTATTCTCATAGTCTTAATATATATTACAGTTATTTAAAAGTTTTATGGGTCGTAAAGTTTGACACACATTGGGCTTTGACAAAGTGCAGATCCAGCAAGCATATTACTGTTTGGACTAGTTTCATACAAAAATTCAGATAATTTTTCTTCATTTACAAAGCAGATATTTTATTCTTAACTTGAAGTCAATCTGAGGTAAATTAGTGGTTTGTAGATAGCCTTTATACCTTGGAATATGGAAATATCCAAAAATCTTTGACAATTTTGAAAGAGTATAGTTCCAAGTAAGATCGATAGAATGTCATTGACAACAAAACAATGACTTGAAGATCATTTAGTAGCATGTTTAGGCTGTAATATTTCTATTTTTCTGCTGAATTGTTTACAATGTTATTCAAAACCACCAAATAGACATAAAATACACCTTTATAAAACATTAATATATATATTATATTACCCTTAATGCAGAGTTTCAGAGGCTTTTTATTGAGTGGGGATGCCATGTGCAAATTATATTTTTTAGTAACTTAGGAAACTCATATTTCCAATACTGTTGTTCATCACTTATTAGGCCTATATTGGCGGAACCGAGCTGGTTAAGCACTCGGTGCAACATCCACAAACCTCTAGTTGCTTGATGGGGGGTTTGTTATCTTCTACAATAGGGTTAAAGACCACAATACATTTAATCAAAGGATTGAACAGAGATATTTCTGTGCAACTGTACATCTTTAGAAAGTAAACATGTGTTATATAGTGTGAGCAAATATTTTAAATACATTTCTGAGTAATGTTTCTACTTAACACTGGATATTAGATCTCCTCCATCTGTAGGGTCCTTGATTCTGAATATGTTAAAACTATCTTTGGCCAAACCCTCTGTAGATAATGTGATATTATTCTTAAGTGAGAACATTTGCAGTAAAAATTGATATTGTGAATATAGAAACCATTATTATAGATATGTAGATAAATTTGTTTAGATAGTGACACAGTGTTCTTAAAGTATATAGTATATAGTGGATTACTGTTGTAAGTTAATCATTAGTGATGTATTTGTAATTTAGCTTTGTTATGTGTTCTCAATACCAACGGAGGTACCACACCGAGTGCAGTTTTGCTTGTTGTGACACACTTCGCTTGCATTGCAAATTTGGCTTGGCTTTCGGGATTCACCTCATCTTCTCAGAGATTATTCAACTTGTTTATCTGTTTCTTAAGTATCTTTGAGCAACAATGAGTTTAAATGTATCTATCACCTTTTGTTATGCTGTCTTTTAATTTTGGTTACATTTTAGTGAATTCCCCTATAAGGATGAATCCACCCAACAAAAAAATAAACGGTATCCGTAAACTAACACATACTTTCTCCCATAACCTTGTAAACAACCTTTATCATGGGTAATATAAGAGGTGGGTGTAACTATGATATTCTATAGGGATAAATCACAAAATTTGCAATAGCTTTTGAGCCGTAATTGTTACAGCAATATGGGGGGTGCACCATTTTTGTTTAGAATTATAAGGACCATAACACATTAATTTTAATCATAACCGGCTTTTTTTCCTAAAATCCGATATTTTGTTATTTTATGGGGTTTTTATGGGAAATAACATAAATTACAATAACTTTTGAACCATACTTTTTACGGAAATGGAATCTGTACCATTTTGTTCAAAATTTTAAGGACCATTACATACTAATTTTAATCAAAACCAGCCTTTTTTCTAAAATCCAATTTTTGTTGTTGTAAAATAACATTAGTTACAATAACTTTGGAACCGTATTATTTACGGAAATGGGATTTGTACCATTTTGTTCAGAATTAAAAGGACTATAACATGCTAATTTTTTTTTCAAAATCGTTCAGGCCGTTTTCGAGCAAATCAGATTTTTCCGATATTTTATGGGTTTTTATAGGAAAATCGCCATTAAAAATAAAATTTGGAAAAAAATTTAAAAAACGCCTGGAGATATAATAGAATAGTACCTACGTACCAAACTTCATCAAAATCGGATGACAGGTGTGGTCTGTAGCTCTGTACATATCCACACACACAGACATAACTTTGAAAACCACTTCTTTGGGTTCAGGGGGACCCAAAATGGATATATCCACTCAAAACTCATACTCTAAAATTTTGAGGATACCAATAGGCCTACTTTCTCCATATACTATGTATAGGGGGAAAAGGTGACCCAAAACGGATATATACTCTCAAAACTCGAACTAGAACATTTTGACGAAAACAATACTTTCTCCATATACTATGTATTGGGGGAGAAAGTATTATAAGTAACTTCTATTAACTTAGCAAATCACTTCTGGATTTGGAAATGTGATTTTTTGTGGTAACCTTCTAATATTTTACTTAGTGTTTCAACTACTCCATAAACGTACCACCAAACACTCAGTTTAGAAATTTAATTGTAATATATTGTTGGTTAAACCTATTATCATAAATAATTGAACTCATAATATCATACAAAAACAAAATATAAGCTATTACTAAAAGTTTATGTTCATACAGGGTGGCTTCAGTCTGAAGGTTCGAGGAAAACTGGGAATTATGCCTGAATTTTGTAATTTCCCTGAGAACACCTAAATTTAGAACAAATTTGTTGTAATATGGATTTAGAACAAAATTAGAAGGGTTCAACACCCAGCAACGTAATTTTGCATAAAAGCCTTTGAGTAAACACCCTTGACACTGTTAGCGCAAGAAAAATCCCACCATCAAAACATTGTGAATTGGGACATCTTCCGCAGTCAGGGCAAAAGCGAGAACATCATCATCTGTCTCTAGTAGTTGCTGCTCAAGCAGATATCATTAGAGCCTTTTGATGGGCTGTTTTACGCTGTACTGGGTGTGGCCACGATTGGCGCACATTGACCAGTGGTTGTATTGACACAATGACAGTTCAACAAGTACCACGGATGGTACACGGTTGTATTAGCATAGTTTGTATATCATACTTTGTTACTTAAACTGTACATTAGTTTAGTTTTATATGTATATTTAGGTAATCATATAAACACAATTTTGTTTTTTGGGCAGTCTGTGGTAGTTTTAGTACACATATGTACTTTTGAATTAAGTTAAATTCATGGGTCACCGGTGGCGCTTTTTGGAGCAAATATGCAGTAAATAGAAAAATGATTGTAAAATAAATCAAAATTCATGTTCTTGGTCCATGGACTGTTTTTCAAGACAAAAAAATAGGTTTTACATACCTTTTAGCAAAGCCTGCAACTTTTTCTTTATTATGTTCTTTATTTCATAAAATGTACAGATTAGTACATGAAATTGTGTCAACATAAGATTTCTTATCTAGATTGCTATAACTAGTGATTTTAGAGTAGTCCAAAACAGAAAATATATAAACATTATTGGCCTTCAAATTGATTTTCCTTTCTCTAAATAATAAGCCCAGCTCATTAACACATCAAATGCAAATTAAAGTAACAGAAAACAAACATAGAACAATCAATGAAAAACACATCTTTTATAGGGTTGGTTTATAAACATCAAAATTTAAAGAGATGAATGACTAAACAGGTGATAACTTTTTTTGTTTGCTTGACCTGACTCAGTAAATTAACAATTTGCCTATTACCTAAAAATTTTGTTTTTTTTTAGTCTGTAGTCTGTACTAATATATTTAAGTTTCAATAGTTTAACAATTTGATCGTGTTTATGTGAAAATGAAAAGTGATGTGATTAAGTTTATCTCTGTAAAATATATTATAATTGTGGATTTAAAACTGTAATCATTCAAAGATATTTAATGTACAATGATTTTCAGGAGGAAGAGCGACGCAGATATGGATCATCGGTTCCACCCCACATGCGTCATCATCAACATCATCGTGGAGGTCAAGTCATCATAGAGACGGAAGAAAACCTGAGTGACAAAGAAGTCTACCCATCTAACCACATGAGTATTCCGGCCATAGGTATTCCATACCTCAACTTGCTATCAACACATTTTATATCAAATCACTTCTAGGTGTATGTGTTAGAACATTTGCTATTAACATGAGAAACAATACTTATGCAATACTTTTATTTAGTAGAAGAGGCAGGGGGTTTTTGCCCAGTTGGTGTGTCAAAATACTCAAAATCATAATTTTATCGAATTTCTCATTTGGGGAATAAGCTATACTCAATTCCACGTCCACCATGCCGTACAGGTCTTATGGAAGATAGCCTTGCTACTACCATTACTGTAAACTTCGGGGCGGCTCACGGACTATCGTAGTCCGAGCCCAGAATCCGGAAATAACCGGTATTTGGGCCGCAACTTAAAAAATCGGGTTCACGAGCTCGAGACTTTATAAGCTGCGGACCAAACTGATAGGCTGCACACAACTAGTGCAGGGATAAAACCTGGTTTTAAAAGTTGGGTTCACGAGTCTAGTCCGAGCCCAAATGAGATGGTTCGGGCCCAAAAGAACAATGGTGTTTGGTCTCCAACTCAGACCTGGTAGGAGGAAGGTTTAAGGTGACATCATGCCGGTTTTATCTAATTATCTCCTTTATTTTTATAATTTTTTAAAAACTAATGTTTGAATATGGTTCCTCATTAAATTCCGAACAATTTCATTACCCACAACCATATTAAAAAAATATGTAAAAATGGTAAAAAGGTGCATAAAACATGCAAAAAATCATCAAACAACTTAAAACGACAAATAAATTATGCTTGTAACAAAGTAGTATCGTAACAAAGATATTTTTACTGATAAACCCCATTTTATTACAGTTTTAACAATAAAATTATGCGTAAATATAAATTTAACTTTCAAACACAGTTAAACCACTGTCATCTAACATAATTATCAGAAATACTGTAGTTTAAAGTGTCGTGGGAAACATCAAGCTAACCATACGGTTCGCGTTTATGTCACCGTCGTGTGTTGTACTCACTGGTCGCTGTATGTATTGAATATGACTATGAAATATCTTTATGTTGACTACTATGTACTACCACTCCACTACCTTGCATACGACCAGCTCGTCATCATGACTAAAACGTTTTTATGACTTGATGAATTGAAAGATGGATTTAGAAGTTCCAAAGATGCCGTGAATGAGTCATTCGAGGCGTTCACTCCAAGGCACGGATTTCCCGACAACAGAATCCATTAGAGTATTCTAAATTGGAAAAAAATGTAAGTTGCATTTATGGCTGATGGCACTTTTCATAGAGAAACTGGTGATTTATTGGATTGGATGTTGGTAAAGCTTGGATGGTAGCTATTTGTTTGGTAATGAAAGCAGAATAATTCAAACTTTCAGTTCCAAACTATGCCAAAAGAATAAAAAAAAACAATGTTTTCCTAAATTTGAACGCATTTTAATACCAATGATACTGATTTTTAAAATCGCAACAACACAAAATGTAATTAAAAAACCAGAGCTGTTTACATAAATAATATTACGAGCGAACTACAGAATATTATTTCAACATTTTACAGCTAGATAATTAAAGAGTGTAAGAATAATGGAAAGATTATTCTTAGATTACAACCATGATAAGGACCACCTCACACGTACGATTTTTATATCTAAATAGTCAGTACCTCCAAATTCCTTTTTCGTTTCAATAATTGTACCATTTAAATAAGTTAAGTTAAAATCAGCCTATCAAAATATCACCATCCTAAATTATCGGGCACTTATGCCAAATAGGCATTGATCCGGTTATGAATAACCGGTTATTTTATGTCATGCATCTTAATTGAATTACAATAATGCACACAAAAAAATGTATTTCACTAAAGACTCCCATTATCTGATTCCATACAAACGTAGCTTGTGTTTATAAATCAATAAACTTTGATAGATTTTTATAGGCGACCATTGAGACAATAAAATACACAAAAAATATTGGGTGTATATTGGGTGTTGTGTGTATATTGGGTGTTGGGTTAAATGTATTGGGTGTGCGTATTGTTTTGGGTGTTTTTGTTCAGCCTTTTTTCACTATCACCCTATTGTATGGAAGTGCCTATGTCAGCAACAGTGGCTTCACGTGTGTTTCCAGGTTGTTACCAACGTCTCAACAAAAATTCCCTGCGAATCCCTGTCATTAGGCTCTGCTTCGGATTTGGTCTCGACCTACAATAGACCCGGCTTTCACACCATTAGGCTCTGACTCGTGAACCAGTTTTTTGGTTGTCGCTTATATAGTCCGGGACCAACCTCTGGTCGCGGACTATGAAGTCCCTAGCTTGTGAACCGCCCCTTCATGTTTTCTGTCATGCGGGATGTGTCAACAGTCCTCGGGACGCTCGTGAAGGCACTTAAGTTCATTTTTCTAATATCTGTGATGTTATGGTATTCATCAAGATTGGTAATTTGACTTAGAATATTAAAAATTATATGATTTTCCTATAAAAATAGCCTAAAGGCTTATTTCAGTTGAATGTTTAACCACAATCAGTATAGTGCATTGAATTTAAGTTTTGCAACTTAAACACAGTGTTGTTTATAATGTACAATTTGCACATGGGCTGTGAATTAATTGGAATAAGTTACCGATTTAATTAATGAGGTATTTAAAATAATAAAGTTTTTGGGTTAAATTAGTAGTATGGTAAATTCAACGACTAACTATTTTCTTTCAATAATTAGTCCCCGTCCAAAAAATAAACAAAATTTTATATGATTCAAAAATATAGAATAATGTGATTGACAGTTTATTACAATGTCTTGTTTTAAAATCGATTGATATGTCATTGTGCAATGCATCAGTTAACAGACTATGTACATCCGTTGATGATTCCAGTGACAATTACTTTTTATGACCAATAAAATGTTTGCCCTATATTAATAATCAAGGATTTTTCTTTAAAACCTTCTTTCTCGGCTCTTGTGAATCACAGGGAAAATCTACGCAAACTGTTGGGAAGATATTTTCCTGTAGATGTGCAGAATCCCTTCATAAATTAAAATAAGCTCAAAAATATGCACAATAAATGAACTTAAATTTAAAAAAAAATTACATGGACCTTATCGGTTGCCAGCATGTTAACAAAATAACAATGCAATATAAACAGAAAATCTAAACAAATGGAAGAAATTCCAATCACATGTTTTTGTACAGCATAGGGTGAAAATAGAGAAATCTGTACATTACATATTTTGGGCAAGTTTTCGACCACTGGACAACCTCTAGTATCAATAAAATAATATATCTGCTACATTTTGTATATTTAAAGCTGTATAAAATCAGTTTGGTGGAAGAAGTGTGTCTATTTAGATGTGTAGTTCCATTGCAATGAATCACAGAAGGCAATCAAGGTGAGTTAATTTGACCAAAAAAGGATAATAAATCTAATCAGCAAAATAAATATAAGTAGGCCTACTGTATTGCATAAAAATAATTAAAATATGTGGTAGTTTGAGTTTTGTTTCTAAAATATTTTCTAACATGTTTATTATTAGTGTATAAATTATTATTGTCATTTTTTTAGTTATAACAAAATGGTTCTTAAATGTCATTCTTATAATATTTTTAGTTAAATGAGTAGGTACGTATTTATTTAAGTGATAATTAACTCAATTCTAAAAAAAACCTTAAGGAACGAAATTAAAAGGGTTTAAGCAGTGGTATGAAGTAGCGCAGTAGCGGTTCACGGGTGTTGATGTTTTTAGGACGGCTAGTAGCGTGGAAACTCCCACTTGAAATACATGGCATACGGGCGCTCCGTACTGCACGGTGAACGTGGAATTGAGTATATTACCATAGGTCTCATGGTATAACCAAATATGACCTATATGACCTATATATATGGTATATGACCTATACCAGAGACAACTTTACTTATTTGTTTTGAAATCCCCAGAGGCGAAATAACACCATCCATTCAAATTCATATGGGTTTTTTCGCTATCAGAAAACATAAAAAAATTATTCAATTTTTAAATTAAATTTTGTACAAACGTGTAAACCTATGTTTTTTTCTAATGAGTTTGCAAACTAGCATAATGGAACTATGGGAAAGGGGGTTTAAAATTTGTTTTTCTCACTTTTGACCAACAAAAAATGGAAGTTTGCAATTTCACTCTAAACCATTTTGCAGAGCTTTAAAAAAAATTATGAAGTATATATTGAAGTGCTTATTGATTACAGAGAAAATTAATAAAAACTTTAAATTCAATACTCTTGTGTTATTTTTATGGAGAATAAATAAACTGTTGTAGTTTGCTTGTTTATTGATATAGTTTTATGAAATTTAGGATCTATTTTATTTCACACTAAGGTAGGCCTATTAACTTTTCCCTAAAGAACACACTGTATTACCTTCATTGTAGCAGCAAACATAAGTACTTGTTAAAACTAATGTTATTTAAATATAAATGGGTCATGAATCTGTAATCGACAATAGTATATTTCATTACTAGTACCGAAAGTGGCATTTTCCGGCGCGCGCTCAATTTTCATGTGTGTGACAAAGCCAAACACAGGAAAAATTTCACGTGAGAGGAGAAGCCGAGCATGTGAGAGTCGTTTTCACGTACGAGGCGAAGCCGAGGACGGGAATAATGGAGCAAGTGTCGGAACATAGCTTTCGGTACGAGTTTTGAATGATACTTTTCATCATGACGCAATTACTTTAACCCTCCGAGTGTCATGCGTCGCTGCAGCGACGCGTAACGCACTTTGTATAGTGTCGTGCGTCGCTGCAGCGACTCGCGAACACTGTTTACGGCGAAGGCTCTATGACTAACTGAATCGGACTGTACTGGATTGAGTTAGGTATCGTTCTGTCCGTAATATTCTAAGCTTTCTGCAGAGGTCTGTCTCTAAGCACTATTCATTTTAGTTCCGAAAATATTGTAGCAGACAGCTGACTGAGCTGACGTGCGTGTATTTGTAAACAGCTAGGTTACCCTCGGACCGATGACTGATGTGTTTTATTACGTTTATCATTGTTTTAGTGTTAAAATCAAAAGTAGTGATATACGTGGTGCATTATAAGAAGATTTAAGTGGTTTTGAAGTGCTGGTTGATGATCCTGAAGAAGTAGGTAGTGATATTGATGTAAATTATCAGCCAGATTCCTAGCTATGGTTGGGCTATGCATTCTTAGCTAAACGCTATGTACTGAAATCTGTTTTTTGCCCATAACTTTTTTATTTGCAAATCTACTTCCTTATATTATTATAGATTTGTAATCCTCATAAAATTTAGAACAAAGTGGCTATTTTCAAATATTTATAGGCCTATAATTTATACAATTTCATTGAGCGCAAACTTATTTTTTTTTGAAAATTTTCGAAATTATACATTTTTTTACCTAAAAAAATTTTTTTTTTTTTAATCTTCCTTATGTTTTATATATAATATTGAAGCCCAAGATTTTCCAAACAAAATGGTATATAGAACAGTATAATTAACATTGTTTTTAAGCTTCTCAGATCAGTTTTAATAAAACCTTGCAAATGAGCAAAAAATAGGCTGACATTAAGGCCAAAACACGTGACACTCGGAGGGTTAATTGACTTAACATTTTGTAATTTGTACCAGCTTCTAAACTTTCTGAATTCCTCTTCTTATCTTTGCCTTTATTTCTCTGGTGGAAGGTGATTATTTACCTCCGAAGCTGTTTTCATCAAATCATCAGTAATACTTTGAGCAATTTCCAACACGCACTATGCTAAAAACATAGCAATACAAACTAACGCCTGTTTCTGAATACATTTAGATTGTGCAACAATGAAAACAGCTGATATAAATCATTAAAATAAACCTAACAAAACACTAGTGCAGGTAGTGGATGAATTGAGAACTAATCTTGAACAAGGGAAAGTAAATTTAGAGGGTGGGAAGATCAAAATCAGCTGATCGTTTTTCCCTCGGTCTAAATTAAAGCTTGGGAAACAACTACTTTCTTTGATATCAGTTGATATTGAAAATCGTTTCTTTCGGTAAGGAGTGATGAAAATTTAATTTTCATTACTCTACACACGAAAGTACACTTTCTAAACGTAAAATGAGATAAGAAAATAGGTAATTCCCGCTACTGCACGGAAAAGTTACATAACGTTAACTTTCCGTGCGTATGTACTGCACGGAAAGTAACCGCTATGGGATTTTGCGGTGCAGTCAGATCAGCTGATTGTATTGTTGTTGAAAACACATTCCTCGCTTATATATTGACATTGTCAGTTAGGTTATGTTTGTTGAGATAGATTCTTTGAACTATGTGTACTAATATGGATAATATTCCTGAAACTTTGATGAACAGAGCGGTAAGTGTAACAAACGAATTATTGCCTGATGTGTCGCGTTTAAGATACGAAAATGAATACGATAAGCTTTGTACTTGGTGTCAAAAAGAAAACATTAAACCTAGCCAGGTTAATGATGACATACTTCTAGTCTATATGTCAGAACTGTCGAAAACTATGAAACCTAGCACCTTGTGGAGCAAGTATTCAATGGTTAAAAATGTCTTAAAAGTAAAAAAAAATCTTGGAAATTTAAAATTTCCAAAAACAGTTGCATTTTTAAAGAAAAAGTCTGTTGGTTTCAAACCTAAAAAAGCGAATGTTTTTACATCTGATCAAATTTCTCAGTTCATGATCAACGCTCCCGACAAAGAATGGTTGTTAAGTAAAGTAATTTTGACGTTTGGCATTTTTGGAGCCCTTAGGCGAGATGATCTATTACGCCTTAGCATAAATGACGTAAAAGATTATGGCAGTTTCATTAAGGTTACATTGAGAGATGGTAAAACACATGCTAGCAGAAGTTTCATCATTACAGACGATGAATGTACGTATCAACCCTGCCAGCTAGTACGTAAATATTTGTCTTTACGCCCATCAAAAATGACGAGCCCTAGACTTTTTGTTGGCTTCAGGCAAGGCAAGTGCGTAGCACAACATGTCGGGAGTCATACGATTTCGGATGTTCCCAAAAAGGTCGCCCAGTACCTTAAGCTAGAACAGCCTGAATCCTACACAGGTCATGCTATTCGACGCACATCCGCGTCAATGCTGGTGGAAGGGGGAGCGGATTTACTCACACTCAAGAGGCACGGAGGCTGGAAAAGTGCAACCGTTGCTGAAGGTTACATTGAGGAGTCCAAAAATAGAAAAATTGATGTGTCTAAAAAACTTTTTTCAAAACCAAGTACTTCAATCTCAAATCAAAACAATTCCTCTTTGAATTTACTTCCAATCAGAGACATTACTAATTCAATTTCAAATTACAACAATTCCTCTTTGGATTCACTGCCACTCAATAACATTTCTAACAATGATGAAGAGGTGAATCTGGTTTCAAAACAATATTTTACAATCGACGATGTAATTTCATCAGAAGAAGATACTGTGCAAAATCGCAATTTCATTCAAGAAAATAATAAAGTTGATGGAACACACTCGGAAGTCAATGTTGCAGAAATGAGAAAAAACCTAAAGCTACCACAAAAAATGTTAAACATAAGTGAAAATCAAAACTGCGACTTTAACATACATTTTCATTTTCATTAATAAAGATTTATCAGCGTGTTGATCCTATGTAATCATCAAAGGTCTCTTTCTTTATTTGTTTATTCATCAGCTTGTTCTGTAGTTAATTTAATAAAGATACTTTTTTTTACCCAAAATAGTCTGTTTTTCCTCAAACTATTGGCCATGCAATTATTATTAAGTGCACGGAAAAAACTCATAACGTTAAGTTTCCGTGCTTATGTCGAGGTACATACACACGGAAAGTTAGCGTTATGAGTTTTTTCCGTGCACTTATTAATAATTCAGAGTTGAGTTTTTTTTCATTAGTTCGGTTTTTTCTCTTAATACTAAGTTAAATAAACGAAAATTTTCATGTTTTTATAAGTTTTCGGTATCGTAATGAAAAATAATGTTCAATACTCGCCTCGAAAGTGTCATTGCGGGGCACGATGGCGTTTCCAGCGCTCGGCTTCGCCTCGCGCGAAAATGCCATCTCTCCCCGCAATGAGTCACTTTCCAGTCTAGTAATGAAAACTACTATTACCATACTCCAGCTGATTTTACCGGTCCCTTTCTGAACTTTTCTGTAAAAAACTACATTCTGGTCTATAAAGAGGGCATACCAAGCTGCTTACTGTGTACTGTGGAGAAGATTCATTTACATTTGGCAGGTATGTTATAGAATTAAAGAAAAAAGAATTTGTTTCAATTTTCAATCTCACTCTTAACAGACAATTATTTTGTAACTTCAATATTTTCTACAATTTCAATACTATTCCACTGATCAACTGTCGTTTGTTACAATTTAACCTGTAATCTATATGATGTGCACATTTACCAATCTTGTTCACCATTGAACTATCGTCCTTTGTGTTTACAATACAAGTAAAGAGATAAAGACAGTCGAATGTAATGATTGTTAGCAGAAATCACCAAGGACACAGGAAGTGAGGGGAACTACAGCGAGGAGGACTATATGGACAGACGAGGTGGGGGTGCAGGTCGGCCCCATCACCAACAGCAACACTATGATAGGGGACCTCGCGGGCAATACGGGGCTCGTCAACAAGCTCCTACACACCCCCGCAACCCACAGCGACGAGATGATAGGTAAGCAAGTTTGGTAATAAACTGATGGTCATTACTGTACAAAACAAGCATCGTTACTCTTACGTTGGCTGTAAGAGAGAGGCTGGGAGATGACCAACCAATGGCAAAACGGTATCGTCAAGTAGGGTTAGGTTAGTCGAAGGAATAGGGAAGAAAAAGGCAATGAATGTGGTGTGCAGTATTAGGCTATATTGCACTGTTGTGGTATTTCAATGCCAATTTTTGTGAATTCATCTTGTCAAACTCCAGTTGCCATTCATTAATGGAAAAAAAAACTGAATACTCTAAAGAAAATAATTGAATCATGTATGCTTGAGCAGCTTCAACACTTTTTTACTGTGAATAACTTTTTATATAAAGATCAATACGGCTTTAGAGCCAACTGTTCAACCACAATGGCTGTAGAAGAATTAATTAACCAAGTTTTGCAAGGGTTTGAAGACAAGTTGGTGACAGGTACATGCCTAATTGATTTGACCAAGGCCTTCGACACAATCTCCCATCCCATTCTTCTTGATAAACTATATTACTATGGTGTTAGGAACCGTGAACTAAACATCATTCAATCCTACCTGGAAAACCGTAAACAGCAGGTCGTGATAGGAGATGATTATTATGATATTTTAGAATTGAATGCTGGTGTTCCGCAGGGGTCCATTTTAGGACCTTTCCTGTTTTTGATTTTTATTAACGACTTTAGTTTTAATATCCCTACTCAATCAATACTTTATGCTGATGATACTACCCTGTTCTGTAAAGATGATAATGTTGTAACAGTTGAGTACGATCTTAATCATGCCCTAAACTGTGCTAAATTCTGGTATAAAATCAATAATTTGGCTATCAATGAGGAAAAAACAGAATACATCTACTTTTCTCTAAAAAAAGATCAACCCACTGATGCTTATAAAACAGTCAAACTCTTAGGCATCCATCTTGACAACAGACTAAGCTGGGATAACCACATTACACAACTTTGTAAAAGATTGGCTAGAATAACCTGTCTCTTGAGAAAACATGGATCATGTGTGAGTTTTAACACTTTGATAATGACTTACTACGGTTTGTTTCACTCACAGCTGCTTTATGGTTTGCGTCTCTGGGGTGGTTCACACTTAGCTCAGAAAGCAGTTGTTTGGCAAAAGAAAGCTCTTAGAGCCATGCTAGGATTGCAAGATCATGAATCCTGTAGGGATCACTTTTCCAATTTAAATTTGCAAACACTGCCATCTATGTACATTCTTTGTAATTTAATTCATATAAAAAACAACCCCTTAAAATTGTCTAGCTATTCTCATCCATACAACACGAGGCACAAAAACAACCTAGTCACACCTCAAATCAGACTTTCAAAAAATGTAAATAGCCATTTTTACATCCAACATATTTTCTTCAACAAGCTACCAACTTGTTTTCGTGAACTACCTTTAAACCAATTTAGAAGAAAAATTACTGAGTTTTTAAAATCAAAAGCATTCTACACGCAGGAAGAATTTTTAAATAGTGACATATCATGTTTAGATTCTAAATAGGATATTGTATATATTGAAATTTATAATTGATGTATGATCTATTTTTAAGTACTGTTGTAACAATGCCTATTACAAAATGTTATGTTTAATGGCTGCAATAAATCTTATTGAATCTTATTGAACCATGAAACAGTTATTAGAATTACCCATGTTATTTAAACATTGTTTGTGCAGTATTTCAGAGAGAGAAATTGTAATGAAAGAAGTTTAATTAATGAAGTTAATATTAAGTATACCTCCACTATACATAAATCCCTAAGAATTTTTATTCAACTTGATGTACCATTAGTAACATCATATGGACATCTCAGAGTTGACTTGCTTGTGACCCGAATAGAAGTAGATGGTGTATGTTTACTTCTTATGGCTTCTTTTCTGCTTACCCTCAACAGTGTGGTGTTCTCATCAGTCTTTTGGACATTTTTTTTAAACTTTCTTGTTTGTTTTGGTTAGCATTACGTAGGGAACCTGCAAGAGGTATGATTTTGAATATTTTAAAATACAGAGGATTGACGAAAGGGAATTATTAGTACCTCAACTTATAGCATTATGATACGTATAATGTTGTGTTTCAGAGATCCCTATTACACAGACAGGAGACATCAAGAGAGAGGAGGGTACAGGGGGACTGGTGGTGGAGGGTCTGGGGGGACCAGAGGGGGTCCATCACAGCACACACAGCAGCCCCCCAGAGATAAGAGGGTACGATGGTTCATGGCACTATTTGATTACGACCCAACGACCATGTCACCAAACCCTGACGCATGTGACGAAGAATTACCCTTCTCCGAAGGAGACTCAATAAAGGTGCAGTAGTCTATGTAGTTTTTTTGGCTATCAGTTTTATTTGCTCAAGTTTACGGTGCTTCTATAGATGTATTTAAAACCTCCTTTCTGATATAAATAAATAAATAAATAAGGTCTTTATTTCCAAGCTTTCATTAAAGTACAAACTCTGTTTTTCATGACAACTTTGGTCCAATTAAGTAAATAAAACAATACAATAGTCTATTCATAAAATCAAAAATAAAATTATCTATACAGTTTAGGTAAACATTTCCTTTACACATTTCTTAAACCTATTACAACTGTACTCTTTTAAAGTGGGTGGCAAAGCATTGTACTTTTTTGGGCCAAAGAAACTAAACCCCTTCTTCCCCAGTGTCATATCATGGGAAAGAACATAAAAAATGGATTGGAATCTTTGCACAATTAATTTGGTCGATCTTAAATTTTAGAGGATAAAAGAATGCTGTGAAATAAAATCAAATGTTCACTGTTGATAGTGCTAACAATTACTCCAATAAAACCCCAATTTGGAAAAGAATTTGGAATACAAAATTAGAAATACTGTAACATACTGTAGCTTTACCTGGACCCAAGATGAAGCCTTAGTTGAGATCTAATTATCCATCTTGGGGTTGCTAGCTTCGTCAAAGAGATCTGCTTTCTCAAACATACACATACCCTCAACAGTGTGGTGTTCTCATCAGTCTTTTGGACATTTTTTTTAAACTTTCTTGTTTGTTTTGGTTAGCATTACGTAGGTCATATATGTTAGGTCAGCTTTTTCGGCGGCGCCACCCGCCGGTCTCCCCGGTCTCCCTGCGGCTAATAGGCACCATTTGCCTCCATGCCCCTCTACACGTCCGACACCGGCGGCTCCACTAGCTGCGCCACATGTTGCTCACGGCTAATAGGGGCCTAAGTGCTAATAGTAACGTGCAAATTGTGGATGCAGTCACTCAACGTCATGTTTGACACTAGACATAATATTTTGTGTTGTGGTAAATTCCGCTGTTTGAGTGAGCTACGAATGTGTCGCGCGACTAGTGTCCAGGTTCCAAACGCCGGCGCACCGGCAGGTCACCGGCGTCACCACCGGCGGCTCCACTAGCTGCGCCACATGTTGCTCACGTCTAATAGGGGCCTTACATCTCATCTCATACAATGACCCTCGCTGACTTACTTGTCCTTCTGGGGATCGACACTTCCGGCCTTCTCATACCAGATTAGCAAATACATAATTTAAATAATATGAACTCTATATTGTAATAAATTATTGATTTGTTTCTTTGTGAATAGAGCACATGGTTAAAAAAAATAACAATAATAAATCTATATAAATAAAAATTTAGTTTTGTGTGTACACTGTGCAGAATCAAGACTATTTTTACATCTCATGGGCGAAGAAAGCTAAAACAAGTCTTATCTCAATTTCTGTTTGTCTGAACAGCATAAAGACTGCACGACAATTAAATACTGACAATAATTAAATGATAGTAGTGTCCACACTACCGCGGGATATCATTAACATTTTGCTGCAATCATGGGATACGATTACTATGTTTTTACGACCGCGGAAGACAATTACAATGTCTACAGGACCGCAGCAGATACAATAATGATGTCTACACGGCTGCGAGGGATTATCAGAATTTTGCCGCGATCGCACAAGACGATGATAATGTATACACAGCCACTGGAAACAGTCAGAATTTTTTCATGATTGCGTAAGACGATGATGATATCTACAGAACCACGAGGGATGATCAGAATATTGCCGCGATCACAGAAGACGATGATAATGTCCACACGACCGCGGGAAACAGTCAGAATTATGCCGCGATCGCGGAAGACGATGATGATCTCCACACGACTGCGGGATATGATTTACATTTTGCCGCAATAGCGGGAGACGATTACTATGTCTTCACGACTGCGGGAGACAATTACCATTTTTCTGCAATGGCGGGAAACGATTACTATGTCTACAAGACTACGGGAGACGATATAATGATCTTTACGCCCCGTGGAGGTCTGATCAGAATTTTACCGCAATCGGGCAAGACGATGATAATGTCCACATATTTATGTTCATACTGTCATGGCAGACGATAAATTATGTCTATACGACCGCAGAAATAGTCAGGAATTTACGGTGATCGCTGCTAAACTCAGCAAGATCTGCGACAAAAACGACCCCGGGGTATAATTAAAATTTTTCCGCTTTCGCTGGAGACGATTACAATGTCTTCGATCGCATCCAAATACAACCACAATTTTTTTTCCAGTTTTTTGGTGCCCCTTTAAAAAAGCCAATTGCTTCACGCCCTAGGCACATGCCTACGGTGCCTATTTGGTAAATCGTCCCTGAGATTTCTTTGTACAAAGAAATAGACATAGTCAACATGAATGCAAACATTTTAAAAATTATAAAATAAAATACAAGGTTTACAAAATAGTAAGTTAAGTAAAATATGACAGGTCTATAAAATGTAGATAATGTGGATCTGCCAAGCCCCTCTCTCAAGCAATTTTATACAGATTACCAAAAAAAAAGTGTTGGCAAATCCACATTATAATTCAATATTTATATTTATTTTGAGAAATCCATGGATGCCATAGAAATGGTTGTTTATCAACTAAATGTATAAATTTATTATTGTCACAATTCTAAGCCTGATGGGAAGAGGTCTGCAATCTGCAGTGATCCACAGGACCCGCTTCACAAATGGTGCAAATAACTTGTTTCTGTAAAATAAGGATTTCATTTGAATAAGACAAATGCCCCCACAGTGTTAGTCCATACAATACATGTGAGTGAAAAAAGCCAAGTATGCCGTCCTTACAAAAATTGAACTAAAAGATGTTAGAGATAGAATTTTTAGAAATAAAATAAAAAAGTGGGTAGTTTTGTCAGAGAAAGAAGCACCAAAGCAGCCAGGAACCAAATGGGCAGAAGAGAGGAAAAGAAGACATGGAGAAAGGATGAAAGAAGTATGGAAGAAACAATGTCAGAATGCTTTGCGTGATCGGTCTGGGTCCATTCGCGATAAGCTAAGCTATATAGCATGTATGGTGGCTGTAATGGTGAGGTGGTATTTAACTATTTTTACCAGTGTGAGATGTAGCCCTTAATTTTATTTCAGGACTGTGCCTCAAAGATATATAAAGATTCTATTTCATTGTAAAATCATTGGCCATGAAATATATAGGCCTGATAAGAAAATAGATAGCCATGCGACATTTATTTGCAAGGCATTTGGTTTCCCATTAAACTATTAGAAACTGTTATAGAGGTTTTGTCAGCGTATCTCCAAAAATGTAAACTTGATATGCTAACAAACTTTTATTCTGAATTAAATAATGTTTCAACTTACCACATGATCCCGTTCTGTACAATGGGTACACTGCTAGTACTACAATAAACGAGTGATTAATCAACAGGTTATTGGAGAGAAGGATGCAGACGGCTTCTACTGGGGCGAGTGTAAGGGGAGAAGAGGATATGTGCCCCACAATATGGTTGTTGAAGTCCAGGTTAGTCTAAAAAGCTGTAATCTAAGGACTTGATTCATTATACCGGATGTTTCACTAGCCTTATTGACCTGAATTTCATCTTTGTTCACCATTGCTCCAAGAGATTGCTTAAATAGACAGGCACTACAATTTCTGATTTTTAATGTCTTAAAATGGTTTGAATGTATTTTAGTTTGAAAAAAGAATCAAAGAATTTTGAATAGTGTTTAAAAATATTTTTACCTATGGCGGTTTTTTTTTAACTAGCCATTTCAGTTCAGTTCATTGAATTGAAGAATTGAAAAGATTCACTTAACAGCATTGTTGTGCGACAAATCTTTCCCTACACTGGAAAATATTATAAGTGCTCAGTCGCAACCGTTAACCTACAATGGCTGGGTAAAATTCCAGGGTCTACGATAAGGGAACCACTAGGCCAAAAGCCGGGTCTAACTGGTACAGGGCTGGCTCATACACGGTCACTGTGAACAAGTAAAAACCAGTCACCAAACAATCGTAGAATAATCACCATCAGGCCTACACAGATTCTCCACTCTCCTAGGAGGTCGTTGCTGACTACGCAACTTGGTCTTCGTCATAACTATCCAATGGTTAGGCCCAGAGTACCTAAAAAATGTGAGCGACCACTTACCAATAAAAACCACAACGCCCATTATCAACAGGCTGGCCACTAAAATAAAAATCAAATACCATACACAACTCTAATGCCGAAGCTAACAATCAAACATTAGTTAACTCAATAAAATTCCATAATATAACCATATTTATTTATTTTATCTTCACAGTGTTGAGAAATACATTATTGTTTTTACTTTATGTATAGCGTGTCAACTACATGTATATTTTATTTTCTAATCTTATTGGCTTGAATCTATTCAACACATGTACTCTGTTTTATTGAATAAGAATGATTTGATTTGATTTGATTGAAAATCAAAGTCTAATTGAAAATTAGCTATGTCTTGCAAGGGCTTTTCATTTTATATTCATTGGTGCATAAAAGGTGGAAAAAGTAATCAACTCTTTAAAAACAGAAATTCTGTCGGTCACAATGATGTCCCTCTTAAAGTTATAAAGCTTGCCAAAAAATGCCTGAGTCACATTTAAAGTCATTTAATAAATTCATCTTTTTGTATAGGATTTTTTCCAAATCAATTTAAAAAATCCAAAAAACCAGATCAGGTGTTGGATACATAACTCTCTCTTCGGCCATAATTATGTTTGCGTCCATTTAGTTCAGTTGTCTGTAGGCATTTATCAGGGACAGTTTGCTGACAGTTCGTAGGCTCCTCTGTTTTTTTTTTTTTTTAACTGATAATTTTGTGATAATTAATGCATATGAAATGGAAATGTAAAATGCTTAGTGTTTCTGATAAACTTCAGATTAAAAAGGTGCTAATGGATTTGGAAATGCAACAATATTGATGTTAACACATTAGCTGCCAGTCACCGATCGGGTCGGCGTACCTCATCTTGGTAGAAACATCGGCCGACTCGATCGGGTCGGCAGCGGGATTTTACATGACTTAAGTAAATTGATCCGTGACTTTTATCAGTGGTTGTGGGGGACTTTTTTAATAGTTCTAATCTGAGAAAACAATACTAATAATGTTATAGAATGTTAATTTTAGTCACAACATTTTTTTTATTTTACTTATACATTGACTACCAATAGGCTATATTTTGCCGACCGATCAGGTCGGCACATTTTTTTTTTACTTTAACATCATTGTTAGTGCTGAAATATGAATAAAACTTGAATCTAACTGTAATAAACTTGTTAGGAATGTAATAAAGATTAAACCGTATATTGAAAAGATAGCTTTTAATTTCGCGATACGTTGTATACTTATGCCAAAACTATATATTTGAAATTAAAGAAATTATGTAATTTTTGTTTAAATGACAGTTAACATTTACATTTCAAATAACATTTCAAGTCACGTACATGGGAGAAAACAAAGCACTAAATGTGAAAAATACAATTGTACAGAATAACTACCAGAGTTCACAAGGATCTTGCCTATTTATGTAAGTTCTTGAAACAATCTTTACAAAGAAATGGTTCCCCAGGACACGATTCACAAAATGTAGTGATCTTCTTGAGGTTCTTTGTTAATTTTCGGTCTCCAGTTCGTGAAGCTCTTGCATAGCACACTTTACAATTCTTCCGGGCTCTCCTTTTGTTCTTACCCTCGCCTACAAATATCACCGTTTCAGGCAAGTGGTGATGTCCAACATGTTTCACTAGCTCGATTTGTCCATCTTGCAACCCTAGTAGTGCGTACACAATCTTTTCCCTGAAGGTCGTAATGGAGTAGAGATGCTTATTCTTACTCTGAGAGTTGACCCCAGCTGCATCCTTGTAGGCGAGCCACGCATTGAGGACCGCTGTACCCAGTAGGAACTCTTCTGCGACCTTATGGTACCATCACATAGATTTTCTAATGGCTGTGCTGTACGACGACATCTGGTCACTGACATCAATCTCCATCTTCGCCTTGTTGTACTCGATGATGACAAGAGGTTTGATAATGGGTTCGCCCTGCCTGGTTTTTTCCCTGTATCAACATAGTCAGGACGATGTTTGGTTGACATCATTCCCACTTCCCTCTTATCAAACCATTTTGTGTAAACGATACCACTTGGGTATTCAAGACATCTCATTTCACCCTTCTTCATGTGGTCATTGGAATGAATGGTTTTTTATGAGGGAACCAGGTCCTGTTGCTGATAACACTTCCAACAAGGTGAGTAATTGCTAGAAGCATGTGGGCAAGATCAACAGAGGTGTAAAAATTATCAACATACAGTGTATGCCCTTGGTCCATATAATCTCTCATGAGGTCCATTACAACTGATGCGGCTAATGTCAGGCTATCTTCAGTTCCTGTCCCAGCGCCCATGTAAACTTTCATCTTGTACGTGTAGCCAGCAGTGTCGCATATTTTAAATACATTAATGCCGTACTTATGGGTTTTATTTGGAAGGTATTGGCAAAATAGAAGTCTTCCTCTGAAAGGGATTATACTCTCGTTGATAACCACATCTTCGCCAGGAGTTTTGTTAGTCTTGAAGGAGTTGTTCAGGATTTTGATCAGAGGAGAAATTTTACCTAGTCGGCCATCTCGCTCCATGTTCAAATTGTCGTTAAAATGCCAGAATCTCAAAAGCAATTGGAAACGGTTTCTGCTCATTACCTTACCAGCAACAACATTCTTATATACAATAAGTTTTTCGACCAATAGTCTGTCAGCTGTGGCATTGGCGCTAGACCCATCCATAATAAAAGGCTGGGAAATATTTTCATCTCATTTGGATAGGTAGGCCGCTATTTACGGAGTCTGCTACTACGATTCAATCGCAGTGTACAATTTGGGTCAAATTCACTAGAAGGAGCCTCGATTGCTCTTACTATACAATACAATACAATACAATACAATATTCTTTATTGTTAATTCATCAAGAATTACAATAGTGTCAATACAATAGTGAATTGTACATGTTAATTTTCATCAAATTCTTTTATTGAGTAGAAGGGTCTAGCGATTAGCCACTTCTTCAACTTCTGGTGTAGCTTGTTGCCAGTCAGGTCTCTCAGGTAGTCAGGTAGATGGTTCCTCAGCTTGCAGCCGGTGTAGGAAGGTTTTTTCTCCCAAAGAGTTGTTCGGTGAACTGGTAGTGCAAATTTGGAGCCATGACGGGTGTTGTAGTGGTGCAGGTCTCGGTTTCTTGGGGGGTTTATTTCATTCACATACTTTATAGATTCAAGTATGTAGAGAGACACCACTGTGAGGATTCCTAGGTTTGCGAATGCTAGTCTGCAAGTCTGTGGTGGGACAAGGTTGGCGAGGGCTCTTATGGCTTTCTTTTGAAGGACAAGAATTCGATTCATATTTTTTGTTGAAGTTCCTCCCCACACTGTCAAGCCATATCTAAGATGCGACTCTACCAGTGCGAAGTAAGCTGTTTTGGCCACGGAGAGTCCGCCTATGTAGTTTATTCTTCTGACGACATATATTCCAGTACTGATTTTTTTGCTTAAGTGGTTGATGTGCTCTTTCCATGTTAGTTTGTTATCAAGGATAACACCGAGAAATTTTGTGTGGTTTTCTATTGTTACATCCTCTAATTGAGGGACTATTTTCTTACTGAAATTCAGAGTTGTAGTTTTTGTGGGGTTTATTGCTAAGTCATTGTTCTTTGAGTAGAGGATAGCTTTATTTAGGATCGATTTTGAATTAAGGTAAAGGTTTTGGGCTGTGTTGTTCTTGATCAAAATGGTTGTGTCATCTGCATGATTGCAACAGCATTTTCACTCTCAATTTGTTTGGGGAAGTCATTAGTCAATAAGATGAATAGAATCGGGCCTAATACAGAGCCTTGTGGAACTCCTCTCGTCAGCTTGCTTTTTGAAGATTTGAAACTTTCTGTGACTTCATTTGATGAGTTTTTCAGTTCCACGACTGGTGAACGTCCCGTTAGGTAGCTTTTGAACCATTCTAGCGCAGAGTTTCTTATACCGAGTCTTTCGAGTTTCTTGCATATCAGGTCGTGGCCCAGGCAGTCAAAAGCCTTACTGTAATCAAGGAAGATGGCGGAAATGTATTATTCGTTTTCTATCTGGTCTAGGACGTACTCAATTTAAAGCTGTTATAGCTGAGGATGTAGATTTATTCTTCCGAAAGCCATGTTGGCTGTCAGTTAAGAGTTTGTTATGATTAAGATGTGCCATTAATCTAGCCAGAGCAATTTTTTCTATGATTTTTAGAGAAACTGGAGATGAGAGAGATGGGCCTGTAGTTTTGAGCATTTTCAGTTGGTCCTTTTTTGTGTTTGGGGTATATTTTACTGACTTTTATGGCGGATGGGAATTTGCCTTCTTTAAATGATTTATTTATAAGATAAACCAGAGGAGAGATGAGTTCTTGAGAGCAGTGCTTTATCATCTTAGAGGAAAACTCATCTATTCCACTTGATGTTTTGGCTTTTAGGGAGTTTATTATCGTTTTAACTTCTTTATAGGATGTTGAAGTTAGGGTAAGGTGTATTGGGCAGACTGGTTCCTCTCCATTCAGCACTGTTTCAGGGTCTATAACGATTGCTCTGTTTTGGTCAAGGGTATCTTCTGCTATATTTGAGAAGAATGTGTTGAAGTGTTCGGCCATTTCTTTTGTGTCGTTTGTGAGTTTGCCATTTATTTCTAATTCTGTAAGGGTTTTCTCTTCACATTTTCCTTTCCTTTCCTTGTTTATAACTTGCCATAGTGCTTTTGGTTTGTTGTCAGATTGTTCTATGAAGCTAGCTGTTGAGGACATTTTTAGGTTTCTTAGTTTCATGTCGTATATCCTTTTTCTATTAATCATTTCTAATTTGTCTTCATTTCTGTTCGTTAACTCAAACTTTTGCAGAGCTTTCAAAAAGTTCTCTTTAAGGTATTTTGCTTCAGGATCGTAGTACTTCATATGTTTTTTGTTTGTACTAATTTTAGTTTTCTTTAATGGGCATGTATAATCCAGTGCTGTTTGAAGAATATTATGAAATTTGTTGTAGGAGGTTTCAAGATTCGGTGAAGAGTAAACATGTTCCCAATTTTGTAGATGGAGGTGAGCCTTTAGATTGTTTAGGTTTGTGTTGTTTAGGCTTCTTTTCATTACAAATCTTTGGGAAGTGTTTGGGAAGTCTTGGTGTGTTTTCAGCAGGCACAGCTGCGCAGTGTGGTCAGATAGACCAGTATGCACAACTTGTCCAGTAATATACGCATATGGTATGTTTGAGCATATACAGTCTATTGAAGTGGCTGTGTCATGGGTTATTCTGGTGGCCTCTAGAGGAAATCTCCAGATGTTTTGTGTGGTTAACTCTTCTTCCAGCATGGTGTTTTTGGAATCTTGGGTGAGCCTGTCGATATTTATGTCACCGATTAGTATGAGGTTTTTCTTGTGTACTTCTTGTAGTTCTAGCGTGTCTGATAGGAGGTCAAGGGCAATTCTTGCATTTTCGATTGGTGGTCTATAGATTCCCAGAATGTAGATATCCTTTTTCTTTGTTGTCTGCATGCGAATCATTGCTGCTTCGAAAATTAACTCCTGGCATGTGTTTGATATGTTAATAGCTGTTACTGTATCAGCAAGGGATTCCTTGGAATATATTGCAACACCTCGCAAGTTTATGTTCTTCTCTACTAAAGTGGGTAATTAAAGAGTAGCCGGGAATTTTTGTAGCTTCTAGCTCTGTTTTTTTCAGTCCGTGTTCAGTCAAGACTAGAATGCTTGGTTTTGTGTCATTGAGAATATGGTGTAGTCTGTTCATCTTTGTAGCAAGTCCTCTAATATTTTGGTGCATTATTGCTACACAAGAATTATTTGGAGATTTGCAGATTTTTCTTTTGCTTTTTTCAGGCTGTTTGTTTCTAAAAAAGGGGTTATAGTATGGGACACTGTAGAGTGATTGGATTGTTGACTTGAATTGGGTTCCTGCAGCTGCTCATGTTTCTGTTCTCCTTGAGAAGAGAGGCAGTCCATCTCGGTCATGTTTAGTCGCTTGGTGTGTGACAGAATATTCTTTTTATATAGGTCTATATTTTTCCAAAAGAAGTCTTCAATGGTCTCTCCCGGCTTAAGAAGCTTGGCGGTGATCGGGGGTTTCCCTGTGTTCTTTGGTTTAGTTGATTTGTTTGGGGGAGATATAGTGCCCTTGAAAGTAGAGCAAACTCCTTTTGGGATTTTGATGGCCTTGGGTTCTTTAATATTTTGATTTTGTGTTTGTTGTGGTTGACTTTGGTGTTCTGGTGCTTCTTTCCTCAACTTGCTTTTTGCTATTTGCAAGGAAACACTGAAATGGGTTTTCTTAGTAGTTGCCAATTTGTTTTTATTATATGAAACTCGCCTTGGTGTGTTAATTGGCTTGCAAGGAGTCTCCTTTTTCTCAGTTATTAGGTGCTGGGAATCTTCTACTGTTATTTTATCTTCTAATTTCTTCATTTTTGACTCCATATTATTCTGTTTTTCTTTTAGGGCCTTTAGATCAAGTAGAATTAGTGTTTCTGTGTTTGATGCTTCTGGCTTTTTGTTGTCTGAAACTGTGGATTTGTTTGTGAGGTCCTTCGCCTCTGTAGTGGTTGTCTGTGTGCTTGTCTCTCTGAATGATTTTGTAGATTCTTCTCCGGTGTTTATTCTGCTGCATGTATTTTTTTGCCTAAGGCATTTAATTTCATTCTCCATGTTCTTTATTTTTGTGATGAAGCTATTAAAAGTTTCCTCCCTGTCTTTGTCATAATCTTCAAATGTTTTTGTGAGAGTGTTTCTTAGGCTTACTTCCTTTTCCAATTGGTGTTCTAGTTCAGTTATTGTTTCGATTAGGTTGTTGTTTCTAATTAGAATAGTATTTTTCTCGTCTTCTAGTTGTTCAATTTGAGCGTGGTAGTTCATGATGTCGATGGTTTGTATGTTTGTTAGTTTCTGGGCCAGACTCGAGTTTTGTTGAGTCAGGTTGAGTACTTCTTCTCTTAGTTTGCTATTTTGTGCTAGAAGTGCGTTTCCAACTTCTGCTGCAAGTGTTAGAGAAGTTTCTAAATCGGGATCTTCTGAGTTTTCTAGTTCTAGTATTTTGTTTTCTACCTCACCCATTTTGTTACCCTGACTTTCAGAGGATATTTGATTTGGGGGTGTGGGAGTTTGGTCTTCTTTCAGTTGTAACGCTGGCTTTCCAGAGGTGAGGGAAAGATCACTACAATTGTTACACCTCCATAGGGAAATGTCTTCTTTAGAAAGGTTTTTTAATTGTTTTTCTGTGATATTGACACACCCACTATGAAACCAGCAGTTGCAGGGACCAGTACATTTTATACTGGAATATTTTACACCGATGTTGCATTCACCACACGGATATTTTGAAACTTTTGTTTTGTTCTTCGACATAGTTCAGGTGTAAAATTGTATCAGTTTTGAAAAGTTTGGCTGGTTCTTTATGTCAGGGGTCTTGAAGTTCAAGTGTAAAATTATATCAGTTTTGAAAATTTTGGCTGGTTCTTTATGTCAGGAATCTTGAGGTTCAGGTTAAAAATTATATCAGTTTTTAAAAGTTTGGCTGGTTCTTTATGTCAGGGGTCTTGAAGTTCAGGTGTAAAATTGTATATCATGCAGTATATCATCACTGCCTAGATTATCACCCATATTGAACTAACATAATACAACGAACCAAACTTAGACAGAAAACACAACACGAACAACAGCTCCAGGTAGGCCTAGACTCAGACATACCGACATAAAGGCGCGAAACTGATGGCGGGAACATTACAGATCAGCGAAAAAATTGACCAAGAGCCTTTGCGTGGGAACAGCTGACGCGCTGCCAACCTCTAAACGAAATATACGCCGGTATAAACGTGCAACCGATCGGGCCGGCAGCGATTTTTTTCAATGAATATTCGTTGAAAAATATCGCTGCCAACCCGATCAGTCACAGATTTTCAAACATTTATTTTAACAGTTATAAAGTATATCTTGTTGTATTAGTGTAATATAAACAAAAATAAAGTAGAAATATCGAAATATAAATAACAGTAAAAGTTGTTATTACGCCGAAAATTTTAAAATAGGCCTCTGGCAGCTAACGTATTAGAAAGAAATTTGAAGCTATCTCTAGATTTTTGTGTAATTAACAATTAAGATAGGAGTTTACATAAAAAACCATGAAAACAGCAAACATCTGGGGAAAAAATGGATGCTATCAATCAAAGTTAAAATATTGAATCTGATTTCTTCTGTCAATGACCTACTACTATACAAAAAAACAGTTATCCCAACATCCCCAATTCCTGATTGTTTCGGGTAATCAACTCTACATAACATATTGAAAAATTTTAAGCATTTCTATTGGTTCCCAGTTCCCATCCAAGGCCTTCTAGTCCCATGATTTTGTAATATCATTGACTAGAGCTGGGCAGTAAGTGAAAAATGTTATCCTGTTATATCTTATAATTAGACAAGTATATGGTATTCTTTTCTTGTATAATGTATACCACAGTATTTATTTCGTTCTATGACATTGTATATGTATATTAACAGCAAGGGTTTGAGGGTGGCAACGTGGCCAGAGAGGGGGGGAGCAGATCCAGAGATCGCTGGGGCGATATCTACGCCAACATGCCAGTTAAGAAGATGATTGCCCTCTACGACTACGATCCTCAGGAGCTCTCGCCCAATGTGGATGCCGAGGTGAGTTGCGTTCTATGATAATTAAAAAGTTAGCGAAACATTATTTTCAAAACTACAATACAGTAGACTCCCTCTTATCAGGACACTTTTAACCGGACAATTTGTATCAGCAAGTTGGTTTAACTGGACTAGATCGGCAGGAAGGGGGCAGTACTGAAACTACTGTTCTCGTGGAAAATATTTGAGACCAGTGATCACGTGTGTAAATACAATGATCTCCTAAATTTAAGTTGAATATCTCAGTAAACAGTCTGTTTTAACGAGTTTTTGGGGACGTCCGTTTAACCGGAAAACCCGTTATCCAGACTGGCCTCAGTCCTGAGGAGTCCGGATAAGAGGGAGTCGACTGTAGTGCCAAATTTCACTTTTAACTGTGCAGAGGGTGTCAACTTGATCCTACAAACAACCTCCCACTGGAGGTTGTAACTATTACGATTTCCAGGTGTGTACTGGAATCAACAGTTTAAAGTTTTGGGAGCCTGGATTTTAATACAGCTTCTTTGTCTTTTTTCATGTAATAAGCTGCTTGGTTTTGCTTTGGTTGAACACTAGTTCGTTACCAAAACAGCATTCGATGGCAAGGTTGAGGAAGATAAATAATATTTTTTTTACTAGTTCAAGCTCTTCAATATTTTTGTTGGATGATATTGAGACAGTGTCATCTGCATACATAATTGCCTTGCTGAAAATTTCTGTGTGCCCAGGAAGGTTGAACGTAAACAGTAATGATGACGGGTCCCAGGACCGAGCCTTGAGTTACACCTCTACATAGGGTGATCTGACATGGTTACAAGTTCCATTGATTTTCTATCTTACTTCAAGGGGTTGTTCCCGTTCCCGACCCGTCATATAACTCGCAAACCACACTAAAGCCAAGTTTCAAAATCCAAGGGATTCTAGTTTGCTGCTGTGTTACAAACAATGCAGGTTCCTAGTTCTATTGAGTCAAGTGAAATCACTTGCTCCCACATTTGTTTTGCCGGGGGAATGCAATGTTCCCCATGGTGTCCGAAAGTTTACACTCTTTCCCTATAAAAATAGATTCAGTAAAATGGGTGGACATCACCAATTCAAGGACAATCACAACACTGAACTTATTATCCCCCTCCACCACTTGTTAGGAACAAGATTAATAATTCAGAGAGCTCGCTAATGTGGCATCATTTACATCATTAGTGAGATACTATTGTAAGCGGGGCTAAATGTCATGCTGCTATCCTAGATTTTTAGCTAGAGACACACACTAGTTTATTTAACTGTTCGGTCAAGCAAAGTAAGATTTTTGCAGAAAAGAAATTATCAACAGATTTTTAGCTTCAATATGTTGTTGATTATACTTAAATAGAAATTCTTTTATTGATTACATCAACATTTTTATTTTCTCCATACTAAAATGGCATCCAACCATGAGATGCAATCCAAGTGTCAGAGGAGGGTCTAGTGTTGTGTTCATTATACTGCAGGTGGAGTTGTCTTTCCAAACCGGGAACATCATCTACGTCTACGGGGAAATGGATGATGATGGTTTCTATATGGGAGAGTTGGACGGAGTGCGAGGGCTGGTCCCTTCTAACTTCCTGACAGAGGCGCCACCAGACTTTACCAATGGAGCAGGGCCAGGCCGAGGTCCAGCCGGTGGCTCCAGAGGAGGGGGCAGCAGGCCTGCACCCTCCGACAGGGGTCACGGCCCTGGAGCTAGGGGCCCTCCACCTCCGCCAAGAGAAGGCTTACCTCCTAGAATAGATCCACGGGATCGAAGGAAAGGTATGTATATGTTATACAAAAGCTCTCCTATCACGTTGAAGGCAAGAACACTGTTACCCTTATGTTATAATTGTACTAAATGTTTTTTTTTTATGTTTGCCTGGCTCACATTTAGTAGGAATGTAAATGTTTGTGTAACTCTTGGAGAAAATGTGAGCAGGGTGGTGTTGAAAATAACGAATGTTTCCCATTGTCTGTTTCATAAACAAAGAATAAGTTTTTTCTTCAAAATTACAGTTACTGAGTATAGTAAAATTTACTATTTGAATGTTGCTTTCGATCAGAGTACAAAAGTACACACATTTCTTCACATACCGTGTCCTTACTCACTTTATTTACTGTATCTTTATTCATAAAATTAAGTACAGATGTTTATGAACAATATATTGAAGATTAATGAAGGCCCCCTCTATCCTACAAGTAAGCAGAAAGATTCATTAACATCATGTAGCAACCATCCCGGAGAAATTGTATGATTATTTCTGTTTTGAAAGATCATTTGAGGGATTTCCTTCATACCCTAGTACTTACATTTGTAAACTATGACCTTTAAATGTTAATCATTTGACCTACTCATAATATAAACTTGCATGAGCTAATTATTGTAACAATGTGTAATGGACAATAATTGTTCTTAAAAAGCATGCAACAACTGGTGATCTATATTTAAATTCTGGTAGTTTTTTTTAATTGGTAATTTAAAATAAATACGTATGAGAGATGTATACTATTACTCCATAAGTTTTTACTGAATTTCCCTTATGGAGAAGAAGACATTACAGTTTTTGGTAATGTTTAACATAGTAGACATGAGTTAAAAACCATTCATTTTGCGGCTTCCTAAAGGCATGCATATGCATATATTATATTTTTTAATTGTTGTTTTACATGTTTGTAAGCTTTGAATATGCAATATTTTTTTTAATTAGGACGAATATATTGAAATGTTTGGCTATGAGTTTGTAAACCATAAAATTTTGCCACCTTTTTCACTTATAATCTGGGAACTTTTTATCTACAAGGTTTGCTCGTAAATAAAGGTCTCCATCGAGCCCCCAACGCAGCCAAGCAAGTTAGATCAAACCTCAGACCAACGTCGTGTTCCTCACACCATCCACTACTATTCTAGGCAGTCCCCACCCATGTGGTATGATTAGCCTTGTCGCTGTCATATAGCCCAGTCAAAAAAAATAGTCAGGGATTGGTCACCTTCTTACAGACACCTAATCACAGAACGCAATTTATACTAGGCAAGAGTGGGACTTTTATTTCACAGAATTTGTAGATATTATGACTAGAGTGAGGAACATAACCTTTGTCTTTAAGATTTTTACCTAGCTTGCTTGGCTGCAATGGGGTTTTGATGGAGACCTCACTTTAGGTCAACTCTCGTACATTTGGATATTATTTGTTGAATATTAGTCAATAATTTTTTTGTCAATAATGTGCTTTTAGGTTTGAATAATTTTTAATCTAAAACACATACCTTATTAGCTAAATCTTCTTTAATTAGTGGTTTGTATTTCAAGATATTAATTAATATCAGTAAATTATCATATCAAAACTACTATTACGGTATACAAAATCAAAACCATACTTTTTTAACACAATCTCACAGTTAGTAGTGGATGAATTGTATCAAAATATGAAACAAAGTTTGTGTACTGAATTCTAAGAACTCTATACAAAATTTAGTTCACATCAAAACAGACTGTTGGGTAGGGAAGTTTGACTCAAATTTGTCATATGTGCTATTTTGGTAAATCATGAACAAGAACACTACTATATATCTGTAGAGTAAGTTTTTAATGAATCATCCAATAAATTGTCTCTATATTTCTTAAGATATTAACTCTAAACTAATCAGCTCATTGTTACTCGAGACCCATTGATATTGGCCACTTTTTGCCTTTCCACTAATCGTGGACACTAATCGTCACTAACGGGTTCCCCGTTATCTGGAATACTATCTGATATTTATCTAAATCACATTGAAAACAACTTCATTTTCTCCGAATCTAATAAATACAGAAACAGGATCACCCTTTACAACCGTTATGTTGACGACACCATTATGTTGTTTAATGGTAATACTCGACAACTAAACTTATTATTGAACTACCTAAACAACATCGCGCCCAAACTACAGTTCACAATAGAAACAGAAGTCAATAATAAGATCAATTTTCTAGATATGACTATTGAGAAGGATAATAGTAAACTAAACTTCAGTATTTATAGAAAACCCACGACTTCAAGCCAAACAATACACGCCACTTCATACCATCCTATTTCTCAAAAACTTGCCGCCTACAATAGCCTAGTTTAGAGGCTACTCAAAATTTCCGCTTTCACCTGACAACTACAACAAAGAACTGAACATAATTAAACATATTGCTACCTCCAATGGATACAAACCAAGCATCATAGATAAAATAGTAACGAAATTAAAGAACAAACCAAATGAACCCGTATCAGATGAACCCGAGAAGAAATACATTTGTATAGAATACAGCCACATAGCTCACAATGGGCTCAACAAAGTTTTAAAGAATCATGGGCTTCAATTAAACTTCAGGACCACAAATAAGACAATAAAATCTCTGTCAAATAAAGTTACCGATGAAAATAAGCTTGAAAAATCTGGGGTCTACAAACTAAAATGCATGGATTGTCCTGATTTTTATATTGGACAAACTGGCAGGACCTTCACCCAACGGCACAAAGAACATCGCCCCGACCCCAGAGCAGACAAACAAAAATCCACTTTTGCCCAACATTTATTGGATAATAATCACACCGTGGATGTAATTGACAATAGCCTGGAAATCCTTCACATTTGTAACAAAGGTAACAAATTAGACTCTCTAGAACAATTCGAAATCTATAAAAGTTTCCAAGACATCCGTAATAAAAACCATATTTTAAATGACCAGCTAAACTTCAAATAAATCTCATTCAATTTTTAACGCCATAATAGCTCACAACAATAGACAGGAACAGTTTGACCTTTGCAGTATGACTGATAACGGAGAAGGGGTCGGGGTTACGTAATTCCAGCCAGTCTGCCTCCGTACTGCGACCGGTAAATAGTAGGCCTACTAAGTGTTAAATGTTTCGTACAATGTATCGTGTTTTATGTATTTATTTAAATGTTTTTTGACGAGTCTACAATGGACGAAACGTTCTTGAAGGACCACTTGACAATGCCTATGTATAGGCGAAACATGTAGTGGGTTTGACCATTCATTTATGAACTGTGGACGTGAAGGTATGTACCTTAAATTATAGTCTTTCCACTAAGAATAAGAATAAGAAATATTTATTTCCATTGATCTTTATAAAAGAAATAGGACACGTCATTGTTATACGTAGTTACAAGGTGATTCAGTGTTTACAGTACAAAATATCTAAATTTAAATAGCCACTTACATGAAAATAAAAGCTTTATTTCAACTTACTCTTCAAAATGTAATATTTATTTCACAACTTAAAAAATCTTCAATTTTGTAAAAGGGATTTTTAACAATCCAGTCATGCAGTTTATTTTTAAAAATACTGTAAGAAACTAATTTTGCTTCTTCAGGCAGCTTATTAAAAAACATTATACAATTTAATTTATGTGAATGTTTGGTTTTTGCCAATCTGTGCTGCAATATACTCGTATCTATTTTATCCCTACCTCTTGTATAGTGATTGTGTACGTCTTTTCGGAAAGAGAATTGATCTAAGTTTGACTTTGTATATATTAGAATTTGGAATATATAAAGATTTACCATGGTTGGTATCCTGAAATTAATGAAAAGAGGTTTACAATGTGTATCTGAGCATTCTCCAGCAATGCTTCGAACCGCCTTTTTCTGGAGTAAAAGGATGTCATTAACATGTGGAGAGTGGCCCCACAAAATAAGACCATATAGTATGTGTGATTGAAAGAGTCCAAAATACGCCAATCTTAAATATTCTTGACTAACAAAATCCTTAAGTTTCCACAGCAAGCACCTCACTCTTGAAATTTTGTTACAAACAAATTTTATGTGTGATGACCAATTTAATTTTGAATCCAAATTAAATCCTAAAAGTTTAACTGATTAAAATTTTACCTCTGTTTTAAGACTGATTGTTATATATTGTGATTTAACTGAATTACAAGATAGTCTGTTTGCAGAAAACCAATCATATGCTCTATGTTCAGCCTCTTGACTAATTAAGCGCAGGGTTGTTAAATTAGAATGGTTAGCGAGTAAAGTTGTATCATATAACAGATTGTGTATTTATATTTATAGGAAGATCATTAATGTAGACGTTAAAGAAAAATGGCCCTAGTACAGAGCCCTGAGGAACACCGGTTTCAACTTTTTCAGTTTTAGAACATTTATTTTTAATTGATACCAATTGAAGTCTATTACATAAATACGAAGAAATTAGAAGCATGGCATCATTAGTGATGCCATAAAAACGTAGTTTGTTAGTTAGGATATCAAAAGGAACCGTGTCAAAAGCTTTACTTAAATTTGATAAGCTTAAGTTAAGCTTAAGCTTAAGTTTGATTAGCTTAACTTCTTTTGTTATTTTATCTTAAAATTTATATTAGTAACTGCAAAATAATAACTTAACTACAATATATAACTTATCTGGAAAACAGGTGAATTAAATAATGAATTTTGTATTCAATATTTTTAAATGTGTGTCCATCTAAAAATCCTTTCAGTCTGTGGTTTTGCAAAAGGGGGCAGAGGGGTTACGTTTTTACGTCAAAGAGGAACTCTCTAATGAACTAGTCCTTATGAAAAACTACCTGTAAAGTTAATGTTATTGGATATGATAGAAAGTGGGCTCAGCTGTCGTTGATTGGGCCTGGCTAAAGAAACAACTGACTTTAGTAAATAACAAAGCTACCCAAGGCATATATAACTCCATCCTTCATTATATTTTGGTTAAAATGCACGTTCAGTAGTGTCCCCTACTTAATGAGTAATAATAAAATAATATTGTTCTGCAATCCATCTTATTATTATAAATGCTTTGAGCACTCTTTATGTTGTATGAATTGGCCAATTTCACATAATTCCCGGATTTCTCATACCACCTGTTAAATGTATCTTCTTATTAATATTTAATGTAAAAAAAAATGATTGGTAAAGTTACAAGGGGGGCCAAAGTACAGAAAATTTGTGATAGTGTAGACGTCTTTACAGTAGACTTCCTCTTAACCAACCCTAATGATTGGGCCGGACCTAGGTCAGAAAACTCAAAAGGTCGGTTAAAACGGGCAATCCCTAAAATCATAACATAATGAAGTGCTATTCATTTGGAATTATATAATCATTATTTTGAAGTCATACTTGCATTATTTATAAAATAAACTACTCTTTTCTCCTTTTTCGTATTGATAGAAAAGTCACAAATAAACACAAAACACGGTTAAGTCAAATAGGCCTACTTTCAGTGGAATATATTATAATCCTAGGCAAGAGTCAATAAAAATTCCTATTTTAATAACTTTAGTACTGTAATGTATTAATTGATGCTTTCCAAATACATCGTAATACAGTACAGAACCTTTTGTCGAAATTAAAGATACAAGCAACCATTTTGTTACAAGACAGGATGTTTATTTATAGCCTCTCACTGGAGGCTCGAGGCACAAAAACTATCTTGACCTTGGAGTTGTTAATCCCCCTTCCCTGCCCTCCCTACAAGTTGGGTTTTTTTTTTACTCCAGCGATAAGATAATCAGTTCTCAAAATCGTAACGCACTTTATGATGTTAAAAATTTTTCCGCACAGATAACAAATCAGATCAGATCTGCTCGAGCTACGAACGATGATAACAAACTGACAATAGGCTATGCTATATGTTTTGTGATCAATACAAAATAAGTTATTCTTAGTCATAACCTGTGGAGATAAGCATATGGTTCGGTTCTCATCGCCCAGCGTGAAATGCCGAGATTCCTAGAAAGCGGCGGTTAAACCGAACTGCTCTTAAAGCAAGGTCGGTTAAAACAAACTGTATTATTTTACGATCGAAGGCGGATAATCCGATTATCAGTTAATACAAGGTCGGTTGATAGGGGATCTACTATATTTATTTATATTAGGGGTAAGCGAGTAGACTACTGGAGTGTTCAAGTATTTTTAGCGAGTATTTCAGTACTCAGCTCGACTCAAGCTTTTCAAGAAAACTGTAAGAGTTGAGCCTTATAATGAGTTTTCTGGAAGCATTCATATTGGTACAGTTTGACAATCAAAGCACAACCACCCTGGCATTTTATTTTATAACTCTTACTGTGAACTGACCTGAAAACTTACTGAAATCAAGTTGTTTAAGATAGATGAACTATGGTTAAATGAAATTATGTGGACGACTTGGGCTTCATAGATCTGAAGAATAAATTACAAAATCATATTTTGGAGGGTCGGACATAAAGACAGAGGTGTTTTGTTTGTGAGAAACATTTGCTGTTGCCATTGTAAAAAGTAGAAACAACATATAAACATAAAATTAACAAAACAGAGATTCGCCGTGAACTCTTTTACTTTTGAAAACTAACAAAGAAGAATATGCAGCCATTTCATTTAGTTAAACATTAGCTAACAAAGTTCCTTTTACAGCAATGGTAAAAAAAGTTAGGTATGACAAACAAAAATCACGTTTGTGATTTTTGGCCGATTTCTTTTTGCCAAATTACCTTATAGGGAATTTTGGGCAAAATTCCCATGTAAGCTATTACCTTAGGTCTCGTGATGAGACCTAGACCCGGGACCGATTTACTTTTTCATTTTGATGTTCCCAGAGGCAAAAAAAAAAACCATCTGCATGCATAGATTTTTTATATATACTAGCAGCTGTACCCGTGCTTTGCATCGGTAAGAGGATGCAAAGAAGGAGAATAGGTTCGAAATACATCTGTTGTGTAATATAGTTTCACATCCGCCAATGGTATTATAATCAAAATTCAACAGTACCACTTCATTTGATAAAGGTTTAGTCTAGTCAAGATATAAATAAAACCCCTTAACCTTAAAAAAATTGCTTTAAAAGATTTTTTGATGGTTTACATTTCCATTAAGTACGTGAAATAATATACTAAAAGTCTAATAAAATCGGACTCTCGGAAATCGGGTTATTCAATATGGCGTCCAGAAATTAAAAAAAAATAATAAACCTCATTATTTTTTCCGTAAAATTTCTTCTTGTCCTCCAATTAAGACCAAATTTGGTAAAAACCTGTGAATTTGTATTATCTCGAAATACCCCCGCCGCAGAAAACCTGCAGACTAAGCGAATTTCCATCTACTTGGCTGGAATTCCACAAAATTATTCCCTTAAAATTGTCAGATTTATTTCCTATTTAAATATAATTAAAAGAATGTGTACTAAGGTTTGTCGCTACAAGGAAGACAACGTGTATTTTTTATTGAAATATTTATAGCTGAGTAAGAAGTAAAAAAATTTCCAAATTTCACTAAAATATGTCCATCCATAGACAAGCAAGCTATAACACTTCATTTATTCTCCATAAGAATAACATGGTAATTTAAAATGTACACTTTTTTATTTTCTCCGTAACCGTTAGGCATACAACAACGCTTCTGTATACTAAATTATTTGTTTTTATGATCTCTTCAAAATGGTTTGGAAATAAAATGCAACTTTTTACGGTGAAAAATGAGAAAATCCCATTTTTACCCCGTAAAAAATAGGAGATCTTAAGCATACTCAATTTTTGGGCTTACCCTAAACCCAAATCTTAAATATACACAAATCATAATACAAAAACTTTCTTCAGGGTTATATGTTTTGAGGCATGTGTCACTAATGTAACCTGGACATTCTAAAATAAAAATATTTTTTCTTATGGTCTGGCCTCCAATCTATGAAGGAACGTCCAAAAAATTTAGATACAGTTCTGAAACTCCAAAAATGCTATAAGAACCATGCTATACTTAGAGAAACGAATAACTGTAAAAGATAAATTTTCAAAACTACACATTTTGACTGTCTGATCAATAAATATAGTGTTATGTGCGTTAAAAATCAACTACAAAGTTTGGAAATTAGAAAAAATGTCCATTCATATGAAACTAGAAATAAAAATGATATAAATTTATCAATATCAGCTTCTATGAAAAAAACTAAAAAAAGGAAACCTTGATGGGATCAAAATTTTTCAATCATTTTCCTACCGAATTAAAAAGTAAAATAAACCAAAATTATTTTATAAAACTAGTGAATCATCTGCTGCAAAAGAATTATTATTCATTTGAAAAGTTTTTTCAATAAATGTTAAAAAAAATTATGTTGAGATGCTCTGCTGGAAAAAAAAAATAAACAATAAAAACAACTCGATGACCCAAAGTGCTGCTCCAGAGATTCTTTTAAGAATGGTTCACTGCAACTACTCTACTGGCTGCAAGAATTTGCAATATTCCTGCAACAAAGTATGGGTTACCTTGTACTACAGTTTGTGGACTTTACCAGCTTGGGGAACAATGTGACAATTTGTTAAGTAATCATAACAGTGTAGAACTTGATGAGAATGATGAATTATTATTTTTTATAATGCTCTACTACTAACGACAAGAAAGTGTGACTATCATACTAATATTATAAATGTGAAAGTTTGTTTGTTTGATGTTCAATCACGCATTACCTACTGGTCGGATTGGGCTGAAATGTGGCTTTATGAAAGCTCAGATTCCCGATTAATATACAAGCCTATTCTTTTCCAGGGCCGTGTTAAGGGCCAGTGGAGCCCTGGGCAAACCCAAAAGCAGCGCCCCCTTTTTTTCCTAGTGCGGGCGGGCGGTGGTTAAGGGGCACCTGGTGGGCGCCCCCAAACCTCTGGCGCCCCTGGGCATATGCCCAGTCTGCCCGTTTATAAAAGTGGGCCTGTTCTTATCTAAAAAATTCTTTCGGGCTCCATCCCAGTGGCTCTGGAATTTCCCATGTTAACCTTATGAGTACTCCTATTTTTTTTTTTTATTCAAGAATTTATAGATCTTTAAGTAAATAAAATATGTATGTTGAATTTTAGCTTGTGATCTTTATTTTAAGACCTATTAATGGATTTTTCAAGCAAAAAATACTCATAAATTAAAATACCCCCACCGCAGCAATCCTGCAGACTAAGCGAATTTCCATTTGCCTGATTGAATTTACACCAAAATATCACATTAAAAATATCACATTTATTCCCTATTTAAATAGCACTAGTTTTACTAGTACTTAGGTTTACTATGACAGGGAGGGTAAAAAAGTGTTTTTAGTTAAATGTTAAATAGTTTAGTATGAAACAAATGCATTTTCCAAATTTGATAAAAATATATTCATAAACAGGCTAACTACAACAAGTTTTCTTATTCTCCGTAAGAATAACATGGGAATTTAAAATTTACAATTTTTTGGAATTTTCTCCGTAATTATTAGGCGCATGACAACGCTTCAATTTTCTAAATTGTTTGTTTTTTTGAGCCCTAAAATGGTTTTGAAATAAATTCAAAATTTTATGTTTTTATGGTCAAAAATGGGAAAAATCAATTTTTACCCCATAAAACCCCCCATAAACCCCTGTTCCCATGGTCCGATCATGCTGGTTCACGAACTCGTTCAAATAAATGTAGGTTTACACGTTTGTACCAATTTTCATTGAAATCTGATCATTTTTGCTTGAGTTATTGTGCTAACGGACACATTTGACCAAAATCTCGGACGCCATCTTGAATTTTGGACTTCCGAGATTCCGATTTAATTAGAATTTTTTCCTGGTAAATAAACATAATTCTAAGTCAAAATAACCAATAAAATATTTTAAAGCATTTTTTTTAGGGTTCTCGTACGGATTTACTCGACTAGTTTATGACTTTTATCTCAGATAAGTTGAGGGGTGGAAACAAATTAGGCTACTTAGTACAAAATATAAGTGGCTCCGATGCGTTTAATTAACATACTTAAACTACCTACCTATACGGTTTCATTTTTCATCCTCTGTATTATGAATTTTTTTGATGACTAAATTGATTTGTTTTTATTTGATTTGATACGAGTTCATTTAATGTTTTTAAGATGTAAAAAAGTGTTACAGGTCGTTAAAATCTGGCTATTACAGTCCTTTTTTAAAGATTTTCTGGCGGACAAATCTCCTTTTGTATGGGGGTTTCCATAACCCCCTAAACCCCCTGAAAGGTTCGGCACCCTCATTTCCAAGACCCCTGGACACACCCATGTAGCTGACAGCAACTTCAGGTTCACAGAATAGTATACAGTTTAACTCGGACTAACCTAAATAAATATCCCAAGTCCATTCACCATAACCTCTTTTTTCTGTTAATCAGTGGTTTTGATTACAAGCTATTTTGGTTCAGATAGATCTTCAACAGTAGATTTGACTTTCTGTAATCTTAAAATCTACCATTGATTAGTGTATACACAAAATCTATTTCTTAATATGATCGACAATTATTTTCTGAACTATATCTTCACAGCAGTTGCCAATAATTCTTCTGGCATTCAATTCTTGCATAGTCCATTTTCCAATTGATTTGAATTTGTTGTGGATGAATTATGGTTTGGGTAAACCAGAGTTCCAGTTTTTACAGGGTGCAGTTAATAGAGGTTTTACTATGTATACATTACATCCCTGCTATTTCATATGGTTTGTCTTAGGAATGTTTATTTACGTTCTTTATAACATCTGATATCAAATAAAAGATCATAAATACAGCTGGTAGTTGAATAACACTAACATAGTTATGCTCGAGGATAAAATAGTTAGAAAAATCTTATTAGGATTAAAGCTTGCATGAAGCTTAAACTCATACTATGAAAATTCAGCACCTGCTATGGAAAAATGTAGAACAACAGCAAAATCTTCATTGTTATCATTAAATATTATCATTGTTTTAAGTGAACAATTGGAGAGGAGCCAGAACCAGGCATTTTAAGCAGCAGGGTTCTTGCCTTCCGTAATGTGTTTGTTGTCGTGACTGTGTTGTTCCCTACACTCCTCTGTCCCTGCATGCAACTTGCTAAGTCCCTCCCGCACACTTGCCAAGTTGCTCAACTTGGACAGAGGAATGATCTCAGCCAGAGCTTATTGTTGTTTATTACCTCCATTGTGATACTTCTACCCAACTATCTAGAGGTACCGGAACTAATTACAATCGCTCCAATGTTGCCCTTTATTTAAAAAAATTAATGCTGTACTGTGGATTGGTAAAATAAATATTTTAAAAACATAAAAAATTAAAAATATAATACTATATTTAACATATAGTATCTATATTTATCTTCCTATATAAATAATACTGTGGATCGCAATCTGAAGACGAATTGGAACTACATGAAGGTATTTAGGGAAAATCTTGGTTATAATTTAGTAACAATTCATTTTATAATGGTCTTTGGTTTCCTTTCAAGATTTTTCATCAACAGAATGTTGACTAGTTTAGTTGCAAGAACAGCTTTGTCAAAGCTTGCAAAATAAAACATTGAAGTAAATAACTGCAGTCAACTGCCGCTGCCAACACCAATTAGTAATGATAGTGATATTTTAGATTGTGCCGTATTACAGTATAAAAATTTCGTGTTGGGTTTTTTATATTTACTTATTTTCATGTTCTTACCTGATGCAAGCTTTGACAAAGATGTGATTACAACTAAACTAGTCAGCAATGTGTTGATGAAAATGTGGACGACAGACTGAGGTAAAAAAAAAACCTATATTGTTACCTATATTTTTTTTACTAAATGAGGTTCAATTTTATAGTGCTTTGATTTTGGATAGCCCAAATATTCATAACTCGTAACTAATAGTGTTTCAAATAAAATAATGAAATTGTTATTTAATAGGTACCCAATAAGGTGCTCTGATATTTTCCATCAAGTCTATTTTTGTTTTATTTTATGTATACATACAGATATTTGGAAGAAAAACTACGAGCTATGTCATTTCTGAAATAAAACTAATGATTTATGTGTATAGATAAAGTTTATTCCACTATCTTGAACCTGAAAATGCTGAAATACTCTTTGTAATATTTAGACCAGCTTAGCTTAAGATCAAACCTTCTTACTAATCAATGCACATCTCTATTATCAACTCAAGATTTTGTGCTACATATTTCCCACACTGGAGCAACGTGCCCCATCTTCCCGAAAGTGAAGCTCTTTCTCAATGGCATTCAACCACTAGTAAAATAAGCTAGGATGAGGGATGATTGAGATTCAGGATGCAGAGCCCTAGTTCTGGATAAAAAGGTTAAACATTGATCTTAGAATTACACTTCATTTGAGCTCAGTGCCTCAGTGAGTCAGTGCTCATATGCCGAAAAATAATAAGAAATTTTATATTTATGCTTTAGCGAATCCAATTATCCTGCTTTTCCCTTTGATCGAAGAAACTCGCCAATATGTAAAACTCACATTTCTGATTTGATTTACACAAATCGGTCTCAGGTTCCTTAGCATGTTGTTCTTGTCCTATTGCGGAAGCACCTTACATAACTTGGCCAATATGGCATTGTTTGGCATAATATGGGTCTTTTCCACAGATCACTGACCTTTCATAGGAAGTGGAAGCTGCATTGATACCTATATTAGTATGTATTTTCTCTCTGAGTGTATGTCCTAACTGTTCCATAGAACTTTTCCTATTATTTCTCGGAAAATATTCGTTAGTAGTGTTTTATAAATATTTGTCGGTTGTCACTTACAATTATTCCATTCTAGAAGAGTACCCGTCCTTGTGACTCATGCTCTGCGTTTGCAATGGGGGGGACACGGTTTGGGAAAATTTGGTTCTTTAAATTTACGGTATTCCTTAGTACAGTATAACATGTCTACCATAGGCAAAATGTTCTACCGCTGCAACTAAACAGTAGAAAAAAGTAAATTATCAAACATTCGCACAATATCATAAATTATTTATTAAATTCAAAACAAAAACATAACTGCAAACAATCCTGACTGTACTCATTGTGTATCACAGCTTTTTGTTGATACTTTGTTGTTCAAATTAGCTGTTGTCATAAATGCAAAAAAAAATAATAGTGCTGCACCCTTTTGGTAAACTCTATAACTTTTATAACTTTTAGCGAATTTCCCATATAGGGAATAAGCTATTACCGTAGTACTCATGGTAAGATCTGGACGCGGGACCGATTTTTTTTTTCGTTTCGAGGTCCCTAGAGGCCAAAAACACCATCCGTTCAAATTCATATATATATACAGGGTGATTGATATAAGTGTGCCAGCCGTTTTATTCGAAAACTATAAGAGATATCAAAAAAAGTTAAATGGTAAGTGCCTTGGATTTTTTATTTTAAAAATTGTAGTCAAGTCAAAAAATTATTTTAGCCGCCATTTTTCCAATATGGCCGCCAACTTTGATTTTTCTTAAAGAACATCCTGTATTTTATGATGTATTCTGGTAGAAAATGTGATTTTAAGACGATTTTATCCTTGTAATTTTTTTCATAAACCTAACCGTTTCAAAGATAATAATGGTTAAAGTTTTGAAATTTTTGCATGAGAAGGAGTTTCGATACAGGCCTACCAAGCATGCCAGCTGTTTTATTCGAAAACCATTCAAAATTTCACAACTTAAACCATTATTATCTTTGAAACGGTTAGGTTTATGAAAAAAATCACAAGAATAAAATCGTCTTAAAATTACATTTTCTACCAGAATACATCATAAAATACAGAGTGTTCCTTAAGAAAAATCAAAGTTGGCGGCCATATTGGAAGAATGGCGGCTAAAATAATTTTTTAGACTTTACTACAATTTTTTAAATAAAAAGTCCAAGGCACTAACCATTTAACTTTTTTTGATATCTCTTATGGTTTTCGAATAAAACGGCTGGCACACTTATATCAATCACCCTGTATATTTATTTATATATTTATATATATATATATATGTGTGTCCGTTAGCACGATAACTCGAGCAAAAATGATCCGATTTTGATGAAATTCGGTACAAACGTGTAAACCTACGTTTATTCGAACGAGTTCGCGATCCAGCATGATCGGACCATGGGAACGGGGGTTTACGGGGGGTTTTATGGGGTAAAAATAGGTTTTTCGCATTTATTACCCAAAAAACATAAAATTTAGCAATTTCTTTCCAAACCATTTTGTAGAGCTTAAAAAAACAAATAATTTAGTATATTGAAGCGTTATTATGCGCCTAATGGCTACGGAGAAAATTCCAAAAAATTGTAAATTTAAAATTCCCATGTTATTCTTATGGAGAATAAGTAAACTGTTGTAGTTTGCTTGTTTATGAACTTATTTTGATCAAATTTTAAAAATGTATTTATTTCTTACTAACTATTAACATAAAAAAAACAGTTTTACCTCCCTGATGCAGCAAACCTAAGTACTTGTTAAACTAATTCTATTTAAATCGGGAATAAATGTTATATTTTTAAGTAGACATTTCAGTGTAAATCAAATCAGTCAAATGGAAATTCGCTTAGTCTGCAGGTTTGCTGCGGCGGGGGTATTTTGAATATCATAGAACCAACTTGTTTAGTCGAAACAGCTGACAAAATTCTTTAATTCCTTTTAAATTTTGAATTCTCATAAGGTTAACATGGGAAACTACAGAGCCACTGGGGCGGAGCCCGAAAGGATTTTTGAGATAAGAATATGCCTATATGTTGTCCTTTGAATTTTTACAAATTATTGACAATGTCATAAAACAGCTAAAGTTATAACATAGTCAGTTAATAAATACAATATAGCTAACTAGACAAAATAAGACATGCTACAATACATATTTTAAACATTACAATTGAATAATCTTATTCATAAGAAAAATGTGTGGCATTTAGAATAATGGAAGTGATTAAACCCCATAACCAACAAAATCCAACAGTACTTTGGTCAATTTGTTAACACTACTTAAAAATTAATACCAGGCATTTCAAAAAAATCATTTAGAGAATAGAAGGGGTTGTTCAAAAGCCATCTGTAGAATTTATTTTTTAAAATATTTTAAGGATTTTTTTTATTAAATGTATTAGCATGTTGTATATTTTTTTTAGTGAGATTACAATATGGCTTTTAAGAGTTTTAGACAGTCTGAAAAAGTCTATGGTAGCAAGGTTTTTATTCCTTGTACTATGAACATGAGAATTTTGTTTGATTAAGTTTGGATTTTTTAGAATATATGATACAGAGTCAAATAAATAAATGTTAATCAGTGTTGGAATTTGTAGCTGAATGAACAGGGGTTTTCAGTATTCCTCTAGGGGTTCATAAGATATAATTCTAACTAACCAACTTCTTTTGTAAGACTAAAATTTCTTCTATCCTACTGCAATTTCCGTAAAAGATAATATTATATCTTAAAAATGGATTTAAAATAAGCAAAGCAGGCTGTTTTACTATAATTTTGATCTATACAATGTATTAGTTTAGTCATAAGACAAATTACCCTTGAAAGCATAGAACTTATGTTATCGATATGAGGTCCCCAAGAAAGAGTCTTAACCAGATAAATAGCAAGAGATTTAACATTGTCTACATAGCAATCCAACGTATTTAATTCGCACGGTCTAAGGCCAAAAACAATTTTTTTAGTTTCATCTTTATTTAAGAGGAAGCCATTAGATTCAAACCAGATAGAGGAAGCATTAATTGAGTTTTGAGCTAACTCTTTAAGTTGTTTAAGATCGGGACTAATATTTAAAAATGTTGTATCATCTGCATACAAATAAGTTTTACTAGTTATACATTCTGGGAGGTCGATAATACAAATTAAAAATAACAGAGGACCTAGAACAAACCCCTGAGGCACGCCATATTTTATTTTTAATTCTTGGGACCATTCTCCAATAATATTGACATTTTGTGTTCTATTGAGTATTACTTGAAAAAAAAAGAAAGTGGAGTTCCGTTGATACCGTAAAAAGTTAATTTTTTTATTAGGTCATCATGTCCACACAATCAAAAGCCTTACTCAGGTCTCAGAATGTAGCCTGAGCAAGTGACTTCCTCTCAAAGACCATTAGTACCTCATTAATAAATTTCTCTATTGCGTCTGATGTACACTTACCCTTTCTGAATCCAAATTGCAAAACACTTAAGAAGTTGTTATTTTCAAAAGAAGAATTCAGCTGAACAAATCAAATCAAATCAAAACAAATCATTTTTATTAGCACATAAACGTACAGAGGTTATAGATGAATGCACAGGTGCTTTGTCATTCTTCTTATAGCCTAATATTATATAATGTCCTTTCTTAAAATGTATTTAGTAATAATAAATAAAATCTTTATATTCTAAAATCAAAGATTGAATATATATAAAATCTTTTGAACTGTAAGCATTACTAACAATTCTCTTTTTTTATGTTTTCAGCTGATTCAATTAAAAAGGGATTGAAAATATCAGGAGATATTTAGGGTGTTTTTGAATTGATTAAAGAATTTCTACTGGTTTTAATGACTTGCCAAGCAGTTTAGCATTTGTTATTACTTTTTCTATGATATTTGTTTTATGTTTTATTTTGGCATTCTTAATTGAATGCTTGTGTTGATTTTTCTACCCATTATACACTTGTTCTTTTTCGTTTGAAACACTTTGGCTTAGAGCTTAAAAACAAATAATTTAGTATATTGAAGCTTTATTGTGCGCCTAATGGTTACGGAGAAAATTCCAAAAAAATTTAAATTCAAAATTCCTATGGAGAATAAGTAAACTGTTGTAGTTTGCGTGTTTATGAACATATTTTGATCAAATTTTGAAAATGCATTTATTTCTTACCACACTATTAACATTTTACAAAAAAAAAAACACTTTTACCCTCCCTGTTGCAGCAAACCTAAGTACTCGTTAAACTAATTATATTTAAATAAGGAATAAATGTGATATTTTTAAGGAGATATTTTAGTGTAAATCCAATCAGGCAAATGGAAATTCGCTTAATATGCAGGTTTGCTGCGGTGGGGGTATTTTTTATTTTTCTATCTAGGAAGATCAATCATTCTTTCATACTGCTCAACTCACTTTTACACCAATCAATATTATTTTTTGGGGATTTTTCTGTTTGAATTTGTATTACTTTAGAAAAATAAAAATTGTTATCTTTTAAAACTTTGGCCAGGGGCACACAGGCAATTTTGAGTCTAGCAACAGTTGCCCAACTAATTGGGGGACTGTTGCGCAACCCACTCGGAGACTCTGAAGTCTAGCGACAGTGGAGCTGGAGTGCGCACACAGGCAGCTTTTTAGTCGTCAATCTAAAGTCTTAAGACGTAAGTTGGACATTACATTCGTTAACAGAGTACCGAATGGATTTCAATTATACAGCCGTAGTATGTGTTTTGTTGTTGAAGTTGTGATCTTTGATTTTATCCTCTTGTGTTAGGTTGTTCCAATCTTAAGTAACTGCCAAGAAAACCTCATTCCAAAACGTCTTCTTCAAATTAATATCCGAAGAGTCTTTCAATCACTTTAAATATAAAGGCGGCCTCTTCTCAACTTCATCAATTAATTGTTTGACATCCTCATCGCAGACATTCATATTTAAGTAATTTTCAAAAAAACTTCACACAACAAAAAGAGAGCAAACACTATTAAGTGACAGTTCTGGCCGCGAGTAGCTGAATTCCTGGGGTGAGACTGAGCGACACAGCGACAATTTAGTCACATGTGTGTGCGTCTACACTTGTTTCAATGGATACCAAACCTGGAGCAACAGTCCCGCGACAATTGAGTCGCAGAGCTGTCTCTGGCAAATTGGGTCCGGGAACATCGGATGCAACAGTTGTGCGACTGTCCCTAGACTGTTTCATTGGTGTGCGCACTCCAATTTAAAACAATGGTGAACATTTTAGTCGGGCAACTGTTGTTAGACTCAAAATCGCCTATGTGTGCCTGGCCTTTGAAAAACTTTCTAAAATAATATTTTCTGCTTTTGGATTTATACAATGAAGCACATTTGTCCAATCATAAGTACCAAGCTTAACCACTAACACACCTACCGAATCTCTTGGCAAAATTACTTTAGAAAAGAAGTTTAGCAGCATATTGATTAACGCAATTTTTTCCCAAATTCATAGTTATATTGGGAGTGTTGCTGAAGGTCTTCGACACACATTTTGCAGTGCTGAGGGTGCTGAGGGTGTCTAAACGGGCAGTATGTCGAAGCTCTAAATCCAGGAAGGACTAAAAGTACAGTCAATGCAGAAAACTCATCCACTGATACTGTTTTAGACCTTGGACACACAAACTATATTTTATAGATAAATGTTCATAAAATGAGAGTTGCTGAAGGTCTAAGTCCCAAAAGGTCTAAAATGTGAGTCCCGGAAGGTCTAAAATACGAGTCTCTGAAGGTCAAAAATGCTAGTCTCTGAAGGTCTAAAATGCGAGTGTCGGAAGGTCTAAATCCCGGAAGGTCTAAAAATTTGGGCATTGCGTCGCCAGAGTTGAAGGCTACACACAGTCAATAACGCAACAACTTGTAGAGTTGTAATTATTCTCTGTGATAGTTTTAGTAACTCTCACGTCTATTAATTCGCTAGCACGTTATTACGAGTACAATGGAGATATTATAATTAAAATTATCTCTATTTATATTATATACAAATCGAACTAATACAATGTTTACAAGCTATCTATGTACTACGCATTAAACAATTACATAACTTAGCACGGCTTAGAAGAACAGGCGTTCTTTCAAAATACGAATTTAACTCTGGTCAATGCGGTATCAGCCTTCAACTCTGGCGACGCAATTCCTGTATTTTTAGACCTTCCGACACTCGCATTCTAGACCTTCTGACACTAGCATTTTAAACCTTCCGGGACTAGCATTTTAGACCTTCCGACACTCGCACTTTTAGACCTGCCGGGACTTAGACCTTCAGCAACTCTCATTTTTTATAAACATTTATTTACAAAATATAGGTTGTGTACCCAAGGTCTAAATCCCGCAAGGTCTAAAACAGTATCAGTGGGTGAGTTTTCTGCATTGACTGTACTTTTAGACCTTCCGGGATTTAGACCTTCGACATACTGCCCGTTTAGACCCTCATCAACAAGTACAAACTGCAAAATGTGTGTCGAAGGTCTAGTTAGACCTTCCAGGATTTAGGCCTTCGGCAACTGATCCGTTATATTTAATAGAAGACCAAAAACTTTACAGTTTATGATTGCATTTTTATTACAGTTTGTTACTACGTTGTCCAGGCAATTGTTGCCTCGAGTGGGGTAGTGATTTAGGAAGTGAAAATTGTGCTGGTGGAGTATATTAAGAAATTGTTTAGAGAGGTAGTCAAGTCAAAATTTTAATTTAAATCTCCTCCAACAATTAAAACATAATTAGTCCAACGAGAGAGATGAGATAATAATTTATCAAAATTTTCAAGAAAAACCACAGGTTGAAGGGGAGTGGTAGACTAAAACAAAAATGAATTTAAAATCCTCGATAAAGACCGCTGCTGCTTCTAAACTCATTTCAGTACAAAATTGATCCAAATCACACATTTTAACCTGTAAAGAGCCCCCTCCCCCTTTTATGATCAGTTCTGCAGGAAGCACTACCACAGCAGAAATCATCAGGATACAGTAGACTCCCTCTTATACTGCCGAGGCCAGTCCGGATAACTGGTTTTCGAGTTAAACCGACGTCCCCAAAGTGTCCGTCCTGCTTTTATATGTTAACCCTTTCAGTGCTATGAAACGATATATCGTTGTTTTAAAAAATCTCTAAGGGATATAGAGAGGAAGGTTATTTTAACAAAAAATAGCAAAACGGCCATTGGTGACCTGCATGTTCATAGGATAGGTACACTAACAACCACTTAGCTAAAAGATTCGCCCAATCCGATGATTTCGAGGTGTATGTCTAAACCAAGGATTATGAACACCTCACTATGCCCCAGTGGTTGTAGTATATCGCTACAAACACACAGGTCACCAACTATTTGCCACACAGGACGGGATTCGAACCCGAGCAGACGAATGCCACTGGCCAAGTGACACACGCCCTAGCCTTCTCGGCTATCTGTGCTTGAAGACTGAGGAGTCAAAACCCGGTATTTAAGCTGTCGCCACCGTTTGCAAACAGATGGCACTGCAGATGGTTGTTCAATGCGTTACTAGGTAGCAGCACCAGTTAGTCACGGACTATTTAGATGCAATCTTTTAGTTTAAACACAACAGTGATCATAAATGTGTTCCTGAGACTTTGCTGCAAAACATTAGTTTCCCTAAAATGGCTATATTACGATAACCTCGTCCAACTAAATCAAGGTTAAATACAATATTACATTGTAAACTATATGTCTTTTGATTTTATGAGATTTTGGTTTCAAATAATGCTATCAGAACATAAAAATTTATAGGAAAACTAGGAAAATTACAACAAAAACTAAGTTTTATTTAATGTTTACTAAAAATAGCGGGATTTATCTTTCTTATATATTTTCTTATTGTGTTATTATTCAAAATTAGCCTAATTAATAAAATAGTGACAACAAAATAAATAAATTTAGTCTTACAAAATATGAATTATTGGCCTAGCACTGAAATAAGGGTTAAGTATTTATTCAACCCCTGATGCAATAGAAATGAAGACTTTTCGTATTAAGTGTAACAAGACCATAGTTTAGTGTACCACTACGCACCTGATGATGGAGTTATCTCCGAAACGGCCGTAGTGAAGTATCACCCCTGATTGCGTAGATGGTAAGAACAAAATATGTTATTACATTTTCACGCAATCCGCCACACTCAAGAATATAAAATAATGCTTTTATAATTCCCATTAAAAAACTGCGTAGGCTACCTAAGTGTTTATAATCTTTACAAGTTCTTTGAATGCCCAATCACATTAACTGTGGATTATAAATCTAAATATATGAATATTTTGGATAAGTAAGCAAACTAAATAGGTCTAGCTTAAATTTTTTTCAACTGAAGAAATGCAAGCAGTAATTTGAATGGTGTACAATATCATTTGCTTTTGAATTATCGATAGTAAACAAAAACGTATGCTCAATTACTCTACTATGTGGATATGAAACCTATAATTTTTTACAAAATAAAAAACTACTTGTTTGCCATAATTAAGCAGTTAATAATCTTGATATCCACAAATAATCTATTTGTATATTCCATTACCTTCTCATTACCCACCATTTTATATTCCTCCTTCAAAATGCACCCGCAAATATTTACTCACATGAAGGGAAACTACTGTGTTCTCCCGTTTGTATTGATATAAAATATAGAAAGCAAAATGAGAGCATATAAAAATAATCTTGTATTAACAAACCTGCAAGCTATGCGTTTTTCCAGCCGCTGATTTTTAAAATCCATAAGCAGGTCTATAGTAAAAAGAAATGTATAGATCTACGCCCAGTATTTAATAACATTGGCCCAATAGTACCTAGGTTTTCTGCTTCATGGACTTTTTTCTATTTTTTTAGCCTTTAAAGCCTACGATAAAATAAATATAGTTTAAAATGCAATAAAAAATGCATAACGGTCTACATAAATTAATGTATTCTTTATACATACAGATAACATGGGACGCAATTGAAATTGAATATCTCGATAATCATTAGATGTTGGATCAAAATTTACTGTACCTTTTAAAATTTGATAAAAAATAGATAACTATTTTATATATATATTTTGATTAAACTTTTAGAACCTTCATTAAAATAATGCCATTTAAAAAATTTCATAATACATGTCTAAAAATTAATTTATTTCCTACACAGATTAAATTAACATGGAAGCAGTGCATTTAAATAACTCAATAATCTAGAAATGTTGGATAAAAATGTAACATATTAAACTGTGTTTGTTTTGAGGCTGATTTAAATGATTTTAGTAAAGTGTTGTACAGTATCACTAATATGATTTCTTCTAGCTGTTTTGTTTACAATCTTACAAAAGTTGTAAAATGAGGCAGACAAAGTATGAAATAAAGCTTACTATCCTATATATACTTACTAGCCTATATATACTTACTAGCCTATATACTTTGCCCAGTCATTTTTTAGAATGTATGATGGCTCTCCAAGTAAAGTCCAACAAATGATGAAATTTGTAATTGTAGGACGTTTTAGACTTTTGAATCCTTGTTTTCTATTAAATAATCTAATATAAACGAACCTAACCTAAACTAATCGAACTACAAAAAATATTTCAATATTTGAAATTAAATAGTTTCTGTGGACCTCTTTCTCTTTTCGTAATACTTTTTTCTGGCACCATGTATAGAATTGGTAGCTATTATACACCATGCCCGGTCATAGTGTATAAATCCCTATTATTATTACTGCATTTCATACTTTACCAAAACATATACATCATTATACGAAGCCTATTATTGCCACAGGAACACTTATAGTGCTGATTGTGTCATATTGTATTCCGTGCTATCGTAACTAATAAAAAGGATATTTGGATGATGTACGGTAATTAATGTTTGTTTATGAAAAAATCTTCATAAAATTCTTTATTTTATGGAAGGTTTTATGATGAACCTGGTCAGTTTAAAGTTCAATAAAGAAAACAGTAAATTCGTTTAGTTTGAATGTTTGTTTCAACAATGTCATGTGTTCTATCTGTGCATTTGATCAATTTTTTTTATGGAACATAAGTATCCTAAGACTATGTTGAAACCTACATGGGGTGCAAACACAGGGTGCGGCAAAAAAACCGTTCTATTTTCTGTAGCGCACTGTTCAGCGACAGGTCGTCTGAGGGTGGTGGTGATGGGCTTGTGGGAAAGCCTACACGTTGCCATTATCTGTAGTCAGAGATCAGTGGTCCTCTGAGCAACAGGCGTTTTTTATAAAGTACAAGGTTATTCTAAATGATGGACCCATTTTTAATACCTACTTTATAATTTTTATACTATTAAACTTACCGCTATAAAATACACATCAAACGAAAAAGCAACTCAAAGAGTTTATGCCTTCCAAAGACACATCATTTAACAAAATCGATCCAACAGAACTGTAGATTTAATTGTACAAAGTTAAAAAGTAATCTCCAACTTTTTTTACCACTAGAAATTTGGAGGTTACTTGACGTTTTTGCAAATAACTTTTAAATGGTGAGGAAATTGACCAAAGTGGAAGGTAATATTCCGAAAGAGAATAAAATTTCCTACAATCCACTATTATGCATATCTTGAAAATATTTAATAAATGTAGCCTAAATTTGGCTTAAAATAAAAAAGTGTGAAATTTAATGTTTGCTATGTTTATTGTCTACATTGAAGACGGGAATTTTCAATTTTTTTTTTTTCATTTTGAGGCAATTTTTGGTACCTTTCTTGAGTACAATAGACCCCCTCTTAACCGACCCTAATGGGACCGGACCTAGGTCGGATGACTCAATAGGTCGGTTAAAACGGGCAATCCCTAAAATCATAATATAATGAAGTGCTATTCATTTGGAATTATATAATCATTATTTTGAAGCCATACATGCATTATTTATAAAATAAACTACTCTTATCTCCTTTTTCGTATTGACAGAAAAGTCACAAATAAACACAAAACACGGTTAAGTCAAATAGGCCTACTTTCAGTGGAATATATTATAATAGTAGGCAAGAGTCAATAAAAATTAATCAATAAAAATATTTCAATACCGTAACTTTAGTACTGTAATGTATTAATTGATACAGTAAAGAACCTTTTGTCGAAATTAAAGATGCAAGCAACCATTTTGTTACAAGACAGGATGTTTATAACCTCTCAATGGAGGCTCCAGGCACAAAAACTATCTTGACCTTGGAGTTGTAAACCCCCTTTCCCTGCCCTCCCTACAAGTTGTGTTGTTTCTGTTTGTTTATTCCAGTGATAAGATAATCAGGTAACGCACACTTTATGATGTTATAAATTTGCCGTACAGATAACAAATCAGATCAGATGTGCTCGCATTACGAATGATGATGACAAATTGACAATAGGCTATGCTATAATTTTTGCGATCAATACAAAATAATTTATTCTTAGTCATATCCTGTGGAGATAAGCGTATGGTTAAGTTCTCATCGCCCAGCGTGGGAGCGGAAATGCCGAGATTCCTAGAAAGCGGCGGTTAAACCGAGCTGCTCTCAAAGCAAGGTCGGTTAAAACAAACTGTATTATTTTACGATCGAAGGTGGATAATCCGATTATCGGTTAATACGAGGTCGGTTAAGAGGGGGTCTACTGTATTTTCAAAAAATGCCTAATACTAAGTTGTAGGAAATTTTATTCTCTTTCGGAATAATACCTTCCACTTTGGTCAATTTCCTCACCATTTAAAAGTTATTTGCAAAAACGTCAAGTAACCTCCAAATTTCTAGTGGTAAAAAAAGTTGGAGATTACTTTTTAACTTTGTACAATTAAATCTACAGTTCTGTTGGATCGATTTTGTTAAATGATGTGTCTTTGGAAGGCATAAACTCTTTGAGTTGCTTTTTCGTTTGATGTGTATTTTATAGCGGTAAGTTTAATAGTATAAAAATTATAAAGTAGGTATTAAAAATGGGTCCATCATTTAGAATAACCTTGTACTTTATAAAAAACGCCTGTTGCTCAGAGGACCACTGATCTCTGACTACAGATAATGGCAACGTGTAGGGTTTCCAACCAAGTTTAATAGTTTAAAAGTTATAAAGCGTTAAAACTGGGTCGTTCATTTTGAATAACCCTGTAGTTTAAAAAATGTAATGTTTCAGTCATTGCATCTTAGCGGCATCTCCATGCATTCTTTAAATTAGGTTGAGATGGAGAGGTTCCACCGCGATTATCTGTATGGGTAATCAACAAAACAAAGATTAATAAAAATTAATCTGTAGGGATAAGAATTAAGATCGAAATTAGTGTAACCGAGCAGTCAGACATGTTCAAAGCAAATGCTTGTTTTCGGGCGGGCCTGTTTTCCACAGCAACTTGAACTCTATTGAATGTTAGTTGTCTGGCGTCCGATCTGCTTTGGACAGGCTTGTCATCTCTTTTTTCAAGGCAGAACCCGTTGTTCTAATGTTAGTAACCCAACACGTGATTGTGCTACTTCACTGAATCCACGTCACCCTCATTAGAAGAATGCACGGAACTGCCAATGAGTTGCAATGAATGAATTATTATTTTTTTAATTTGGTTTGATAACAAACGCACGTTGCTCAGGTGACCACTGCTCTATGACCACAGATAATGGCATCGTGTAGGGTTTCCAACCCCACCACTCTCAGACGACCTGTCGCTGAACAGTGCACTACATAAAATAGATGGGTTTTTCGTCGCATCCGGTAGAATTAGATAGTTTGTTTTTTTCAGTTTCATGATTAAAGGTTCTTTCAAGTAGCCATGAAGGTCGTTATAGTAGGCTACCCATCACTGTCACTAATTATTCAAACTTTTAAAAAAGCCATTTTGTTTTCCGATAAATAAGGACTTCTCTAGAAGTAAACTTAAGGTATTCCTGCTAACAACATTATAATCACTTAATAATCAGTGATAATATTTTATTTTTCTAGTTTTACAGATCTATTTGCCTTATAAATACTTAAATCTGACAATCTCTGTCAGAACAAATGTCTATAAGAATTAAAAGAAAGTTATTTAAAGTCTACCAACAATGTTCACATATTTCTCCCGATGTTTTGGATGTTTCAAGTTTGATTGTGTGATTGATTATACGATTGCAACATCTGTCGCATGTTGCTGTGTTCCATTTGTTTCTTGTCTCTTTTTTTCAAATATAAATAAATATTGAAGTTTAACATCTTTCTACACCAAAGTAAAATAACAATACAGCCGGACCCCGATTATTACTACGATTTGTTTGAAACAATTCAGCTCACAATTTCAGAGACACGCCAATACTATATCTACGATAAAATACATAATACATGAAAACTACATGGATTGTACACTTGGGTGTACCCTGTACAAATGACGAAAGTACACTGAAATATTTGTAATCTTTCCGGCCTGTAATGTCCTCCTTCTTCCTCTATCTCTCTGTCTATCTATCTGTCTTCTCTCTCTCTCTTTAGATGCCTGCCCCGTACCCACACAAGTAGAAGGCCGGCAGGTAAGCTAAGCACACGAACATACACCTAAGGTCAGGTACAGGTAGGCCTAACTCACAAACACACACGCTCACACGGCATGTGCGATGTGCGTAGCTTCACTTGGATGCCATACGTAGCTTCACCTTTCCATTACGTTTGTGTCGCTGTCGTCATGCTCTTATAATCTTACATTTGCTTGTTTTCCGATAAAGTATCTTTTAAATGTTTGTATTGCTTGCAATATAGAACCTGTACTAATAATTTCACAGTACAAGCATCACATACTACCATAGTTTAGGCTAGTAGCATATTTTTAGACCCAGTTCTTATAGAGTAATGCTTCTTCCTTTCGGAAATGTTATATTTAGTGTAACTAGGTTTAATGCTTTCAAATGTATAATTAATTGATAATAATCCAAATAATTTTAAATTCTAATATCAAAAACACATTGGTAGATTACCAGTACCTCAGCATTGGAGTTTTGAAGTTTGTGGAAGAAGCATGATAAAATAGAATAACCTTTTTTCATAAATACTTACTAATGTTTGTCCAGGAGAAGGTAGGTTTAAATTTATTGTAGAATGATTATCACTTGACTTTTGTCAAAACCTCAATTGTTTCTACAACATGTCATGTAGATCAATTTTTAATATATTACTTATCCTCTGCTTTGGAATATTAATTTTAGTGTTGGATTTGTTTACCGTTTATAACATTTGTTTTGCTTTTAGTTTTTTTTTTGTTTTTTTTTCGGTCAAGGAATGAAATTAAATTAATTTGATATTGTTACTGGTCTTACAGAGTATACGCTATTCCTACATTGTATTAAGAACTAAAATCCTTACAGAAAAATCATACAATCGAAAAATAAAATAACATATAAAAGTACCTAAAAAGAATTAATTTACACTTAATTCTGATAAAGATTTCTCAATTGATTAAAATATAAGCTTTCCCAGCTAGATATTAGTTTTTGTTTTTAGACATATTAGTTTTTGTTTTTTGTTTTCAGACATAAAATAATTTAACCAAACAGGGACAATCAGAATATACCATAGTTGGTCAAATGTGTTACTTTATTTAGGCCAATTTGATCTCGGAATAAGTAAAATAATAAACATTAATTCAAAACCAGGCCATTCAATATGGTTAGTTATTCTCTGGATTAAAAAACAACAGCTTAGAACTTTCAAAAATATAAAACTGTTATCAATTAGATGTTAGACTGCAAACTTGAATTTGGAGCATTTTTATTCAACTGCATTTGCTGTCAAAGCATTAACATACAAGCAGATATTTTTATTTAGTTGATGTTATCGGTTTTTCAAATATTTTAGAATTTGAATACATTAGTGATATTGTAAAGTTAATTCATAAATCAGCATATTTCGTCTTATCTTGGGAAGGGAATTAAAAGTCTCATTGCGGTTCATTATTCTATCTTAAAACAGCTTTAAAAAGTAAGAATAAGAATAAGAATAATGTTTATTTTCCCAAATAGTTACAAATATATACAACAAAACAAAATGACAGTTTTTATAAATTCACAAAGTAATTTCATAAAATATTTCAAAGTCGTTATTGTAATATTCTAATTATAAGTAAAAAAAATATATATACTTCTAAAAACTAACTACACTAAAGTAAGTATTTTCTACTCGTGTCGTTAAGACTCACTTAACACAATCGTTGCGTAAACTACTATTACGCAACGATCACATAAAGATAGTGTTAATGACAAGTGTAGAAAATTTAAGGTAATAGCCTTAAATTTTAAGGTATTTACAGGAGTTGCGTACTCTACTTTACCTACGACCGGTTTTTAATTACTTTTAATCACAACTAGCCCAAGAGCCCATGACTGCCAGACCTTCCTCATTTAATAAAAGCTGAAAGTTTCTCAGCAAATGCCCCCAATTCAGTTAAGAATGATCGGCGACTATGACATTTGGATCTTGGTTACTTTGGCAACAAAAAGGTAACAAAGGTCTAAAATTTACAAACAATCTTCGTTATAGTATAAAGCTTGGTTCTTTCATATTTTCTTCTGAATAATGTTAGAAATCATTTCCTCCATTGCCAGACACTTTGTGTGGTTTAAACCAAGGCCGCCTATAACTCCAGGCCGCGGCATTCGAAGTGGCAACGTTGCAAGTGGTGTTGTAACAGCTGTTAGTTTGGCAGCAGCTAATGGTATTTGTGTATTTACGAACGCTTGGTTACTGGACTATGACAATATTGACTCCACTTTAAAAGTACAAAAATTGATTTTCTATTTAAATATTGTTTTTGTTTTCAATTCTACATGTTTTATTTTCAATCTTTCAATAAATTTATATTCATAAATTTTAATTTTAATGAATAAAACGTGAAATAATGAGCTGGTGTCACCTGCCTGCCATGTTATCTTATGGGACGTCTGGCGCTAGACAACACCACTTGCGACGTTGCCAATTCTACCAGGCCGCGGCCTGTACTTAGGGGTGGCCGTGTTTAAACCCTCTGCCAGACACCCTTAAAACTTAGGTATGACGAAAATTTATTTTTGTCATTTTATAACAGCTGAAATTGATATATGTTACTTGGGGAGCTATCAAAAGACGTTTTCTCAAAAGCCGGACACTTTGGTTGGTTATTTTATCTTGCCAGACACCTTAAAGTCTGCCGTGATAAGCTTAACTGTTACCTGCAAACAGTAGATTCAGTTCCAGTTTGAAACAGGTTTCTTTGCCAAATTTAAATGGTGAAATTACTACTTTCTTCTTCACAATCTGTTTTTATAATAAACCATATGTTTGATGTAAACATATGTTATATTTGAATTTAATTGTTTGTTTATTCTTGCAGTGTTTTGAAGTCACTGTTTGTAACTACTGTACCTATTATACAGGGTGATTGATATAAGTGTGCCAGCCGTTTTATTTAAAAACTATAAGAGATATCAAAAAAAGTTAAATGGTAAGTGCGTTAGATTTTTTTTTTTAAATTGTAGTCAAGTCAAAAAAAATATTTTAGCCGCCATTTTTCCAATATGGCCCCCAACTTTGATTTTTCTTATGGAACATCCTTTATTTTATGATGTGTTCTGGTAGAAAATGTAATTTTAAGAAGATTTTATTCTTGTGATTTTTTCATAAACCTAACCGTTTCAAAGATAATAATGGTTTAAGTTGTGAAAATAAATCTTCGTCATACCTAAGTTTTAAGGGTGTCTGGCAGAGGGTTTAAACACGGCCACCTCTAAGTACAGGCCGCGGCCTGGTAGAATTGGCATCGTCGCAAGTGGTGTTGTCTAGCGCCAGACGTCCCATAAGATAACATGGCAGACAGGTAACACCAGCTCATTATTTCACGTTTTATTCATTTAAATTAAAATTTATGGACATAAATTTATTGAAAGATTGAAAATAAAACATGTAGAATTGGAAACAAAAACAATATTTAAATAGAAAATCAATTTTTGTACTTTTAAAGTGGAGTTAATATTGTCATAGTCCAGTAACCAAGCGTTCGTAAATACACAAATACCATTAGCTGCTGCCAAACTAACAGCTGTTACAACACCACTTGCAACATTGCCACTTTAAATGCCGCTAAAGTTAAAGGCGGCCGTGGTTTAAACCACACAAAGTGTCTAGCAATGGAGGAAATGATTTCTAACATTCTTCAGAAGAAAATATGAAAGAACCAAGCTTTTTACTATAACGAAGATTATTTGTAAATTTCAGACCTTTGTTACATTTTTCTTGCCAAAGTAAACAAGATCCAAATTTCATAGTTGCCGATCATTCTTAACTGAATTGGGGGCATTTGCTGAGAAACTTTCAGCTTTTATAAAATAACAAAGGTCTGGCAGTCATGGGCTCTTGCTCTATACTCAAAACTTCTGAGAGAGGTTATTTTTTTTTTATAACCTCTCATTGCCTCTGACATTGATGCAACGACTCATTGTACCAATCATTAAATGCACCAATCGTTAACAATGAAATTGGTAATCATCTGATTAGTTGAAGTTCGAAGCTTTTCAATTTTTCTTCTTCTCCCTCGATCCTTAAACCTCATTGGTCCGTTACCCGTGTTGTTAAGTAAAACAATGCTGATATGTAAGTAAACAATGCTGTTATGTGAAACTTTTCAATTCTTAGAACTGAACTGAAACGGATTCTTTAAAAAACAGTCGTAAGTACAAATCTTTTAAATGAGTGGTTTTGGGCTACCTGCTCTGGGAACCAAGTGGATTATCTCTTTGTTGACTCAACAAACTGCTTGTCAATTACCGACAACACTGTTTTGACCAGTGAACGAGTGACTTGAAATAACTTTACGCTAGCTAACACAACACATCTCTTATTTTGCTGCATATACAGGGTGGAAAAAAGTCCCAGGACGGTTAAATATTTCAAAAAGTAATAAAGATAGAGCTTCAAAACTTGGTAAACAGTTACTGGGCATTAAAATAATTTTAACACACTATTCAGTGATGTGATACCTCTTTAGTGGGACGGCCCGCGAGGAGTCCGAAGAAAATCTTAAATATTAGCATAGGTTTTTATGCGCTTAGAGGTATTGGTTAGTAAAATCCAATGCCGCAAACCTGGAATAAACCGACAACCAAGTCAGAAATGAAAGCTATTCAAAGATGCATTAAATTTGCAATGCACAGTACGCTACCTCACCTCTTCAAGACTGCTAGAAGTCAGAAGAAAATCTAAAATCATAAACATATGCAACTTTGCAAAGGTAGATATGCACATCAAATTAAAGAGCTTTACTAGTAGAATACAATGGCGCAAATTTCAACTCAAACGTACAACTGAGTAAAAAATGGCAGCCGTTCAAAGATTCAAAATGGCGAATTCAAGACATTTTTGAACGGCTGCCATTTTTGACTCAGTTGTACGTTTGAGTTGAAATTTGCGCCATTGTATTCTACTAGTAAAGCTCTTTAATTTGATGTGCATATCAACCTATGCTTTTATTTAAGATTTTCTTCGGACTCCTAGAGGGCCGTCCCCCTGAGGAGGTAGCACATCACTGAACAATGTGTTAAAATGAGTTTAGTGCCTAGTAACTGTGTACCAAGTTTTGAAGCTCTACCTTTATTACTTTTTGAAATATTTATCTATCCCGTAACTTTCCATCCACCCTGTATACTTGAATGAACTAAGTGAATTCTCATATTGGTACAAAATGCATCACATTGATCCGCAATAGCTCGAAATATGACTTTGTATATTAAGTTGATGTGTTGCACTAAGATTTTTGATTCAAATATCTTGGTTCAGTTCGTTGTTGTTGAATATTTTTTCCGTATTAATTAATTATAAAATTGAAATAATAATATACTAAGTTACAAGACCAGTTAGTAGGTGTTTATGGTACGAGCACGGGATTTCATGTCAGTACAGTAAAAGCTTTTATGGATTAGTCTCGTACGATGTTTTTGCCACACTAACCGCAACAAAAATACAGTGTAAGATTGCAAGCCATACATACTTTAATACATTTTAATGAAATGACGACCATACAAAGTAGGTATTTAAGCCAAGTATGAATGGAGATGAGTGTAGGATGAGTGGCGCGGTCTTTTAGTCTTGTTAGTGACTAAGGCCGACATATTCCTTAGACACAGCTGTTAATTAACAGCCCATACAGCTAAAGGCAACTAAGGGACCTACAGTTTATAGTGGAATCCGAATCACATTTTTGCCTTTGGTATATACAAATTGGTCTAATTATCAAGATAGTACTGCGGATAGTCATAGTACTCACCTGTGCGGACGTTAATACACACCAGGGAGTATCGCATCCACAGTGCATGCCTATAAATATCCACAATTCGTGACCTCCTAGTAGCTGGATTACAGGATGACCAAACCACTGATTAACCTTAATAATATTTATATTATTTCACAACTTTTAAAACATGGAAGACTCTTACTCATATATGTTTTTTGATTTATCAGGCACAAGATTTTAGCTCATTTCTTTTGAGATAACAATTAATTATTTAATGTATAATTCTCAATATTCTCTGTCGTAATGCTTTCATTCTGCTATAAATTGATTTGTAAATGATCACACTAAATACTGCGGTGGGCGAGTCTATAGCGTGCAGAGGTTGACAGCCTTATTGTTTTGTTGTATAGCCTATTGCAACACTGACTGGTAAATTTACTGTACTCCAGCTGGCTGTACCAGTCCCTTTCTGTAATCAATCACTTTCTGTTAAAAAAAAAAAAGTACAAAAAGCAGCTGATGACTGAGTGTGGCAAACATTTTTTAATATTATAATTTATGATTGAAATATATTTTGTTATTTTCAACATATAGCTTTTTGTACATACTAATAATTACTGAGGTCCATCATGTAGGGTTGTTTTCAGAAATAACAAATTTTGTGGTTTCATGTCAAAATGTTTTTCTAAAGACTTTTGTATATAAGGTTTATCCGTGTGTAATGTATTGTATTTATCGTGTAAAGATAATTTTTCTTGTACATTTTTTTTTGTTTAGAGTTAAAACTGATTTAATTTAACTGAACAATGATTTGCAAATGGATGAAGAAATTGATAGTAAGAACCAATCGATTGATCAAGCGAGCTTCCCCAATCAAGGAATTAAGCTAGCATAAAAACAAACAAAATTGTTCATTAAACTAATAAATAGTATAGTTTTGTTTATCACTGAAATAGACCGAAGAATTAGGCACTTTGTAAAATTGCATCAGGGTTGGAGTTAATGTAATAAAAATGTATTATAAGTAAAGATTACATTTAAAACTGAAGTAAACAATTTCATGAAAAGAACAGCTTTTTATAAATTATATTGAACATGTTTTAGGTAGTCGTGTAACATTTGTGATTGCTTAATATATAGCAAAAAAAAAACCTTTAAAAATTAAACATTTAAATTGTGAATCTTCATTTATTTTTGAAAATACTTTTGGTTTGTTTTGTAATTGGCAGAGATCTGTTGTAATAGTAATATGCGTGAAAAGGGAAAAGGGAAAAAGGAGAAGAAATCATGTGAACCATTTGCTTCTGAAATATCTTATCTTAACATAATATAAACGTTAAATACCGGTTAAAAGAAAAGAATATTTGTTGTCATAAATGTTAAAAGAAACATATTGGTTCACAGGTTTCCATAAAGAAGATTTCATAAGTAAGAAACTCTGATCTATACATTGCTTTTTTATCATATTTTGTTTTGCCTTGCTTAAGCTAAAACTTTAAATTAAATACAGCATCAGATATAACTTTAATGATCCATAACTGTTCTATTATCCGTTATATTTTTATACATCTAAATCAAAAGCTTTAGTCTTATATTTTGAATGGAAGATACGAAAAATCATCTTTGTATTTCTCAGTACACCATGGTCTGTGTGGGTGATACCATTTTGAACTGGTGTCTTCTAAATGCAAGCTTGATGACGATTAGAAAAATCTTATTTCCAAGCAATAACCATCTTATAAAAGGCTGTTATTTGGCTACCATGCATTCTGTTTGAAGAAGCCTTACACTTCTAGTTTACAATATCCTTTGTCTTCCATGCTAAGATAAATGTAGTTGTTTTGATCAATGTTGAACAGTGATGGATATGTGGCAAGGTTTCGGAGTGAGAAACAGAGAGGAACTAATACTTGACCACATTGTAATTTCAGTATGAATTATGATCCCTTTATCATCTTGTTAAACATTCTATGCATGTTTCCATATAATTTTGAACTTGTGATAGGATTAAAAATTGCTGGTCATAAACTTTTCAGCTTGAGAGGAATAAAAGTGATCACCTGATCTTGAGTTATGTCTAATGCCATGACTTAATTTTTCTGAATTTTTACTCTGGAACTCAGATTTTTTTCTCCCTTAATTCGCTACAATCCACGTCTTAAGTTTTAATTCCATGTTTTCAAATTTTATGCAAGTATATACATCGATTTTGCATTACTTAACATGTCACAATTTCTACATTTTGTATATATATATTTTCAATAGGAGGGAAATGAAAAATTTGGCTCTTTCCATATAATTGATGCCACATTTTACCTGACGACTCATTCTGTTAAGTTAAATATATTAATAATTTACTCTTGCCAAATTAACCGGACTTATCCTAGTTGAATAAGTTTAATTCTAAGCACCGGTATTGCCATCAATGTTCATAATTTTTTGGATCACAATAACTGTAGCCTACTACCTGCCAAGGGTATATCACGCTCATTGCCAAGTGAAAAAAACAAAAGTAGACTCTTCACGGTTACCCAGTTTCAAGAACTTATAATAATTAAGTTACTTTTTTATTTGGTTTTAGCCTTTTGTTCTTGAAGTTGTCGTCCTAGTAGCCTTTTGTTCTTGAAGTTGTCGTCCTAGTCACAAATGCAATTAGGTGAAATTTAGTGACTTTGATTAGCAACATCAAGAAGAAAAGGCAACAGCCAAATTAAAAGGTAACATAATACTGTAATAAAATAGGCTGTCACAGAAATAAAAAAAGTATAATATTGTTAAAAGTCTGTAAATGTTTCAAGCAAAGATAAATTTATTGAAAAGCGTTGAATGATTGTTAAGTTAATGTAATAGTGGTGGAGGATAAAAATGTGAAAGATCCAGTTATAATTTGAGTAACCTATGTAACTGAAACCAAAGGTTATTGTTAAACAGCATTAAAAAAAGTAATTCAATTTGTTTACTCATTTTTCGCCTAATGACACATTTATTTTGACTAAATCCTACAAACATATTTTTTTTATTAACTATACATCTGAAGACATAGAGTTCATTTATTTTGATTGTAGTTTAATGTGTTTCACATGAGTTTGCAAATTGTTTATGCCAATTGGTTAGATTGACCAACTAAACAATAGTCACAATCCATTTTTATTGTTGTTTCCTTGATATCATTAAAGTTTAAAAATGTGTTTAGCAGATTAAGAGTTTAAGTGAATCAGAGTATATTTTCAATCCAATCATGTTCCTTTTTTATGATTCAACTCACTATTAATTGAAAAGATTGACATACTTGTAAATATTTCTGTTGATTTATACAGTATAAAATTTGTTTGAATATATTAGTTGCTTTACTGCTCCTTTGTTATAAGCATGGGATGTGCATGTTTAAATCCCATTGTATGTAAATATTGACACATTTTCAGCTTTTATCATATACAAACTTGGTAGAAGAATTAGAGTTCAGTTGAAAAGCATGCTCATTTTAAAGCAGTACTTTTTTTGAAAAGATCTTTTTTAAATAATCTTAGATGTGGTGAATATTTTGGTTATCATATTTTTACCATGCTTAAAACAAGTCAAATTCTGTTCCCAATCAATATCAGCAAAAAATTAAAAACAGTTTTAAAGTGTGTTTAATATTTCACGTTGCTACTCCTCTATCAAATAAAGTGAGGTTAAATTGCATAGTCGTCAAGTCAACGATTAAATAGTTTTTTGGGTCGGACATAATGTCTGTAATTTTTCTCTTTTTTAGGGATTCAAAGAATAAATTTGTAGTTCACTATGACTAGATAGTTTAATCAGTAATTATAATGCATGTAAGTCTCCAAAACCACTTAACACAAATATCTCAGACCAACAAATATAAGTACAATACTGCACTTAAAAAAATCTTTTGTTTTTAAGAGGATTATTAAAAAGTTTATAGTAGGTTTAATTCTGTAACTTTTGGCACAAATAACTTCCACTAATGATGCAATTCAGAAAGATATGCGGAGAGGCTATTTATTGAGTACACAGGACTGATAAGTGTCCTAAGATATTGGCTTTTGAACATCAATTTAAACCATACCTTAACTTTTAAAATACCAATTTTAATTATTAGAAATTAACTATTTTTTATCTTATGATTTTGTTGATATTTTCTACTCTAATGTTCATGACATTGAGCTATGATTTTAATATGACAGATTTTTATTTTTATAGACAGACAGGGGGAAGAAACCCAAACAAACAAGGTGTTTTTTTTTTAGAGAATTTGTTTAACTCAAGAAATGATATGATAAGGTTTTGCTCTGTGATGCAAAACCATACCCGCAACGCCCAAAATGATGATGCTTAGTATGGGAACAGATTTTTTTCAAATTTTAGTATTTTACTGAATTTCTTCCTTGTTACAGTGTCTGAATTACTGTAATAATTAGAGAAAAGGATTGCGTTTGTCAACAAATTATATGTGGTTACAAAGAGGAACTGATTGAGTAACAAATATAATGAGTTTTTATATGATGCAGGATGGTAGAATGCAGCAGCAACAACAACAACAGCAGCAGCAGCAGGAAACTACGAGAATGGCCTCACAGTCCAAGTACAAGGCCCCACCTGCACCTACCTTACCCGCACCTGACAAGCCCCCACCTGTAGCACCTCCGCCCGCCCAGGAACCTCAGCCCGGGATGCCTAACCTCATGCAGAAGCTCACTGAGATGACAGGAAATGTCACGGGTGGTGATAATTCTGTTGACCACATTCTCTCTAAAGGCAAGGAACTAATTTTCATGAAATTCGGGTTGGGAAAATGAATTCTGTCGCTACATCGTCTAAATGCCTTTCTATTTTTTATCTATGGCTTTCGGATCTTCCATAAAATGCATTTTTTGTGTGGCAATAATTTATCTAAACCTCTTTCCTGATACAAAGTGGATTAATTAGACCAACTTAGTATTTATACATGTAAGAGTGTAGCTTTGTGGGTGTATAATGAGGCGAATGCTACTCTATTATGTTACAACGCTACTGCTACCAACTTCAACTCTTTGCTGTTGTTACGATACAATGTGCTTTGATCTTTATATTTTAGCAAAACTGTTAAAGTTTATCGCTATGAAACAATCCATCACATAACATTACTTTCCGAGGCTGGTTACCTCCATTCTAGCTTTAAATAGTTAATCAATAGTCAGTTTTTACTATTGGTTTCAATTTAATTTTGCCATGTTCAAGCTTTAGTAAAAGATAATTTTCTGTCAATCTCCCAATTAAAATTGTCTAATATTCGAGGTGTAAGTTGTTGTTATTGAATAGCATTAATTTGTCAACGCTTATGGTTGTTTTGGGATTGCTTACCAACATGCAGAGTAGCTATGCTTTACTGTTGAAATTTGACCCTAGTATACCAAACACATATTGCAGTATAATAACAACCTTTCTCTGTTATAAACCAAATATGTCTCGTATATTGTTATACGATGGCGGTTTTTTAAGTAAGAACCGGTTTCGCATATGAATCCGTACTTCAGTTATACACCGCAACGAGGCTTCACCATTTGATGGCATCATTTGTGAATAAAATGATACAAATTTCAGCTCTGTAGCTGTCATGTACGCTTTGCTGTGTGTTTTTTAAAGTTTCTTAGCAATCTAATCTCCCTCCGCGTCTGAAGTAAGATCAGTTATACACTTTTTCATTACAAGAAACATATCCAATGCCAACATTTATCACCAGGTGGTTAGAGATTATGACCCTGATGCAAGGATAGTGTAGAAAGAGCTGAAATAAGCTAGGAGTTTAAAAATGGCCGTGAAAATGCTCTTTTTGTAAGGAATTGTGTTTTAGTGGGTACCCAATATGGATGTTTCTTGTAATCAAATAAGTATTACTAACCTTACCTCGGACGCGGCGGAAGATTTGATTGTTTAACACGTTCACTGCGGGCGTATCGGATACAGGCCGAGCGCTGTTCAGACGCTGCTGTAACCGATCGGATACGCTCGGCAATGCCTTTCGTATATCATCGTTTTTGCTCTAGCGTCGGTCGAAGGCAGACCAATTCCACGTTAGCGTGTAGTGGGTGACTTGCTTTTTGTTGTGTTGTAGGTTGGTAGTAAAATTTCCCCATAAAATCCCTGTCTGGCAAACTTAAAAATCAACTTGTTGTCCCGTCTTTCTCCCTCCAATTGGCAATACGATGAGACCGGCTACGTTCCAAGCAGTGCTGCTATATGTGAGTGTTTAGCGAACTACGTCGATTCTGGTTATAAAACAGGACATCACCGCACGTTATTTGCTATTCGTCATACCATAATATGAGAGCCAAACACCCGGCAATCGGGTTTGTTCGACGCTGCGGGCTGCGCCGCGCTGAGGCTACGCCTGTCATTTGATGGCCCGCAGTGAACGTGTTAAGCAATTTTAAAAACTTAAAGCAAAGCGTACCTGACAGCTTCTGTAGTTCTGTTCACAAATGATGCCAGTAAATGGTGATGTGCCTCGTTGCGGTGTACAACCGAAGTACGGATTCATTTGCGAAACTGGTTCTTACTTAAAAAACCGCCCTCGCTAATAGATGGTTGAGTCTGTGTAAATAGTGTGGTTTTCTATATAAACACAAAATGCATTTAAATAAATAGAAACAGTATTACAAGGGAACAGCCTTGGCTAAAAAGTTTTTAAAAATTATTTTGAGTGTCATCAATGTAACATAACATTTAAAATTAGAAAAAAACTGTTAAAGTGTTCCATGTTTGAATAATTTCTTTGAATGCTGAATTTAAATTGTACAACAATTAAAATTTTTCAACTTTTATTGAGGTGTCAACATAATTGAACCACCAAATAGTCAAAAGTTTCCAATTATTAATCTTTCATAAAACATTATGCTTCTCTCAGAGATCTAAAAGTGTATCTTTACCATATACAACTTTTTCCTACTGATTGGAATTGCGTTAACATATAATACTTTGATAAAATTGACTAAATTGTTCTCATTTTATGTTTTATTTATAAATTCATAATAACAAAATTCAATAACAACCTCTTTTATATTTTGTATATTTTTCTCCTGTCCCTTGTGTATGCTATTCAGTAGCTACTTGTAGTGTTTTACTTCTTTTATATTACCCCCATAGATCAAATATTGTTCAAATATATTACATAAATATAAATAATATTCTAGCTTAGAGAAACAGCTATTTTTTAACCTCGGTGTGTACCTAACTAGGCTATCTGCGAACTGAGATTTTACTGTAGTCAGCATTGTTTTATTATATTTGCTATCATTATTTTTTTAAGAAATTTATTTACTCAGACATTTTAATCTAAGAAAATAATAAGTTACCGACTCATTTCACATCTCATATCCTAATATCAACCATGAATTCTCCAAAAAATATACAGAAACAGACACATTTTAAATTAATTAATTTTGTACAAAAATTGATGGATAGAAGAATGAATACGGTTGTTTAAATGATACGATAGGTAACTTTTTAATATCCAATTCTGTATCCGTCTAAAAAAATTCAAATTCAACCTCTGTCAGAATTTTGCTTCTTGAGAATTCTATCCTACTTCATCAATGACAATAAAAGATTTATGTAGAACAAGGAGCAAAATCATGTCAAAGTTGTTGTGATGGTTGGTTCTGGGCACTGTTTAGTCTCGGTTTACGGGTAGAATGTATCAAGTTATAAACTTTATAATTAAATTATTGTTGTTGTTTTGAAATATATACTTATGTTCAATTTTCATAGAGACTCTGTTGGCGTTTTCATTGTTGATGATGACAATTTATAGTTTTAATGAAAATAGCGCTGTAATTCCACTTCTTGTAGTTTTGCTACTCCACATCTACTGGTATATACATATATTATTTACTTATTTTTAGTCATTCCTTATAGGTTAGGTTTTATTTCTTAATTGTCTTTTTTTACAATCCCCTTGTTGTAAAAAGCTTTAATTTCATAGTTTAGGTTTGGTGTAGTTGTACCTAACATACATGAAGGGAAATGATACTTTTGAATCAGACTGTAATATTTCTATTTCCCTCTACAGTACTTTGAATTTAAAAATAGTTTTAAGCTTTTAAATTTTAATTTTAATGAATTTAATTTAATTTAATTTAATTTATGTTTTAGACCTCAGCTCACGATTTGTTTAAATAATTTAATTATTATTTCTTTTTTTCTTCAATATTTTTAAGTTAGTCTGTTGATGGATGGACTAACTAGGGTTTTTTTATTAATTGTTCTCATATTTGCTAAATGTTCAAAAAGCTAAACAGATTGTAAATAAAATTGTGATAAAAAAATTATATTTTACAGGGGAGTTGTTTGAATGGCCAAAATACAAAATAAAACAGACACTCAATAATATCTAGAGTACCAGCATGTTAAAAGACAAAACCTGAGTATTTTGTTATGCTTCAATCTTTGCTAAAATTATGAAAATCTTGTATTACATGGCAATTTATTAATATTTAAACATTGGGTGAATTGTTTGACCAAACAATTCAGAACACAGTTTTTATATTTTGTTTTTTCTTTATGCCACTTTCGTTCTAGTTCACTTTGTAGCAAATATAAAATTTTCCTGTGAAATATTAAATAGGTATCTATTTAATCGAGTAGGAATTAGTGACTTAAAGATTTTACTAAAATAATCATTATTTTCTTTCATTTTACAAATTGCTGAGCACCACTATGATTAAATACAATGATCCGGTACAATCTGTAGTAAATATTTTCATTTCTTATATACCAGTAGCTGTGACTCCAGAAATCACATCCTGTATCAAGCTATGTATTGCCATTTATATTCTTCTCAATTTAATTTGTAATACTGTAGTTAAAATTGTGATTGTCTGCAATGCTCGTACATAATTTAAATAAATGGATTCTTCTGTGATGAAACATTTGAAACGCAAACAATAAGGAGTGTATTAGGTTGTTTTTTCTAGATACTATTTATTGCATATCAAAAGAATTTGTAAGAATAAGGTATGATAACAGAGCTTGATCGCAAAGATACCATATCAGGCATTGCGATGTAGTCAGGTAGTGAGATTACAACAGATCGGGTTATTGCCTTGGATCATATAGTACCTTTATCATATCAATAACTGTATATATCGGCTTGCTTGTCAGTAAATTTCAAAAATTAGAAATGACACATAGAAATTTAAGCTTAAGACTTTGATAATATAATATATAAATATACATATACAGACACACACACACACATATATGTATATGTATATATTTATACATATATAGCTCTGCAAGTTAGGCACAAACTTTAAAACCATCAGGTGTATTGATTATTAGTACAGAGATTTCTTACTATTAATTTTGTATTATGTATATTCTCTTAATGTACATTTTGCCCAGCACAAAACCTATCCATACTGTTATCATATTTAAAAGCCCTAATATTAAGTTTATTATTTTGTTTTCTGTATTATTTTAACTTAATTTTAAAAATAAAAAATGTAAAACACAATTAGATTTAATTTTTGTTATTTTTTTATTTTTACACAGTTGATGGAATTCATCATGTTTTAACGTAACTTCAAACATTCAGTTTAAGATATTTCATGTACAAATTGCACATTCAGTTTACCTTACCATGACCAGTAAAACATCCCTGATGTGATAGTGTCAACAGTAAGCCTAAATGTTAAATCATTTTGTAATATTCCCGCCAACAGAGGTTGGAAGCCTTTATTTTGTCGGAAGACAATCATTTTTTTCACAAATAAAGGTTTAATTTATTATTAAATTATTGTATTCAATTTTCATATAAGTTAACTATATTGAATATGTACATAAACTAATCCAATGTACATAATATGCATTACCCTTGATGTATTTATTTGTGTTTTGTACACAAACATAGGTTTTAGAAATTTACACTGTGTTACTCCAATGGTTTAGTAAACTATTCATTTACAATTTTTGTGTGTAATAATTTTGTATTTAAAACTAAAATTATTTGATATCCCATTTTTATTGCTTGTAAAAACTGGACAACGTTCTTAGCAATTAGATTTAATGAAAACTGTATACGGATTCATCATATTTTCAAGATCTAAGTATAATCAAAGTTTTATTTATTATAATTTCTTCCCCATTTATTTTATCTTTCAGTAATAAAAAATCTAAATAGAATAGTTATATTACTAGCACTAATAATAGCTCTCAAGATTAAGTCCTGACATTAGGTTTCAAGATTTGATTAATAATGGTAATGGAAGTAGGAGTAAGAAAATTAATTTTGTTATAAAAAAGAGGTGGTGAATGTATTTTGTTTTCACCTCCATTCTTCTTCCTTATTCCTTCTGTGACCATTAGACTGTGTTTTGTTTTATTTTATGAATTTAATCGTCTGTTAACTTAATTGACAGTGAAATACGGTATTTAAAAAATTAAATTTTCCTACAGTCACCCGACAAATTTGGCTTCCTTGTACTGTTTATAGTACAGAAAGCTGCTAATTGCTGCATATTTATACTTTGCCGTACGGTTTATACTTTGCCGCACATCAGGATTCCAACGAAACAACACAAAACAGCGTGGTTCCATTATGCACGTAATCCGTGTACGCTTGGAAATAGGTTGGCAACACTTAAAGATAATTATACTATGAGCAGCTGATTGACTATTGTAACTACGATTTAACCTGTCATTTCATGTTTATAGTTTCGGTATTTCTGGACTTTCTGGACTTTTCTTTTAAACGTTTTTAAAACCTTCCTACGATCTTAATAAACAAGAATATACCTTTTAAGCATTTCTTTTAGGCGCGAAAACCACTTCAAATTACAAAAACATACGGAACTATATTCTCAATACGCGGAGCACATTTCTTGCCGAGGAAAAATAGCGGAGTGATATGGACCGCGGGTACTACTTTCTCTAGGGCACCATTTGTGTTGCCAGCTGAACCTAAAAACGTGTTGCATAGTGTTTGAAAGACTAATTATTTATATGCTTTATAGTGACTGTAGGAAAAATATAATGTGTAACACGAGTGAAAAAGGCCTTTGCTGCACTCGAGATCATTCCACACTCGCCTGCGGCTCGTGCGTAAACATTGCTCTCGTGTGCAGCAAAGTGCCACTTTCACCACTAGTTACACAAATAACTATTTCATCATTCCGTTCAAAAGTTGTCATTTTAAATAACAGCTTATATCAAAGAAAATAATTGTTTCCTAAGCTCTAATTTAGAGCAAATGAAAAACAATCAGCTGACTTATATAACTTATGTTTTCCCCCTACGGTACTTTGATGAAGACCTAAGCATTATCTTGAATACTATTTTTGTCTTCCTTAATATCTGTAACCTTATCTGCCTTCTGTTGCCCCAAATGGATGATACAAAGTTATTATTAAGTCTAAAGATTCCTTTCAAGAATTAAATTAAATAACATTATGACACTGTTTTTTTTTTTGTAAATGTATTTTTTTAATTTTTATCAAATGACATGTCTTGTAAACGTTTACCTTCTAATATTCCTGTAAAACTTCCCTTAAAAAATATAGTGCAAGTATTTAAACTCTTTCCCTAAGGACTTGTACTTAAAATTCCCTAACTGAGGCAAAATATATTCCAATTCATTTATGTTTATTTTAACCCTTCCCGGACGGGCGAAATCGTGACATAGGACAAGAAAAAATTATAGAAAAAAATAAAAATTAATTTTCCTTTTTTGTGTTTTGTTATATAAGTATACATGAAATAAACACAATACAGTAGAACCTCTTTAATCCGAACTAAAGTCTGTCTTAAAATAATTGTGCGGTTGGAATTCAAGATATGATTTCCCTGTTATGGTAAATCTCCCTCTCATTTACCCTTTTCTACACTAAAATACCCGTAACAATCATCTGTTTTATATTGCAGACAGGTTTTTAGGAAGCATTTGTTTATTATGATTGAACTACACACATAATAAAACAAGAAGATTTATTTTAACATAAATAATCTACGTATTAATTTTAATTTCACTAGAAGTTTTGTTGTAATATAGATAATCTTGGGCTAACATCTATGCTTTATGCTTTTGATGGATTGTTTTAAATACAATTTCAGTTCAGGTAATGTAACTATACATTATTAAATTAGTTAATATCGTGGTGAACTGGTTTCACAATTCTAAAGCGATTCTTCACTTCTTATTTAGTTATTATTTTAATACCGTCGACAATGGGAACTTTGTCAAGGTCTCTAGCGAAGCCCTAAAGTCAGATCAGGATGAAAACCATTGTGTTATCCTCTTTATGTCTGAATAATCAGTGTACATCAGAGTAGACCTACTCATGATGAACAACGGAGTCA